>NC_034410.1:136393778-136693778 GCF_002078875.1 Numida meleagris
CAAGTAAGCCCCTAACAAAGCTTAACCCCCCAAGTAAGCCCCTAACAAAGCTTAACCCCGCAAGTAAGCCCCTAACAAAGCTTAACCCCCCAAGTAAGCCCCTAACAAAGCTTAACTCCCTAAGTCACTAACAAAGCTAACTCACTAAGTCACTAACAAAGCTAACTCACTAACAAAGCTAACTCTAGCAAAACTAGCAAAACCAGCAAACAAGAAAAAGCAACTCCAACAGGCACACGAGCTATCCTCTGGCAGGTACCACGGACAACTGAGCATCATTCCGAACTCCTAGGCAACCAGCCTAGGGGCTCCGCCCAAGATGGAGGATTGGAACAGGTGACCTCAGAGGTCCCTTCCAACGGCAACTACTCTCTGACTTGAAGGGAAAAAGAAAAAAAAAAAAAAAAGGAATTCAGATCTAAACAAAAAGTCCAGAGGCAGACCATTAAGAAATTTAAAATTTATGTGCCTATCATTCAAATGCACAGTAGAAGATGGTAATTTAATAGAGGAAAAACTAAGAGTAAATACGATTACTGCATACAGTTTTAACAGTTTTGAATTTTAAGGGCTTCAAGTTCCCAAGAAGAAACACACAAAGCCATACGTTGCCTTCTGTTAAATTTTTGCCAAGTAAATGTGTTCTTGAACACCATGAGAAAGAAGATTAACGAAGGAAGGATAAACAGCTAAGTAGTACAAACGCAATGGAAAGCATCAGGTAATCTTTTTGTCTCTTCAGTCCCTGGTCAGAACTTTTAATAAGACTTGGAATGAAAACTTCAAGACCTCAAACAGGTGTTTGTTTGACTGGATCTTGTTTTGAATGGATTTTTAAGCCAGTTCAGAAACAGTAGTATAAGACACGTATTTTTAGCATCTCAGTGTTATCTCACATCTTCAGCAGAAGCTATTTCTCCCACTCTTAGAGGATATCTCTAGAACAGCTATATCAAAAGGACAGGAAGTTCTGATTAGAGAGCAAAAACGCACACTATGTTTGACAACAAGTGTTTCTCTTGACCAGTGGTAAATTCTTTGGAAGAAACTTATTTCAGCTAAATTAAAATTACTACTAAATTACTTCCCTATGTGAAATATTCCACTTATGCAAAAATGGTAAAATAAATGAGTATTTACTTCAGCACTGTTGAACACCCCAAAGTCTTCCAGGCCCTTTATATGGCGTCTACGCATCTTCTCCATGTCATCCATTTTTTGCAACACTGCTTCTGCAGTACTAAGACCAACAGTTGACAGGTAAGAGCAAAGGTAGGCAAGTACGCAAAAAAAATTACAATGGAACACATCTTTGGCACAACACGTTAATACGTCATGCGCAAATCAGAAGTCACTGACACCAAGCCAAGTTTTCAAACATTAACAAAACATGATATCAAGTTTTTCTTTTTTTTTAAACAGAGATTGAAGAACAAGCATTTGAGGATGTGCCAACATACACTGTTTTCAGATTTATTTTCCCTCTTGCTGAGCACAATTAAAAAAATCTGTTTGAATGCAGGAGGAAAGTGAAGTAAGAATTCTGAAGACCGTAGCAGGACCATTATACAGAAATTATGGTAGTTTTTAATAGTGCTCAAGTTGCTCTCAATGGTATCATTAAATCATCTTTACTTAACTGACATGGGCTGTTTATTCTTCCCATAACTGTAATCTATGTTTCTTGTTTTTCCATAATAATATGCGCTGGAAAAATAATCCCCGCTGTCGTCACATTTTGCAAATCTTTTAGAAAACAGTGCCAATTTGAGCTTTAGAATGAGAGAAAAATCACAGCTAGAAATGCAGAGTTGCTACAGTATTTCACTTTGGCTGTGTCAAACTTTCCTCAGTATCTTAACCAAGAGTTACATAAACTTTTGTAAGCACAGAATTAAAAGTTCATTAGAAGTTGAGACATCCAATACTAAGAAAACCATTGAAGACAGTATGTTAAATCTAAGGAAACTCATAACACGAAGCTATCATTTTTGGGTCACAAGACAACACAGAAATCCACGGAACTCACATACAATAGATGCTAAGACCATGAAGATTCCTCATCCAATCTCATCCTCTCTTGCCAAGAGAAAGACCACAGGCAATATCACGTCATAGCACAAGGACTTGCTAATAAGGCTCATTTAGTAGGTTAGCAAGGAAAGAACGCTTACTTTGTTATAAGTGCATCAAACAGAACAGACTGATTTGTGGTAGTATAGCGGCTTCGTCGGAGTCTGCAGCTTCTGCGGACCTCCAAATCCTCATTTTCTTCATAGACTTGTTTCACAGCTTTTACATCAGCTCTGGTTTTTAGTGTCCTCGTGACTGAAATGCAGTAAATATATGAAACATTTTGAGACAGTAGAGATGTGATTCCCTTTCTTTCACCATTGCTCTTGTAAAATGTAAAAACAAACAAAAAAAACCTGAAGTGGCTTTTTAGTTTCAATACTGATTTAGAAGTTTTTGTTGTGACCACAGCACTCTACTTACTGCTTGCTTTGAACATGTAATCTACTTAAAAGCACGACCCATACAGAAATGTTAATACACTGAAAGTTTCCAGTAGAAAAGAGAAAACTATCGGTACCTCTTCTAGGGAGTTTTACTCCACCTAAAATAGTATCTAACAGCATTTTAAAAAATTGTTTAAAGAAATGGCGGGTCTCTTCTTAGGATGCATATGCTTTATTACCCTGTGTAAATATCCATCACTTTTGTTTTCTGCATCATGACACAAGAGCTCAAGGAGATAAGAACTGTTTCAAGATATATATCCAAGTGCTGGAAAACTCAAACTCTTGCTTTCTTTAAAAGTCTGCCTATCATTTAACATACAGCATCCTTTGCCATAAGTTTGTTACTTGCACTGTCATTAAAATATTGAACAGAGGACACTGGGAAGGTAATAGCTACACCATGGCATTAGTATGACAACACCTACAATTTGATCTTGCCATTGCTAACTCTAAAACTAAGTTTGACCCTGCTAAATAACAACGTACTTGTACAATCAGAACATGAAACGCTCTATTTCAGGCACTTGTCCTAGTTCAGCCTAGAGCTGGTAGGACACTGCATAGAACTAGTGGATTTTTCCAGGTGTCAGAAAGTGGTCTCAGTGCACAAAGCACGCTTCATTCTTCAGCACTGCACTTTGGTTCCAAGTTAAACCCATGAACATCAATGAAACCTTCCAAACATCAGTGCATTTGTGCATCTCCTGACCAAACTGCTTTTTAAATTACATAAGTAAGTTATAGTACTGCAGTAGTTCCACCTATCTGCAAGAACAGTTGTCAGTTTTTGTGTCCTGCAGACTCCAGAAACCCCATGCAAAAGAGAAACCTGAGGTAAGGATCAGATTCCTCAATGCCTAAGAACTAGCTGGAATCCACACTGTGTTCCTCCCAGGCTTTCAAGGAATTAACAGAATATCTTCCTATTTGCATAAAATTCCTACAAAGTTTACTGTCATTGAGACACGTTAATTTTGGCTGATGAGTTCCATAAGTTCTGGGGTCAAGTGAAATAGACGAAATGAGCAATTGCCATCCTGCTCAGAAACCAGGCCAAATAAGAATCCTAGAGAGTTACAACTACTTACCTTCCTTATATTCTTTTTTCGGGTCAGGTTTTGGCTTTGCCAATTGCCTACATTAAGAGAGAATAAAGAAGGGAGAAAACAGTTACTGCATCAGCCCCATTAAGAATTGGAAGCTTCACCACCTTTATAATCCAGTGCTCCACAATACACAAAGAAAAGTCTTTAGACTACATGCAGGATTCACATCCCAGATCCGCTGTGTACCATACGCATACAGTTCTATACAAACATGGATTTCCTGTGCTGTAAACTATAATGTGATGGAAAGTACAGCGATAATAGCGGGGTGGCAAAGTCTTTGGCTGCAGCAAATGAGAACAAGCCCAAATGCAGCAGCCGTGGACACAGAAATGAAGGAAAAAAGCTGCTTACCCTTGGAAGGCCTAAGGCAGGCAGGGATATCCAGTGAGATACCCTTGTCTCCACTGCCAACCTTTAAATGAGGCCTGGGAAGGGGAGGATCCTGGCTCCACCCCTTCTGGTCACTCAGGTGCATTGCAGGCAGCTGAGCTCCCCTGGGCTGGCCCTGCCTTCCCACCAGGTGCTCCATCACTGGTTCAGGCCATGACTTAGCATTTCTGCTACACGTGCTGATCTTGAAATCTCAAAATATGAATTATATCTCAGGAACCAAAGTGGAAGAGAGGCCTCCAGAAAGTTGGGAAAGGATGCATGGTTTTTGGACAAGCAGAAGACTTTCCCTCTGGTCTTAAGGTACTGATAGTGACATTAACATACTCAGAGGGCTCTATAGATTCTTACCTGTAGACTTACCATTACAAGACTCATTGGGCATGCTTTCACTCTTGCTTTTCACTATACATTGAACACAGATTAAGCGTATATAAATACAGTACCTTCCAAAGTGTCTTCTATTGACATTTTCACTCAATATTTCCATACTTTTCTCAAAGCTGGAATCCAAACATGGAGTGATGTTTTTTCTTGTTGGTCTTAAACAGTGTCCATGAAAACATTCCATTTTGCCAGAGGAAAATCTCTATGGAAAGAAGGAAATAATAATACATTTATCAGAACCATATTTATTCAGCTAAGAAAGAAATTCTGTGTCATCTACACAAGTTAGTTCTTTAACTCTCCTGTCTTGATAGTGGGGTGACCAATGGCAGGTAGGCACTGAGGCCAATAAAAATTTCAGAAAATGAGTAACTTTTACAGCTAAAGCTCTCCTCTGTCCATCGTTTTCTTGCGGATACATAAAGTTAATATCTGCAGTAAAAAACAACATCCCAGCAAAGCCTTTTGCATAAACTTACCATTTCACACAAAAAAACCAACCACATTTTCAATTTTAAAATTGGTTCTGAGGAACAGTCAAGCTTATATAGCACTGTATATCCTAGAATTAAAACCTATTTAGAATTTTTTCTCCCATCTCTGTTTCACTTATGACTGCATTCCGACTCAGATTTCCTGAAGGACTTCCTTTACCCACAGAAAAGCAAAGGGAGCAGAAGAAACCAATCTGACACAGTAACCTTTTCCATGTTTACATGTCTGAAAAGTCTCATACACCCTGCTAAATACTTCTTTATGAGCTCTGTCCACTCACAGAAAAGTAAGAACAATGCTCTCAGAGCTCAGAAGCCTTCCTATTGCCATTGAACTTCTTCACATCGCTACTCCTGCAAGGAGGATTGTCATGTTCACCACATGAAGAAAGCTGTGATGACTTTGAGAGGGGGCTTGTTCTGTTTACAACACAGAGGTTCATTAAGAGTATGCCAAACTAAATTTCACATGAAGAAAGGAAGAAAATAGATAAGATTCTTCTACTTTTCCACGCCAGCACTATGAGCTACTTTCAGTTAGCATTTGATCAAGACAATGACAGAAGAGCGGTCACTGGCTGAGAGCAGCATGGTGCTCATGGGATGCCAATTGTCACAGCCTGTCCTGTCTTCTTGTTTAGCTCTAGCCCGGAGGGTGAGGGGCCCTCTGCATCCACCCAGCCCAACCCCTGCTCAAGCAGGGACATCCAGAGCAGGGTGCCAACAACCACGTCCATGGCGGAACGATTGCTTACAAGGGTGGACAGTGATAGGACAAGGGGGAATGGTTTTAAACTGAGACAGGGGAGATTTAGGTTAGATATTAGAAGGAAATTTTTTACTCAGAGGGCGGTGACACACTAGAACAGGTTGCCCAGGGAGGTTGTGGATGTCCCGTCCCTGGAGGCATTCAAGGCCAGGCTGGATGTGGCTCTGGGCAGCCTGGTCTAGTGGCTGGCGACCCTGCACTTAGCAGGGGGGTTGAGACTTGATGAGCTTTGAGGTCCTTTTCAACCCATGCCATTCTGTGATTCTATGGCTAGGTGGCAGATCTCCAAGGAAAGACCACAACCTCTCTGGGCAACATGTACCAGTGCTCAGCCACCCACACAGCACAAAAGTGCTGACTGGTGCTCAGAGGGAGTCTCCTATGTTCCACTGACCTCTTGTCCTAGCACTGGACACCAATGGAAGATCCTTGCTTTGTTTTTATTGCATCATCCCTCCAGTTATTTACACATGTTGGTAAGATGCCCCTTAGCCTCCTCTTCTCCAGGCTGAGCAGGCCCGGCTCTCTCAGCCTCTCATCACAGCAGATGTGCTCCAGTCCCATGACCTTGGTGTTCCTCCACTGGACTCTCTCCAGGTCTTTCTTGTACTGGAGTCCAAAACAGGACTCCACGTGTGGCCACACCAATGCTCAGTGTATATTCTTCATGCATTTGTGTACAAGTGCTAGCAATTGCAGAAGGGGACATTATCATTATGGCCCATGCATCTGTGGTACCAGCAAGTGGAGCCTGGAGCACGTCCACATTGCATATGGGTGTGTACATCAGCACATGCCAGCACCAACAACCATTCTGCATAGTTGGCAAGCAGGATAAAAGCTTTGAAACAAGGTACTGCATCAGCCACAAGTGGGGACCAGATAATGGTGACATCAGAGTGTCTACACCAACTGCTGTGCTGGGGGACAGCTACCAGAGACCATAGATCCGGGCCTGCTTCCAGAACCCCAGCTGTATGTGGGTCTGTGTGTGAGGCAACTGGGAGAGCAGGTCAATTCAGGGTCAGTCTGGTTTGCCTAAGGTGAGTTACATGGTACACCCATGTATGTGCAGAGGGGTCTGAGTACCAGCAGCTGGATCAGGGCTGAGCACCTCCAGGGTTCACATCCAGCTGCTGGGGAGACACAGGGGAAGCTACAGATACATGTAGTGTACAAGACCAAATGCTACAAGGGTCTGTGTTACATGTGCACTCACCCCTTTTCCCATTAATGGGTTTTCACCCTGATCAGCCAGAGGGAAAAGGAGCACACTGTTTGCACTGTTCTCACTTCTCTGAGGGCTGCGGTCTCTGTCCCTGCTGCTGCACGGCCAGTCAGGTGTGTTTGTACCAATTTGTATTTGTGCCTACCAGGAATGTGTTCAGCTTCAACCTGGGGCAAATAGTGCTGCAGCACCCTCACCTTTGCAGGGCTACTGCATTCCATCACCCCAAACATACAGCACTTTCATGGGAGGATCAAAGTTTTAAGTACAAGCGTTATTTCTAAATAACATACTCACTTGTGAAATCAGACTCCAAAGTTGGGAGCAACTCTGAAATACAAAGTTTACTTAAGCTTCAAAGTATGCAAGTTGTAACTGCTGCATTAGGTATTTCTACTTCTTGACCTAAAAGTAGATATTACTTGGGAGAAAACTTGAAGGTTTCCAGCACCAGTTGAAAGATGACTGCAGTAATATGCCTCACAAATCTCTGGGCTGAATTCCAGACTCAAATAAGAACAAACGCTTAAAGAACGCCAATATTGATTATTAGGAAAAATACAATGTAATGAGTTGGGAAATCTTTCTGCGCATACTTATGCATTTGTTTTTCAATCAACTTCTCTGTAACAACCTCGGTGGCAAACAGTTGTTCTATTCTTTATCTTCTGTACTGCCCTCTGTCTTCATTTTCTCTCCTGAGTTCAGAAGGACACTGACAAAGCAGTAACAATGTACACTTTTAACTCTGACCATTCTCCCCTCCCAGGACAGCACTGCAGTTCAATGAGAGGGACAGAACCACGAGGTTAACTCCAGGAAGCTGCCAAAAGAGCAGAACTAGCTCATGTCAGTTGTTGAAGGCTGAAAAAAACACACTTGAGGAGCGAAATAAGTAGAAAGAAGCAGATAAACCAGAACAAGGAAACTGGATGAAGGAATTTTGAAAGTTACTTTCCTCTTTCCATAGGAAGTGATCATCAACAATTGTTTCTCAAAGTTAGCTATGTGACTCAAAGAACTGACTGTATGCTGCAGTGCCATTGGAGCACACAAGAGTGTTTAGGCTACAAGGCTGTGAGCTCTGGTGCTGAGCTCCTACGCAGACGACTCACAAAGAGCCTGCAAAAGGGCAAGTTTTCACCTTGTCCAGCCAAAAAGCAAACTGTGGAGCACATAGACCTCAAGTACTGCTCACAATACAGTGATCTTGCACAGCCTGGGGTGTTATACCCAGGTTGTAAACCTATGGATACACGGCTCTCAAAGGAACAGTAAACACTCGTGATCTCCCATGGGACTCCTTGGGCCTGGGAACTTGGGAGAAGATAAACCCAGCAGATTCCAGTTTACTTCAGAATTTCTGCTATAAGCTGCTTAACCTGTATAGAGAAAATAAACCAAATAACTTGGAGACAAATGGCTTGGTGATATAACTGCAAAAGCTGCTACCAAGTCTTTGCACACTGAGCAGTTCGGGAAATGACATCAGGACTTCATCCTGGTTCCAACTGCATGTTCAACCCTATCCTTCAGGGCACTCCAACATGTCTCTGCAATTTGAGCGCTGCAGCAAAGCCCCATGGGTCCTGCAAAGAAAGAATGACTCTACGCCTTCAAGCACATTTCTGAGAAGAGGGAGGAAAAAAAAACCAAAACCACCGCAAAACAAATAAAAACATTACAACTGGTTTCATAATAATGGATCTACATTCACTGCAGCAATTAAGTTCACATTAAACTTCCTCATTCCCATTCCCACTCTGACAACGTGCCAGATGTTTTCTTCTGCCTCACTTTATGTGTGAGGGAAGGCAATATAATGGGCAGCCCAAGACCAAGGAGGCTTCGACAGCCATTTATTGAGTACACTTGCAAAAGTGGGGATTTTTAAGCAGACTCCATGTCTGTTTGGAAAGAAAAGACACCCCAAGAACTTCTTGGAATGGCCTGAAGTTGTGCCGGGGAGGCTCCAGTTGGATACTGGGAAAAACTGCTTCTCAGAAAGAATGGTGAGGCATTGGCACAGGCTGCTCAGGGATGTGGTGGGGTCACTGTCTCTAGGGGTGTTCAAGAACCATGCAGATGTGGCACTGAGGGACACTGTTAGTGGGCACAGTGGGAATGGGTTGGTGGTTGGACCAGATGATCCTTTTCCAACCTTAATGATTCTATGGTTCTTCCCAGCTCAGTAGTCTTGAAAAGAGGAATAGGGAAAAAAAAAAACACCAACAGCCAACCACCAAAAAAAAACCTAACTGTGAATCCAAACAACTGAGAGTCCTGATGGAGCTGCGCTGCAAGGAAACATTCCCTACGGGCATTGCTTCCAGGCAGAGGGGCGGAACAGCGGGAGTCGGGGCTGCAGGGCCCAGGGCTTGCAGGACAGCCCTTGGAGCAGCGCCTGCTGCTAAAAGAGCAGAGAGCTTCACCTTCTGAAAGCTGCACTGAAAACTGAACTTCTCCAAGCAAAGCCATTCAGTTATGGGTACAATAACATAGAGGGAGGCAGCACAGAGCACTGAGCAGTCATGCAAGTTGCCCCTTCTCTGCTGTTTTTTTCCTAACGAGATAAAGGACTTCAGTAAAGCTCTCATCGTTTTAGGATTACTGAAGCAGGAATGAGCCCCGACGCCCAAACACGGCGCTGTTTTCAGAGGACCCAAAGCAGCTCTGAGCCCGCACAGCACCTTCAGGGCGGCCACAGAACAGCTCCACATCACCTCAGCGCCCAGCAAACTCTGCTTGCCCCGCTCTTTTTATCATCAGAGCAGCGAACGCTCTCTCTACAAATGTAACCACAAGTGCTTCAAAGCAAAGAGGTCTCTAAAAATCTTTCTCAGGACACTTTTTAGGTTAAATAAAGAAAAAAAAAAGCCAATCAAAACGAAGCGCGCGCGGGACAGACAGGAAGCAGAGCGGATGAGGCGGAGGCAGAGCTCCCGGAATCACCTTCCGCCGCGCTCCTCCCGCACCTCGGGTCGCAAAGGGAACACACGCTCCAGCGCTGACACGGCGCGTTTTGCGCCGGGAGCACCGCACCGCGCAGCACAGCACAGCACAGCACCGCACCGCACCGCACCGCACCGCGCCCAGCCTCCGCGCCCGCCCCTCCTCCCAACCCCAGCCCCGCGCGCTACTCACAGCCGCTCTCCTCCTCCTCCTCTCCGCCCCCTCGGGCCCAGCGGCGGTCGAGGCGCCCTGCGAGCGCGTCCAGGTGCGTCGGGTGCCGAGCGCGGTGGTTTGCAGGGAGATGAACTCGGAGCTGGACTCCATGATGGCAAAGGGCGGCCCGCGGAGGGCGCCTCTGCTCCGCAAAACCACCATGGAGGCGAGATCCCTCCGCGGCGACCGCTTGCCTAGCGCCTTCCCCGCCCCCGCGCCGGCCGGGAACGGCCTCACCGCTGGCGCGTCGCCGCCCCACTCCTCGCGTTTTCAGAGGCCGGCTGAGTCCGCTCCGCCCGCGGCCTCTTTTTCCTCCGGCAGCAAGTCCCAGCCCGCCTAGCGGAAGGACACATGCGGCGTGCTGCGTCTCTTTGAGTTTCGGCGCGGAAACGCCGCCGCGCGCCGCTCGGCCGCCACGGGATTGGCTGAGCGGAGCGCGCCGCTAGCAAGGGGCGGGGCTTCCTGCGGGGGGGCGGGGCCGCGCCGAGGTGCCTCGCGCCGCACGGGGCGGGGCGAGTGCTGTGCTGCCGGGTGCGCCCGGCAATGGCGCGGCCCGCTCTGTCCTCATACCGGGTGGCGGTGCCTCCTCGGGCTGCCTGCGTCTACACCAGCTGCTACTGGTAAGGGAAGGCCGGGGAGGGCCCCGGGGGTGGAAGGTGGTCGCGGCATGGCGGCGGGGCGCGGGCCTGAGGCAACGATCGTGTGTGGCCGTGGGACCGCGTGAGATGGGGAACCTCCCGTAGCAGAGTGCGGGGCAGAGCGGAGTCGGGTCTGTTGGAAACGTTGGAAGGAGAAATAAAAACGCCACCCTTCGTGTTTCACAGCGAAGAGAACGTGTGGAAGCTCTGCGAGTACATCAGGAGCCAGGATCAGTACCCTTTGGAGGAATTCTATGCTGTTTTTATATCCAACGATAGGAGGATGGTGAGCAGTTACGGTCTGAATGTGAGGAGGCCGTGAAGCCCTGCCTGGGTGTGTCCCCAGGCCTTCCAACCCCTGCCTGGCCCGGGGGGACGTGGCCCCATGGCCCTACGGTATCACCTCCCTCCGGGCTCAGGGGTGTTCAGGCTGCCCCCTGTGGGATCTGGTTGTCTGGTGTGCTTGGGGGAGAGGGAAGAAGCGTGGTGTCCCCATGGGTGGTGGGGACAGGTGTCCTGTCAGAAGAACGATGAGATAGTATGGTTCAGAATAGTATCTCGTGCTCCTAAGAGGTGGGAACTAGCGAAAATATTCTGTCTGCAACAGTGAGGGAAGCTGACGCAATGGATCGCTGCGATTCAGCTGTATGGAGCTGGAGTGTTTCATTTCCAATCACTTCACTTTCAGATTCCACTCTGGAAACAGAAATCAGGGCACGGAGATGAACCTGTAGTCTGGGTAAGGCTTTCTGTATCCTTTCTTTTTTTTGGTATTTAAGTGCATGCTTGTAGTTGACATTTGCACAACCAGACTTGGGCAGTGTTAGCCATCTTTCCTGTAACATCTGAATATCAGTAAAATGCGTTTTCACTGTGCAGACAGGTGAGCACTGGCACAGGCTGCCCAGAGGCTGTGGAGACTCCTCCTTGGAGATCTCCAAAAGCTACCTGAATGTGGCCTGTGCACCCTGTATTGGGTATCCCCTGCTGGAGCAGTGGTTGTGCCAGATGGACCCTGAGGTCTCTGCCTACCTCAGCCATTCCGTAGTTCTGTATCAATGTTTATTACTTTTCTGCAGCAGATTTATTAAGAGCCTAAGTCCAGTGCTCCTTTTTATTGCTTATAGGAAAATAACAGTGAGCCACAAATCTACAAGTGACAGACCTTAACTTTGGTAAGACTGCATAACAAATCTGTGCAAATTACCTTCTGGATTTGTTGGGGCCACCAGCTCTGTAGAATCTTTAGTAGATGTCTGTACCTGTAAGTAAAAGATGGATGAAAATATCTACATAGGCTTGATATAGGATTTGAAAATGGAAGCATTACACGTCCTCAAGTGTCAGCATGTAAACTGTCCTATAAGTGTTGTTTTTGGAGTGTAGTTTGATTGATGAATGCGGTTCAGTAGTTGCCTCTATGGAACCTCTTTTACCTATGCAGCAGTATGGAGTATATGCTATGGGGGAAAAAAAATAAAAAAATCTCATTTTGTGTGGCAATGTGTTTCTGAAATCTAGCAAAAAAAAAATACTTGCAAGCTTCCTAATTGCAATTGTTGAATCACTCATTATCCCCCAAAACATTTATGATACTTCAGTGGACTATGGGATTTGTATAGCTTTTAGTTAATTTTTTCATATACTCCATAACAGACTCTTCTAAATAATGCTTTTGCATACAGTTGCATATGTATATTGGTCTGTGAAACTAGCTTGCCCGAGATCTTTTTCATTCATTTCTCAGCCCTTTGTGCTTAGAGTTGTTTAATATTGAGCGTCAAAAGACAGAGCCTCAAACTTTTTTGAGTGAGTTTAATGTTCTCTTTAGTAAACTACTAACTACCTTCAATTTAACTTTGGAAAACTGCAATGTAAGTAACTGACAGTGTAAATAACTCCAGTTTCTCCAAACCTGCACCATGCCTGTGTTACTTACGTGTTAAGAAATAAAATAACTGTATAAGGAATAATTTAGTTTTAGTTTAGCTGTCCATGCTTAAATCAAAGGGGGCTGTAAAGAAATGGGAAGAATACCAAGGTTTACTGAGGGGTACCAAGGGTGAGGCAGCATTCGGTATCCTCTCTTCTGGTGCTGGAAGCATCCAAGCCTAAATTTCAAGGACAGAAATGATGTAAAGAAAGGAGCTGTAGCTTCTGCTTCTAGGAGACTTTTTTTTTTCCCCTCCCTCTGCCAGTTTCTGATAAACAGCTGTTTAACTGATGAAATTCTTCTTCCCAGGACTACCATGTTATCCTACTTCATGTGCCGGGTGGAGAGCAGAACTTCATTTATGACCTTGACACTGTGTTGCCATTTCCGTGTCCTTTTGAGATGTACAGCGCGGAGGCCTTTAGGCTGGATGACAGCCTTCATCCAGAATTTCACAGGTGGTGACAAAAAATATGAAGACCACGGATGTTATTTTATGAAGACTAAGTTGAAGTTCTCTCTGTAGATAGACAGTGACAGAAGTTTTTGCTAGGAAACAAAACACACTGTGTTATGTCTCTAAAGCTCTTTACCTAGGAGTTGCCATCTTTTAGTTATCAAAAGCTCTTCTATTGCCTGCTCTAGTTTCTTGGGAACTAGTTTGCTGCTTGGCACAATGTTTCCGAGTTAAGTATTTAGCTAAAATAATGCTGTTTGAGAGGAAGAAGGGCTCTTGTTCAGAATGACGAATTAATAACCAAGACTAACTAATACATGACGGCAGTATTATATGCATACATCTTTTGATAGAATTTTTCATTATTTTATTATGTGTTTGATGTGATTTTCGTTATTGTTTAGGAAGATAAGAATGATTCGAGCAGATTTGTACTTGAAGACGTTTGCTTCAGACAGATCTCATATGAAGGATGCAAATGGGAAATGGCAGAAACCTCCTCCTTCGTACCCTTGCATTGAAACTGCAGGTAAGATGACAGAGCTATGAAGCATTTGTCTTTTCTGAACACACAAAGTCTAGCATGCCTCCTGGCATTTGCCACTGTCAAACGTTAATTACTCAGTTTTCATAAACTGAGCAGAGAAGAGTGGTTCTGTGCTATCATTACAATAGGGAGATGAAAGAAAGGCCAGGTGGCCTGAATCTTTAACATGCTGATTACATCATGCTTTAGCTGTCTGCACAGAAGAATATTTTGTCAGGAGGAAGTTTTCTGATTCAGCGTGGTGTGTTTAGTGTGCCCACACAAGATGTTTGAAGTTTCCCTACCAGGTGAATAGACCTGAGGATGCTTCTAAGGCTCATGGGCAAGTCAGCAAATTTTTCTCCAAGAATTGAGTGTTAGTTTGGATAATAGCCTGCGGTCCAAGCAGAGAAATAAAGAGCTGCCATCTCTTCTATTCTGTATGGATTCTTAAGCCATACTTTCCACACAGCATGTCAGCTTACACTAAACACATGTTTGCCCAGCTGGCTGTGTATGTTCTCTCATTTTCTTCCCGGGTGGAGAAAAGCATAAAGCTTAGTTTTAAAGGAGTTTGTCATTGTTGCGTATCTTTGGTTTTGTTCTTTCTGCTTTGTAAGTTATACAGTGCTATATATTAGAGAAGGTAGGGTCAAAGAAATACATTTTGTATTTAGAGCTAAATTTATTATGGTTTTAAGTTGCAGGGAACTTAACTCACAATCTTTGCATTGGCTTCTAAGAAAAATTTGTGTTTCAAACTAAGTATAAGTGAGTTATGAATGGGCATGGGAGCACAGGTACTGTTTCATGGGGCGATAGGTGTTTTTTAGACGTTCCAGGTTATGAAGCATCTCAAATTCTACGTGTTGGTCTTTATTTTCAGTGAAATGGTATGCAAAGATGAGGAAGAAAGTGGAGAATGCCTAACCTAGACTGCAGTGCACACTTCACTGCTACCTGAATCCCCTTAGGTACTGAGGGCTTTTTGCCTGTGGAAATGTTATTGTTGTGGTAGATGAGCATTAATGAAGGTGTGATGAGTGTAGACTAGGCCAGATTGGGAAGACATGAAGACTCCTACTCAAGTTAAAATAGTGGAAAACATTGCATCACTAAGCCGTAAAATGATCCAAGTAGTTGTAGACAAACCTCCAGCTGTAGTGAATGACTCCATAGCTACAAACCCTGTAACTCTCCCCTCATCTGTCTTGCATGGCTGAGCTTTGTTTTGCTGATGAACAACAGCCACGTGGTCTCAGCCAACCTCCAGACTGTCTCTGTGATGTTGGTAGAAACTGAAAGGTATATGGATCTTCATTCCTTCTATTCTTCATTCCTTAGTCTGTACCTTGCCACACTGGAGGGAACATTCACAAGTCATCCAGTCAAGCTCCTGCTCCAAGGAGGTGTAATGAGATCAAGGTTCTTTAGAACTCTCCAGTCTAGTCTAGAACAACGCCAAGGATGGAGCCTACAACACCCCTCTAGGCACGGTATTCTAGTATTTGACCACAGTCATGAAAAAATAATACATGCGTATTTTTCCTAGTATGTAATCAGAATTTCCCATGTTCCCTGGTGAGTTCTGTTGCCAGGCTCCTCCAAGAAGGCTCTGGCTCCATCAGTATCCTCTGATCAGGTAGCTGCATGCAGCAGTATGGTCCCTCCTTCATCTTCTCTGTTGAAGGCTGAACAGGCCCGGTTCTCTCAGCCTTTCCTTCAATGCTGTGTTCTCCAGGTCTCAACAAACTTGATGTTCCTCTGATGGACTCGCCACAGAACATGAATGTCTGTCTTTTTTTCTTTTTCTCCTTCTTGTACTGAGAGATGAAAAACTGGGCAGAGTACTTGAGCTCTGTGGAAATGTGCTCTGTTCTCCTGGTCAGTCAACTGAGCATTACAGATAACAGTAACAGGTTACTCCGCACCCGCTGAAGGTGGAAGAGCACTCACTGTGTAGGTTCAAGATTTGGGTCTCAAAACAGGAATAGATTGTGTCTGATCTAAGATGTCTTGCTGAGACTGTCTTTCACTCAGTACCAGTTTCTCAAGAACTGTTTTTGTCTTCTTTTTACTCATTTGAGATACCTTGTAATGCTGTGTGCATCAATGTACACAACACCAGAAGTCAGTGAGGAGTCTAAGTGTAACAGTAGTAGAACAAGCACGTGCCTAACTTGCAGTGAAATCCTGGCCTTGTGCTCCAGTGATGCAGTTCTGTAGATCATTCTGTTCATCCTGCAGAACAACACGGAGATTTAGAAAACATCACTGCCAACAAGAGGAACAGATAATTTTCTTCCCTTAGAGACTGGTAAAGTAATAATTTCTCAGCATAGTTTTATCAAGCATAAAGCACCTTTTTTTTAAAACTTGTTTGAAAACTGTTTGGCTGACCTTTTGTTACCAGAAAAGAGCCTGAAGTATTAATGTTGACATCCATGCCAAATTCCATCACAGATAATTGTTTTCTCCCCACCATTTCACTTAGAGTACTCTGCTTTCCATATTCGCAATTGTATAGTTTGAAGTGCTCACATTTCAGGTTAGAAAGGACTGCAATTTAATGGCTGACAGAATTGACTGCATATATTGTTTTAGTGTCAGTTTACTTGTGGAGCATATCTAGATCAGAGCATTATGTTATTCTTTGTTATTGTATTGCTGTCATTTAGAGAAGCCAAACTCTGAAGCTCTTGAGAAGATGATAACAAAGGCATGCAAGGTTTTTATACTACTTCTGTTTGATACGTCTTTGATGTTGAACAAGGGCTTTTTAAAAAGAAATTAAGGATTATTAAAAAAAAAAACAACCACAAAAACACCAAACAAAATTGAAAAAAGCAACCCAGACTCTCATCCCATCTCATCTCAATTTGCATGCTAAGCAACTTTTGCAACTGGCTCTGCCCTACTTGTTTCCCAGAGCTAGGCCTATGTGTGTCCTGTCGACAGTGCTCTGGCCTCTGCTGTGAGTGCCAGGAGAAGCTGGTTAACTGAACTGGTGAGCTGCGTGCACGGTGCTTTCTCACCCAGCTTTATACTCCAAGCAGCTCTGCTGGAATCCTCATACTCGAGCTGTAGGGTTTGCTCTACCCTATTCTACCAGAATGCCAGTGGCTTCCTGCTGGAAGAAGGCAGAAGAGCCTGGAGTGTGTGTGTATATATATATATACATCTGTATGTATATACATATTTTATACATATAATATATATATGTTTGAAATATATATATATGTACAACATATGACTTAAGGCGTGGATTCATCATTCTTGGGCTCTCTAACCCAGCCTGGAGTTCTCTCTTGCATCTTCCCTCAACAAATTAATGAGGTTTGCTTCTGCTTACTTTATGATTCCTGTTGAGATCAGCACTCCTTACTGCAAGCCCGTGTAATACACAGCTCGCACAGTGCATTTCACAACTACTCAGAACAGATGGTCTTACAGCTTAAGTATAACTGTTAACATTGGCTCTTAACACTGAAAAGCCTTGTTTGAATTTCAGTTCTCCTCCAGTGTGTGGTAGCACATGGCAGGATTGATTTCTAAAGGCTTTTTTTTCTTTTTCGTTTTGAAGGTAATGTAAGTAGGACAGCTGAGAAATTCTGGAAGTGCTTTGTTACATATCTATGCAAGGCAGGCTGTTAGACAGATGCCAGGCAGATGTCTGCCATTTCTTTCTTATCTCCACTACCAGGTAGTGGTAGAATCCTAGTGAAAGCCAAAAGGGCAAAGCAAAAAAAAAAAAACCAATATGAGCATAAGTAGCTCATATGCACTCTTAACCTTCCATTCCTCTCGTTTGAGATTTAAAAAGAAAGAAAGACGTTGAGGCCCTGGAGCATGTCCAGAGGAGGGCAACGAAGCTGTGAAGGGTCTGAAGCACAAGCCTTATGGGGAGCGGCTGAGGGGGCTGGGATTGTTCAGTCTGGAGAAGAGGAGGCTCAGGGGAGACCTTACCACTGTCTACAACTCCCTGAAAGGAGGCTGTGGTGAGGTGGGAGTCGGCCTCTTCTCTCAGGTAACAGTGATAGGATGAGAGGGAATGGCCTCAAGTTGTACCACGGGAGATTCAGGTTGGACATTAGGAAAAATTTCTTCTCCAATACTGTCAGGTATTGGAACAGGCTGCCCAGGGAGGTGATGGAGTTGCCATCCCTGGAGGTGTTCAAGAAATGTTTAGATGTTGTACTGAGGGACATGGTTTAGGGGGGAATTGTTAGTGGTGGGTGGACGGTTGGACTGGATAATCTTGGAGATTCTTTTCAGCCTTTGTGTCTGTGATTCTATTCTATGAAAACTCAAATCTGTCAAGCTAGGCCCTTACTTCAGGAGCTTTTTGTGTAAGTAAAGAATCAAATAGGATAGTCAGTAAAGGTACAACTAAGGAGAGAAATTTTTTAGTAGTGGGAGTGGCTTTCTGAAGTTAGGCAGCCTTCTATGAACCTTGGAGGCTTTATTTCAGACTTGCTCACCTCCAGCAGTACTTGAGCAGCTGCCATGCAGAGCAAGTTCAAGGTCAGTGAGCCAAGCCGCAGCTTGGCTGCAGTGCCCCTTTCTGCCTCCTGTCGGCAGAAACCACGGGTATATCATGGCTAATATGCCAGCTCTTAGTGCAGGGCCTTTTATTTTGTTCCTGTTTGGGGAAAAAGTGTCAGGCTTCGTTAAAAAAATAAAACTGTGCAAGAATCTCAGAATGCACCAGATAGGTCTTATTGACTGTGAACAAAGTTGTTTTGGTCAAAGAGGAAATGCTAACTTTGTTCATGCACAAATGCAAACTAGAATGATAGAGAACAGCATCTGAGGAGGACTGTGAGTCTAATATAAATCTTAAAAATTTTTAAAATCTCTGCTGTTCTTGACTTTGTATAAGTCTTACATAAAACATGCAGCTCCTTGCTTCTGCAGAGGAGTCCTCCTGGGTTGTCTGCTGTGGCATCCAGATGTCCCGTTTGTAAATTTGCTGTGTATCATTCCTTTATCTGCCCCAGGAAAAGGACTTTGTGTTGTTCTCATGTGGCTTTTTTCTAGACTGATTCCAAAAGCTGTAAACATGCATGGCATTCAGAGATAACGTATGAATAATAAGAATAGGGGGACTTTTATCTCCTGAAATGAATAAAACGTGAGAGGTCTCTGTGTTTGCCGATGGATGTTTGTCGTATTGCTTCAGTGCCACCTGCTGGTTGGTTCTTAGACCATCCATTGCTGACAGGAAGGTTCTTGTTTGCTGCTTAAAGCAGCTATTCCTTTTATTAAACTTCTGTGACAGACTGTGTTTTGCTCTGCCACAATCCTTCTGAATGCGAGAGAATATTTCACTTCCTCCAGATGTTGTGACAGCCGCTTTCAAGTTACTAACAGCAGCAGCTGTGTTTGTAACTACTGGAACAGTCCCCTTTGGGCTTCTTTACCGTTCACAGAACGTTATCATGAAATTATTATTCTACGAAGTGCACATAAAACAGGGAATTACTTATCCTTCAAATCTTAAACTATATGAGTAATTACATTCATTTTAAAATAAAAGCATCTGGGAAGAAAAAGCAAGCTGGGAATTGGAAAATAAGCTTACCAGTTTACCCGCGAGCAAGAGCTGTTATCTTCTGCTAATTGTTCTTGAGCTGCAGCAGCAAATTGCTGGGCTTGTGCTCGTTTAAATCATCACATCATCAGGCAGAAGGTTGCCCTGTACTGTTCAGAAGTAGGACCACGCTTGACTGGATGTGAGGATTTTCAGTGTGCAAAGGCCAAACAGACTAACATGAAAAAGGTGGAGTTAGGAGCCAGACCTTGCAATTGGTGAGAGCTTGGATTCAGCGAGTCACAAAGCCATCATGGCATAGATGTGGTGCAGAGAAGAGAGCTTCAGCAGCTGGGTGATGGCTGGCACTGCTGGGCGTGGGCTTCCCAAATGTCATCTTCTCTTCCTCACTCCATAATGGTAAGCCTAGTTACACGAGCTTTTTACAGCTGAAGCGGCTTACATCCTATGGATTTTCTAATCCATTCATTCGGGCCTACTCTGGTTTGGTTCTTAATCCTGACATGTGTGCGTGAATCATCCATGTTAAAATAAATACTTAAATGTGACAGAAGAGCTGTAACAATAAATCCGTGTGCTCCCCCACTCTGTTCTTTAAATTCAATCTCTTTTAATATGTATTTAAAAGGTTATTTTCACAGCTTGTCTGTGAGAACATACAGTAACAAACCCACAGATACTTGTAGCCTGAATAGGAAATCTCTGATCAGTATGGTTCTGAGTCAGCACAGTATGCTTGTTGTACCAGGCCAGCTCTGGAAGAAGGAAATACAAGGCATCTAAACCCAAACTGCAGATCAGCACATTTCACTGAGCACTCTGGGATCTGCAACTGGGACAGAATGGTTTCTACCTTTCCTACAGGGGTCAGGTGAGATAAAGTTCCTGGCAAAAGGCTGTCGTGGTTACTTTTCTCTCAAAAACACGGCAACTAACCTTTCCCCTTCTGATCTCCTTCAGTGGTTGAGGAGTTAAAAATAAGTAAATAAATACAACCTAGGTTTGTAACCTTCTCAGCCTGAGCATCCCTCTGGGCTACAGGTGGGGCTGTGTCAGATGGTTCATCCTGTCTGCATGGCACAGCCTTGCAGCAGTGGGCCAGCGGGCAGCAGACACAAGGCTCAGGGCTAGAAGGAAACCAAACACACATGTAAGTAGCCTGAGGAGAAACCTAGGTTTGCTAAGGGACTAATTGCTTCTGAAGACATGAGGCAGCTCTAGGTCCTGACTGCTGCGGTGACCCGGTTCCTTTGTTATTGGTGCAAAGGGTCCCTGACTCAGCTGACTTTGGTTCAGGGCTTTGTGGGGAAGTATCTCCTCTGCCTTTGAGTAGCTGGGATTGTATGAATGCGGAGATCACTAGATGCCTGTTGCATTGCAGTTGCCTGTTTTGGTTGTTATTTGCGCTACAGTTCTCCGACACTACTCAATGTTTCAAGGCAGCTGTTGCAGGGAAAAATCTTTGTTATGTATGCTGTTCCTATGACTAATGATACTTACTGATCAGGTAATGTGATTATTGCTGCCTTTTCGAACTCAACTTTCAGATTTTTTTTTTTTTTTATGAAGTTTTCATTATAGCTGCTACTGAAACTGAGTCAGGAACTTCAAGATTTCACTTTTCTGCTTCTCTTTTAGACTCCAAGATGAACTTAGATGATTTCATCAGTATGAATCCCAAAGTGGGATGGGGCTCAGTGTTCCCCTTACCGGACTTTGTGTATCGATTTGGCAGACAGACTGATTACAGCCCTTCCTTGAAAGGACAGTGAAGTAAACAAAGAAGGTCTCTCTGCTTTGATTTGGAGTCGGTTTGCTTTGTTTTTCTGCTCTTACAGTATATTTATGAATGGTTTATATTTCTTTACATGGAATAAATATTTGGGGAAATCTAATATGAACCAAATAAAGCCTTTTATTTTGTAAGAATGAACTTTTTTGGTTTTTAATACATCAAATCGGGGTAGGCATCACACCATAAACATACTGCTTTGCCACCAACAATGCTCAAATTGAAAAGAGTATTTAAACACTGAAAAAAAACTTTTGGAAAAACGTGTGCATAAACTACTTAACAATGTAGCTCAGTGTGCCAAATGCTGCCACACCTACGAAGTGAGATCCAGTATATTTTCTTTCTTATTTCTGTCACTTTCATAAACAGACCTGGTGCACCTCAGTTTAGTCACTACACCCATAAAGGGAACGTAGACTTGGTAGTATGATCTTGAACTTCCAAGCACTGTGTGAAGCCGGGTAAGTGTTGAGGCTTCTGTGCTGTACAAGAGGAGAATTAAGTTTCAGTTACATTTCAGTTCAATTCACCTAATGCTAAGGGGTGCTGGAAAATGCACTTGCTTTTCCTTCTTGCATTGGCTGCGTATTCTCACCTGTCCCCATGTGCTTGCACTTGGCATTTGTCTGGCCCCAAGGTAATCCAGGCTAGGAAGCTGAACTAACAGAAGGAAGAAAAGGTTTTTTTCTTCCTTTTAGCTCTTCAAACCGGCTTGCTGTGAGGTCAGACAGCTGCTGATGCTGGTATAAGCAAATCAGCAGGAGCATATGGCTGGGGGGAAGGGAATGAACAAGACTGCCCTGCAGAAGGATTGAGACTACAGTAAACATTTGTGATGCACTTCAGTCTTGGTGAGGAAAAGCACAGTGACAATTCTAAGTGTTAAAGGGATTGTCTTATTTCTATCTACAGAAACATGTAAAATACATGCATGTATTATTACTATATCTCCCATTGGTTTCAGAGAATTTACTCAGAGTGTTAACAGAAGAGACGGACTGTTAAACAGCTGTAGGATTGATTTGATCTCATCCAGGCATCTCTTTTTCTGTGCCACAAGGGCTGGCTGAATGCAGAAGCTTACACTTTCTGTTGCCATTTGCATGCAGTACAGCTGGATGCTGTGCAGAGATTACTAACATGGGTTTCCTGGGAGCCAGCGCAGACTGAGCAGGAGTCCAGTTGTTGCGGCACTCATCTGCAGAGTGTGAGAGCTGAGCTGTAGCCTCTGGTTAGACAATCACAAGATGGAGAATGTGAAGACCCACGTCTTGTTCGAATGGTGTACACGAAGCACATCCTAAGTGACTGAATGCTCTGACTTCCTGAGCATTGCTCAGCAGAACCTTTAAGTCGTTGCAGAATATGAGGTTCTCATCCCTACCTGCGTAAGTTTGTCATTTGATTTAAATACTGAGCTACCATCCTGAGCTGGTGTTCAGGGGCTGAAATCTGTGACACTCCCTTTAGTGAGGCTTGGGTACAAGGATTTGCCTGGTTTAATCTAATCTCAGGATCAAGGTTTTTTAAGAAGGAGAACAGATACAACCATTATTTAGAATGTACAAGTTAAAAAGAAATTAACGTGAAAAAATGCTCCCTTTTCTCTCTAATCATTCTCAGCAGATGCCTAATTTTACACGTAGCAGGCTTGGTATGTGTGATGGCAGCTTTTTTATGATAATTCATTTGTAACTCTTGTAAAAAAAAAAATGCCATTCCAGGTAATGAAAGGTGAAAGCCAGGGAACAGTTACAGCGCCGCGTGTGTTACAGCACTTCCTCCATGGCCCTTCAAGCCTGTGGCACTTACTTAGCAACACTGGAGAGGGTATGCTATCAGGAGGCCAGATTCAGGAGTACACCAAGTGCTTATTTAGGGTCCCAAATACGAGGTGGAGCAGAGGAGTGACTGCGCCCTGTTTGCTAACAATAATTAGTGGAGACAGCCCTTTTTTTTCAGTGCTGATTAGTCCTAATGGGCCTTCCAAGGGACCAAGTGAATTTCTTCTGCTCTTGCTCCTTTCTCTCACCAGTTAACTCATATCCTGTTTGTTTCAGGGGCCTTGCTGTGTTTAATCTTTATGCTGACACTTGAAGCAGCCACATCAGTGTTGACTCATTCAGCTTTCAGCTGCAGACAGAAAAGCAGTCTGTTCAGAGCTGCTTTGTCAAGTGCCTGCAGAAGCAGAGGACGTGAGAGTGCAAGCAAAGAACTGCTGCTGCTGTTTGTAAAGCAAAGAAGGCAGTGTCACTGACAGACACCTGTGTGATCACCAATGTATTAAACACGTCATATTGGAAAGACTTCACTGTGGGTGTATATAAATGCAGCACGCTGTACAACAAAGCATGGCTTGGCGGGTACAGCTCCACTCAGGCTGGTACAGCCACACAGCCCAAAGACAGCACATGCAGTACAGCTCGGCACATCCTGCTGTGGAACATGAAATAAAATGAAAGCCTTGCCATCACCTCCGGGCTGATTTGCTGGAGTGTGCTGATGCAGCAACATCACCACGTGCTCACCTACACTTTGTGCTACCGACAGCCCCCGAGGCTTTTAATCTCCCGTGTCCAGATTATGTCCTGAGGCATGCAGCACAAAGGCATGCTGCTGATTTGCCTTTTATACGATGATTTCTTAATGCAGCTTAGCTTTCTGTTCTGTTTCATTCTTTTTAGCTTGTCCTTTCCCACAGTGAAATCTGCCTGTCTTTCCACTGTCCATTATTATTACAGCATTTGTGTGCTGAGGGCCCCTGGACAGTGGCTTTTTGGTCTTGGCCACCCTTGAGCTAGGCATTGAACAAGCAGAGAAGCAAGTTCCTCACCATCCCATTTTCTCTTAGCTTCTGCGTGCCGTTGGTGACTGGAAACTCTCCAGTACTTTCACTGGAAATGTTAGGGCAGGACCCTGCTAACCCCACCTCCACACGGGGCACCCCGTCTCACGGGTTGGCCCTCTCACTTCCTTGGAACTATGGGTGCAGATCCATGGGAGGTAGGAGACCCATATCTGTCCTGCCGCTTTCTCTTCTTTGCAGCTTCTCTGTAGTTAAGAATATCATTTACTCTAAACCTCTTGTTTACCTATTTGGGACATTAGGAGGAAAAAAATAAAATGTTTTTCTGACACATTTTCTTGGCCATTACATTTCTGTGAATGTAAACAGCCAGGCCCAGTTCGCGAAAATACCATTTTTCATCTGGCCAGCAGAGAGAGCAGTCAGCACGCAGCAGGCAGGCAGTGTGTTCCCTGCTGGCAGCTGCTATGGTTCTAAACAACAATGACAGCAGCACGGGGCTGATCCATGTCTTACAGAGTTGTAGCAAGGGACACATGCTGCCCTTGGCTGCCTGAGGTCCCTGCCAGCTCCTCCCGAGCATCGAGGGCCGTGTGGCAAAGCCTCCCCGCTGCCTGCCAAGACTTGGGTTCTGCTCCGCGCTCACAATTCCTACCGAACTGGGTGTGTGGCACCTTAGAATATCAAACTAATCGATATACAGGTTTCAGAAGCTAAATTTAGGCACTCAGGACGCTGCAACATGATCTGCACTATTAAATGAACGGCTGGGAGGCACCAGGCTGCACTGATATGAATCAGATTCCAGGATCAGAGCCCAGGTCGGAACACTGTGGCCTGCGGGGCCCTTCCCTCCTTGCCTGCTCGTCGGCCAGCCAGGGCCTCGTGCGTGCTGTAATGCACGGCCGCGCTCCAACCAGCTACTGTACAAGTGGCCATCTCTAGGGTCTGCTTTTCTCTTGCTATCATAGAATGTTCCATGTTGGAAGGGACCCACAACAATCATAGAATCCAGCTCCTGGCTCCACGCAGGACCACCCAAAAATCAGAGCATATGTCTGAGAGCATTGTCCAGATGCTTCTTGAACTCTGTCAAGCTCGGTGCTGTGCCCACTGGGCTGGGAAGCCTGTCCCAGGGCCCAAGCACCCCACGGTATCCCTGCTGCTGCCACCATCACCTGCCACTGGCGAGCAGATGGCCAAGGTTTGGTGGGGGTGCCCTCCTAAGACCCTTTGGATTTGCAGGCTTGGAGATCTCATCTCCTCTCAGGGTGAAAGCTGTCTTGACATTTGTCTCTTTTAAGGTAATTGCCTACTGAGTAATTGGAGGGAGCGAACGCCAGTGAGTTCCTTCTCCCCTCTGGCCGGCTCCTTGTGTGGGAGCCAGCCCGTCGGGTTGAGGCTGTTGATGTGTCTGTGGGTATCTGTGCAGGTTTGTGCAGCGGCTGTGCGGAGCTCTCGGCAAGGATCTGCTTTTCTCCTGCAGTCATGGAGTCCTCAGGGCAGCACTCGCTGTACGCGCAGCCTCTTGTCGGGCTGAGTGCAGCTGCAGTAGTGGTTCTGGAAAATCTCTCCAGTTTGGCCTAAGATAAACAAATACGGTTGCTTAAGTATCCTCAGTGTTTCCTTATACTTACAGTAGGAAATACCTTGGTTACTGAGGGCAGCTAAAACAAATCTCACTTAGTTATCTAAGGCCTCT
The DNA here is from genome assembly GCF_002078875.1 of Numida meleagris. NCBI lineage: Eukaryota > Metazoa > Chordata > Aves > Galliformes > Numididae > Numida > Numida meleagris. Next base: position 136,419,254 of record NC_034410.1, read on the forward strand.
GGCAAGTCCCTGGGTTTCTGGGTGAGCTCAGTCACTTCCTATGCAGGAGGTAAACAGAGCTTTGTTTCGTGTTGACAAAAATAAGCGTGCGAAGGACCTGAGCTGCCTGCCGACAGTCCCTCCCAGCCTCGGGGGCGTGGACTTGTTCACCTGGAGCTCCAGACGAGCAGGGTGTTTCCAACCAGCCGGATTCCTGACATTACATTACTTCAAAGCAGGAAATGCTCATTTGGCATTGGGTTCAGCGTCATACAGCCTTCCCATGCAGGCCTATATCTGGAACCCAAACACTGCAATAAGGCAGGAATCATTATATGTTATGATTTTTTATGCGGCCTACACAGCGAGAATATGGTAGTTATCTCAGCCTTCCCTTCTTCTGCACGTGTAATTGCGGTGTCACACATCCCACCACCCCGGTGTGGCTGGGAGGGTGGCAGTGCCCCAGCTCCAGTTGGAGCCTCCAGAGAAAACATTCTGCTTTAACTGTTAAGCTTCAAAGCCTCCTCCCTGCCTTCCAGTTAGAAGCTGCCATGGCTTCTGACTTGTGGGGTGAAACAAGGGTTTCCAGCCCTTGTTTATGGCTCGTGTAAGCAGTTCAGCTATTTATATTGTGCTCATCACAGAGCACTTCGCTGTATGAAATGGATGTAGTTATATTTATACCAGAACAAAACAAAGTCATGACAAACTGAGGAGCAGCATTCGGAGCATTTTTGCCCTGCTCTGCGCTGCTGTTCCTTCAGCAACAGGAGCTGTGAGCTGGCAAAGCTGTGCTTGTGGCACAAACCCGGCCTGCTGTAAGGCAAGGCAGGAATCCCACCAGCATTTTTCTGAGCTTGTTTTTTGTCTTTTGTGGAGTAAACATGGCTACTTAGCGAGGGAGCTCCAACCAGCTGCTACCTTGCTGTGAACACAAGGTGATGCCAGCAGAGTTATATTAGTACAGCTGAAAGCAGAGTTTGATCCGTTCTGCCAGAAGTACTAAAAATATCTTATAATATGCTAAGATATGTGTCTAGCCAGAAGTTGTTCTCAAACACGTTGTTCCATGGAGCTGCTGTGCTGTATACGGAGCCCAACCGCTCATGAGGTGCAGAGGGAGTGGGGCTGGGGAGGGCCGAGCGGCCCAGCCTGGCTCTGGGCCATGGGGTACTGCCATGGTGCTCCCCAGCCATGGCCCCAGCAGCAGGCCTGGAGGAATGGACCTGGGGGTAACACTGCCCTGCCTGCTGTATCTACCCGAGATGGGTACTGGGAAGGATTATTGCCTTAATCCTCATTTACGATGCAAGGGAATGGCTTAAAGCTGCATGAGGGGAGGATCACGTGGGGGTTAGGGAAAGGGTCTGCACCAGAGGGTGGTGGGCATGGAACGGGCTGCCCAGGGCAGCGGGCACAGCCCTGAACTGCCAGAGTTCAGGGAGCATTTGGACACAGCCCTCAGACATAGGGTTTGAATTTTGAACAGTGCTGTGTGGAGTCAGGAGTTGGACTCGATGATCTTCATGGATCCCTTCCAACACAGGATGTTCTATGATTCTCATTTAACTTATCCTATAATTACTCACAACACCCCAGTCTGAATATTTCTGACATCTGAGGGGCCATGGGCTGGTCTTGGTTCCCCACAGGGAGGAGATGAGTACAACCATGGTCCTCCCCTGCTCCCTGCAGCTTGCAAGGCCCTCCCAGCTCCCACCTTGCACAGAGCTCAGGACCACCTGCAATTAGTGGACCCAGGCATGGAGTTTGTCCAGAGCTGGCAACATTTTTGCCCCAGATAATTCTGTTATAATAATACTGAGCAAATGCTGCTATAACCACTTATTATAGCTTCTTAATGCCGTTTGGAGAACAAGTCATGGAGCTCAAGTGATACGGCCATTCATAGTGCTCGGTTATTGAGTGGAAGCTCTGTTAGGAGCTCTGTAACAAAATACAGCTTTGCTGTGGCACTCGGGCTAGGGTTTCACTGTCAGCTTCCGAAAACAAGGATAAAAGGTGATTAAATTTTAACCAGGATGCAAAGTCCCCATTGGCCTGGTGAAGGGCTGGGGTTGGTTGCCAGATCCACTACAGCTGTGCTGGGGCCAGCCAGAGCCCCTGTGGGACTTCATCTCCTTTTTCTCCCTTCATAGAATCACAGAATCATTAAGGTTGGAAAGACCACTAGGATCATCCAGTCCAACCATCACCCCATCCCTGTGACAGCTCTAGACTGTGTCACTCATTGTGGCATCTACCCTTTTCATTAACACCTCCGGGGATGATGACTCCATCACCTCCCTGGGCAGCCCGTGGCTTTCCCTTCAGGCTCTGCTTGGCTAGACATGGCATCTGGGAGAAATGGGCTGCAGCTATTCCTCCATCAGTTTCCAAGAGACTTTGAGGGTTGGGCATGTGCTTGTGGAGAGAGACTTAAATGAAGGCACTCAGAACACCTGTGTCCTTTTTTCTATTCAGATTTCCACCTCCTCCGTAAATCAGACAGGCAGGCTGTACTTACCTCAGGCAGAATATATTCATGAGAAATTGGTGTATGATTAATGCAGAAAAATTCCTTCCCCACCACAGGATGAGCCACGTCCTAAAACCTCTCCTTCAAGCAAAGCTGCTGCTGACAAGAAAATTACTGACCTCCATTACTCACACTGCAGAGCCCAGCTTCCAAAAGACATCTTTTATTAATTAGATGCATGTAGCATGCACGTGGGTGTCGGTGTGCATCATTGTGTGCACACAGAAAAGACTTCTTTCCAGGTAGCACGGTTTGCAGCGGTACTGTCTTGACAGCTCTCCTTGACACCCACTGCAGCTCACAGAGAAAGGAAGGAAGGGATGAATGCAGTGGGGTACCACCATGCCCCCTCAGCTCCTCGCACAGCTCTGCAGAGAAGCACGCATGGAGATGTCGCTTTGAGGGCAGGCGATTCCCTTATCGCTCCCGTTAGCTGTTGGCTCCTCCTGAGACACATTCACGCCTTGGCTGTCACTACCTGGCAAGCTTTAAGGACTTGTAGGCCAAAATTTGCGGCCCTGTTGGTCATTTTAACTCCCATTGTCCCCCATTCCATAAACCTTTGGAAACATTTAAAGATTATTATTTGTCTTTCTGATATGAGCCATGCCAACACTTGGTTTCTTCAGCAAGACAAGCTGGTACTGGAAACACTGACAAACCCATGGGCAAATGTTATATTACTTAAAAGCCTTTCTTTAGGCTGCTCCACTGGGGGGAGTTCCTTGTGCGTTGGTTATTTTTGGGTTTGTTTTTTATTTTGGATGGTGCTAAAGATGCTATAAAATTAGCTACGATGCTGTCCTGGTGATTTGTACTCTGCAGCTTCACGGGCCTTCAAAATGAAAAACAATCATGTAAAATGAAGCAATGAATGCTGGGCAGGGCAGAGCTGTGCTGTGCTGCTCTGCCAGGGGGACATGTGTTGCTGGCGGGCTGACAGCACGTGTGGGGACACTGGGCTCCAGTGAAACGCTTCAGATGAGGGGGATGAGGAGCTGAGCATAAGATAAATGGGGTCCCATCATGGATTTGAGCAGAGAGAGACTTGCTCTTTTGGGGACACAACAGCTACAGGCTCCTGTTTTTCTAAAAGTCCAAGACAGGGAATTTTGCATTTTTGCAGTTTCTATTTCAAAGAAAGAAATAAATTTGCAAATACTTAAACCCCTCGAGGCCCTGGCCTGAGGAGGAAGGGGTTAAGGTGCTCAGGTGTGGTACAAACCCGCAGTCCACAGAAGATGGGTCCTGCTGGCTGCTCCTCTGTGTGTGAAACCGGGTGGATGGCCTTTATTTTCTTTTGAATATTCGCAAGAAGCACGCAGTAATAAAATGCAACTTTCCCCCAGAGAACAGAGGAAAAGAATTACGGCCTGGGTGTAACGAGGGGCAGAGCCCGGCTCTTTATTTTCTGCAAAATAATTCCCACGGGACCAGTGTTTTTTTTTTTTTCTTTATTTTCTACTTCCTTAAACTTTCACAGATATTCTAGCGTAAAATGTTTCACCCACTCCCATGTTAGCTAGGAGAGAAGAGGTTAAGTTCTCCTTTCTTACTCTAATATAATTCATTTCCTGTTTTTCACAACTGTCTAGACACAGATCTAACGAACATTAACCCTGAATCCCACCATTGGGTTAAAAATAGAGGGCTTAAATATAAAAGGGTGTAATAAGAAAAAGATTGTAGGTTTCTACCTACTGCCACGAGCCAGCTATTTTAAGTGAGAACCATCTCATTGGTTACGTGCAAGAAAAGGAACTGAATAAAATGACTTTGACTTCAGAGATTTAAAAAGGATTGTGTTTGCTTTACGTCCAAACAACACAAGCGCTGATGAACTGTGGCACAGACAGCTTGATGCCTCTTCAGGAGTTATATCTGTCTGGATTTACACATCCAAAAGGAAAGAATAAATTCCACTTAAGTGAGAGAGCTATAAAAAGAATTAAGAAAAAGGTTGAGAGAGAATCTGTGTTGAAAACTGTTCAGGTTCTGGTGGGAAACCAAGTAACACCTGGTCATCTACGGGCAAATTGCCTCACGGGGAAAAGCTCTGGGTACCAATTGCTGCAGCAACCAAAGCCCTTCGTCTTGGCATGGCAAGGCCCAAGGTGCCAACGCACCACCGTATTTAAACACTCACAAATAGGCTCAATGGGAGTCTCATCAACTTGAGCTGCATCATGGAAAGCTGAATGCTGGCCGTAGCGTAAGCTTGGAAATCTCCCCTTGGATGGGAGGCATCTCATGGAGGCTGGGCTGCCAAAAAGAGCTGTCTGGCCCAGAACGCAATCCAAACTCCTCTCAAAAGTACAAGTTTTGTCTATGGAGAAAAGATGAAGAGAACAAAACCCAGAAGTTATCTATCCATCCCCAGTGTTTGGGCGGCCAGCAGCTTGCCACGTACACCTCCTGACAAAAGATCACTTGTCCGGTCATCATTTTTGAGGTGCTTTATGGATTATCTTACTCTCACAGACATATTTTTAACTCAGTGGTCAATGCTCTTTTAAAATAAGTCAAAATTCATGATGTGCCTCAAAGAGGAGGAAATCTCATTTCCTGAGCTGATTGCATTTCTCCATCTATAAATGCAAAACGCAGAGGGCTCTTTGTTTATTCTGTAGCGTTGGGAGTGGGCGTCTTTCCTGTTTGGCCACTCATTTTTAGAAGATACGTTTTGTAATTTCTGCAACAAACAACAGAGACCGCTGTGACAAAACACAGCCAAGCTGGAAACCGTTGAAGGAATAAAAGCAGCCAGCATCTCCGAATGCAAGGGGCTGGACGTGCCACCTCAGCCACAAAACTGCGTGTTGTTCCTCCCCTTCTCTGCTGTGAGTTCAAGGCTTGTTCAGACCAGGACCAAAATGATCCAAGAAAAACATATTAAAAGGATAGTAGTTTATTTTCTACTAAAAAGCACAATATAATACGCATCAAGAATTGCGAGGGGTGAGCTGGTGTCCTTCCAGCTTAGGAAAGGCCTTTGAACCTATGCAAGCTATTTATGGAGCCTTTTAGAAAACAGCTCTCTCCTAGTTCTGCAGTTTAACAAAAGGAACAGCTCAGGTTTTGTCCAGAATAAAACAACCCCCCTGAACGGCTCACTGGACTTCACCTCACATCCCCTGTAAAGCAAGGGGAAGCAGGAGTTACCTGATAGTCAAGGAAAGCTGGGGCAAAGCGGAGCCATTATCATTCTAATTGTTGCGCAGGTAGCTTTCAAAATGCTTTTGCCTTGTTCACTACCAGGCTTTAAGACAGGTGGAGGGGGTGCTAGGAGCTCCCCGAGCATTTTTTCACTAGAGCTCAGCAGGTACCACATTACTACTGATCAGCGCGAGGCCTCATTCATGCTTCAGGCTGCCGGTCAATTCCTAGAATCACAGAATAACCCAGGTTGGAAAAGACCTTCAAGATCATCAATCATCAACCTGAATCCACAATCCTGCCACAAGAACACGTCCCCTCAGTGCCACACCCACTCATTCCAAATACCTCCAGGGATGGGGACACCACCACCACCCCCACCACCACTCTGGACAGCCCGTTCCAGTGCTTGCTTCCACCCCGGACCCTGTGAGCTCCTAGGAGAGAGGAGGTGTTACAGTGATGGCACCATGGAAACAGGAGAAGGATTGACTCAACCTGTGCCACCTGAAGGGATCATAGGCAGAGCTTGCTGACCCACCCAATGCATTCCTAAAGAGACCAAGTAACCTCCTTAAAGGTCTTAGTCTGTAAAAAAAATAAGTACAATTGATTACTTTCAAGGAATTTCAGTAGGAAGTGTATTTGAACAACAGCTGTCTCACTCTTTCACTTAAGATTCTGGCGCCTTACAGACTGTCCCCCATTCTAACAACAGAGGGTGCACACCTCTGTGCTCCAGAGACAGCAGAACCATGAAGATAAACACAACCGCTCTAACACTTCAAATGACAGCACAAATGAATAAAAAGAAAGCATCTGCATTTTGTGCTTGTTTTCATAGCTGGTTTCCATGGAACAAGTTATCCTTGCTCTACCAAGATAACCTCTCCTGTTTCAGCCTGAGACACATTTGCCTTTAAAAAAACACTTAGTATTATTTTCCCCAATTTACTGAGAAGTCCTTCAGTGGGCTCCTCACTTGCTTTCCCTCTGGACAAGAGCCTGGGTCTGAGTGTTGCAGTCTTGACTGACCAGATGTGATAACTAGGGACAAAAATAAAAATAAATTGAAGTCACTTGGATAACATGGCTAGAAAAACATTTCTGAAAGGCAGCAAGTGAAGCTATTGTATCAGTGCAAGCACTAGAGATTCTTTTGGAGCAGCAGTCTCTCCTGTGCTTCGGTAAGAGTGCAAATTCCAGAGCACATGCTTCAGGTGTGTACTGGTTTGACTGGAAGGGAGTGCTCCTTTCACCTCATTTTCCTTTGAGCTACAATGAAGTAACAGCTCTACCCTGGACATTCCCACATACCTTCTGCCATGCTAACCTGAGTTCTGGATGTTCCTGCAGAAGAGCTTGAGCTTAGAGTCATGAGAAGCTCAAGGCTGCTAAGGTCAACAACTTGGAAGCAATAAGACAATCAACTCTGTGGATCACATTGTTTGAACATTTATTGCAATTCAGTGTCAAAAAATGTTTTACAAAAAATACGTTACTATTTGCACAGAACAGCTGTAAAAATCAAGAGTTGAACATGCAAGGGAAGAGGAAAAAAGTGTGCAAATTTATACGGAAGGATTTTAACCACACAATAATATTAAACAAAAAAAAATCTTACTATACAAGGGATGTCTTTCACTTCGTATTATCCTCTACTTAGAGCTTTAAGGAAAAACAAAACAGAACACACTCTTCCATATATAAGTAGGTATTTATAGTTACTGTAGATTAATTCCTAAAGATGAGCATATTTGCCATTTTAAATTAAAACGCTTCCTTGGTAGCGGACCATTGCTACTCTGCACCACTCACGATGGTGAAAGAGATGCAAGTTCCAGCCCACTTGCCCTCCCAGGAAGAGAAAAGGCAGCGCTTGGCCAACGGAGGGGAATCTCTCTGGTGGTCATGGCATTCATACAGTAGACACTGCCTATGTCAAAGACAAGATGGATTTGTTCCCCCTAGAGCCAGATCCTGCAAAGCCCATTTGTTACTAGTGAAGGAAGACAGGGGATTAAGATCAGGCACTGGTAAAGAAATTCACACCCCAGCAGCTACATGCTGCAGGATGTGTGAATGGCTGGTTCCATCTTCAGAGCCTTTAACTAGCATCATGACAAGCAGCACAGGCAGAACACCAGTCCACAGCCTTGGAACTGGCTGCCTTCATCAACTCCATCAGCCATGAGCTCCTCTGGGTCTGCGTTTTGCTAGCAGGCCAGCTCAGAAGAGTGACGTTTTATAATTCAAAGCTATTTCTTTTTGGCAAGGTGCTGCTCTGTGGGGAAGCTGCAAGGGTTTGTAAGAAGAACCCCAGAGGAAAACTCTGGTTCACTGTACTGAACAGCAGATAAGCGTGAAACAGCACGTCTGATTTATTAGCTACTTCACAGAATCCGAGTTGTTCCTGCTTTACATCAAATTTTAGCTACTAAGGGCCAAGGAATTTTCTGGGCAGGAAAAGGTGATGTACTACCTGCATATGTTCTACGAGGAGAGGGCTTTGCAAGACTAATCAAACAAATGGGAACACAAACAGTTGAAAACTGGGGGCAAGGAAAAAGGATAGAAAAAGATGCTTCCATATACAGAAAGTGGCAGGGTGCAATAAAATGCTTACATACAAAGGAGTGTCTTTAGAGCAAAACAAGTTTTCCTAATCACTTTACAAAGCAGAAGGATCTAGAAACTTTCACAATTAAAAAAAGAAACCCAAACAATATGAGGAGTTGCACACATTTTAGGATCAAACTTTACCATGCCATAGTTACTATAAACGGCTTAAGGTATGTACAGCTGAAATGGTGCCTCTTGAAAAGAAAACCTGAATGCCTGCCTCTTCTAGGAAGCCAGAACACAAAGATCTCCCCTGCATAGATCTGTTTTTCCTCTCCATGGTGCCATGGCTCTACACTGTTGCACAGCTTAACAACCTCTGAAGATAAAGCATTTTTTTCTGCATACACTGGGAACAGAAAAACCCCAAAGAGAGCAAAAACCTCCTTTCACAGTATAAGAACCAATGCATTTCTAATGGGAACGCATCGACCAACTTGAAGCTGAGACATTGTTTGAAAAGAACATTCAATTTCCCAAATACAAGTAAAAGCCTGTTTCCTATTCACAATAGCTTTGCCAGAATTGTCCTAAAATAAAGAGGTCCTTTCTGAGCGAGAGCAGCCTTACACCATCCTGCCTGGAGTTCCGAGTTATCCCAGCTGGTTTTCCTGCCCCACTGTCCTAAGTCAAACAGATGCCTTTGCACTGCCAAAATACTGACCATTTTGTTTAAGCAGTTAGGCTAAGATATTGAATTCCGCACAATACCTCCCTGTATCAGCCACGAGATAAACAATGAGTCTCCCAAGGAGATCACGTTCTGATTTGACAGCTGCTGGTGACTGAGGCCATAACTGAACGAGGCACATTCTGCTTCTTTTTGTTTGATCAGTTTTGTTCTCCAGCACAGCGGTTGATTGGTTTTCTGCTGCTTGGAACACCAACAGCAATAGCCCAGGTCTTGGGATGAGCAATTCACAAGTTGTATCAGGACTCATCATCATCACTTTGCCCTTTAAGATCTTTAAGATCAGTGCTAAGAAAAACACTAACTGAAATTAAATTTTACAAATGGGAACCTCAGTTGCATATTAAGCTGTTCTCTGGGCAGAGGACACAGCATAAACTCTTTGCTCAAGACCACTGAAAGGCTGACAGAGGCAACAGTGAGAGCCAAGACATTCCTGGACCACAGTGAAAAGCTGGGATTTTCCATCTCATTGGGCAGGATGGATTTAAACCTGCACTTAAAATTCACCCGGTGTGATAATCTCAGTGGATAAGTGTCATCTGGTGAGTATGGCCTCAGACTGCACAGGAACTCCCAGCATCTCACACCGCCTTCATCACAAGAGGGTGACTCACTGTGGATGGCAGGGGCAGGTCCACAAACCAAACCACCCCTGGTCAGAGCTGGGAGTGGAAGATGGGAAGGTCACACATATCCTCTTAGAAAAAGTAACAGCAAGCGTCTCCAAAGACAGTGGCAACACATCATTCACTTGCAAGTTCCCGTCCTTAATGTCCTCTTTCGCCAAGCCAGATTTCATCCTCATCAACCCACTGACATGAATATGGGAATGAAAACAGAAACCGGCCTCCGTCACTCATGAGTATCCCCCCAGAACAAACACAGGTTCATTTTTCCAAAGGTAACAGCTTTTAAATCACTTTCTGTTGACATGAACATAATCACCAGACTTATTTTCACCAGCAACTGATGGAGAGAGCTTCAAAACAAACATAGTTCCCTATCCCACTTTTTCTCCTTGTCTCTGATAATGTCAAGCTCTAAGCCACAGCTAAGAGCAGCGCTGGCTGACAGAGCTCTCTATAAGAGCAAAAACTTGGGTTTGCTGTGGGAAGCAGGAGAACAGCAGCTCTTGACAACATTTTCCTGGCTTCCTCCTTCCCAGGTTTCCTCCCCTCTTCCCCACTGCTCCACCTAGAGGCAGCTTTTCATCCCTTTTTGAGTCTCTTCCAGGGTATGCAAAGTGATTCAGTTTGCAAAAATGCAAGTACTGTCAATTTTTAAAAATATAAACAGCTGCAGAAAAGTGTTGAAAGTCAGTTATAAAAATGTAAAAAAAAAGGAACAGAACAGTTAACAATAATTAACTCAAGTAGTTCTTCCTGAATTGTCCTGAGTACTCCTCTTCCTCACAATTCTTTGTATATGGTCATGCAGAACCCACTAGTGTTTACCCTTCTGAGGTATCCTGCTTACATAGCGCACAGAGAAAGTGCTATACAGGAAATGTACTGGCAAATGGCTAAACTTTCCAATGCAGGTTTTCAAGTCATTACATACGAGCTGGAGTCTTCTAGCTCCACCACAGTGAGAAGTGGAGACTGTGTTTGGAGTTTGTCCACTTACTCCAGAGGACTGAGAATTTAGATCTAGGCTAGTGTTAAAAGACCTCATAAAATGTCAGCACTGGAAGATGAAAAGACTAGACTAGATCTTCTCCATTCTCCTCGGGACACAGAAGTAACCGCAGATGTCAAGTGTCACACTGGAATTCCCTTGCTTACCTCAGCCTTGACTGCAGTTTTTAGCAAAGCGCTGACCAATTTCTGCTTTCTCATCGCCCTGAACTCCAATCATATGAAACGAAGCAGGATGCTGCCAAGCCTTTCGATGAATAAGAAACCTCATCATTTCACAAGATTCAATGGCCCTGTTCTCCCTACAACTACTAAGATGATTTAATTCACTTGACAGCAGTCGGAATATAGAGCAGTGTATATGTTGAAAAACTAGGAGGACATGGGCTTGAACCTCATTGGGGATTTCATCCAGTGCAGTTAACCTAGTGGAGCTGATATGAATTTACCTTGCAAGATCAAACTCAGTCCTTTGTTTCTCTATGATGGAACTTACTCCCTTTTGGATAATCTTCATCCTTGTGGCTTCTCTTCCCTTTTACTTAATCTTTCATAAAACCAACAAATTAAAAGAGGACGGAGTAAAGTCTTAGGTATTTATATAGTGCCTATCACCTAGGCATTCAAGCACTGAGTAGAGCAAGAAAACTAACAAAGAGGTAAGCATTACTGCAAGAAAAGATGCTTACTGTCACAAACATTTCCCTTTAAATCGTTGTACAAAATACAAAAGTTCACATTGTACACTGGATTTTTGTTTGAAAGGTACTCAATTTGTTAGAGGTAGAAAGTGGTATGGAGCGATTCTTTTGTAAGTAGGCTAGAGTTTTACGTTAAGTCTTTCAGAATGTCTCCTTTTTTAAAAACGAAAGTATTATTAAACTTGTCACAGGGATATTTTTCATAAATACTTTTAAAACGTCATATTTATAAATATGCATGCTAAATAAAACCAGATGGAGAAGCAGTTCAACAGTCCTAGCCTCATATTGCTTTCTCTCAATTATTAGAAATGAACCAAAAGAGTTCTCAAATGGTTGTGGGGCAAGTTCATTTTTAACTTCTAAAAACACAAATGAAGGTTTTGCCCTGTATCTTGTACTCTGATCATTAAAAAAGGGACTCTGTACAACATCTGCATTTATACATCAGTCCTATGGAAGTCTGTATTCCTTAAGTGCTGAGCGTCAGTGAGCAATTTCACCTTTCATCTCCGAAATCCTCTTGTTCCTTGACTCAGGAGCTTCACACAAACATGAATATTTACACTATTTACAAACAGAGTGTCCAAGCTCAGTGGCATAAAGTGTCCTGTAAGAATCAATTAAGCTGCGGTGACTCAAGTTCAGAATCTGAACAAGTTGATAAAGTCTTGAGGTGAAAGAGAGGTGGAGCAGGTCTCTGGGTTGTTGGCTGTGCAAGGGTGATCAGTACCCTGGGAAAGGAGAAAACAACTCCATTTAGAGAGATTGCAGAAGGGGTGCCAGAGCATCAGCCAGCTTAGTGCCGCCACTCTGCCAGACGTCCTGCTCGCAAACAGAGCAGAGCCCAAAATAATATTTCTACTCTTTCCAAAGCAGACAGCTCAGAACTGGGCTTCAGATTTTAGGGGCTACTGTCAATTCAAGGGAAATAAAACCAGCAAAGATCCACTCCACTCTTTCAATCTCTTCTCTGAGGGATCGGAAGCCAGTGATCTAGAGATATGCTGTGGACATCAACATAAGGGCAAACAGAATTGTGCTGCGGCCTGTTTGGCAGCCATCATACTCATTCTAGCTAATCCTGCTGCCAAGACCTTCACTTCCATGTAACGAGCGGCAGGAGCTGCAGGAAGTACCAGCATGATTTATTGCAGGTACCCTTACAGTATGCTCATCTTCCTCCACTAGTTCGTGCAAGCCAAGGAATTGCAATGCCTTTGGGCTGCTGCAGTCAGAGCAAGTATTGAGTGCCCCGTGGCTCCTGCCCCAACCAAGGCTGTCCCACCACTTCATACCTTCCAAGAGAGGATGTGGCAGTGCCTGCACAGCTGCAGCGTGTCACCATACTGCTCCTTCCGTGGGTAACACCTTATGAGCTTGAAGTACATCTTTTTCCAATCCAGCTGCCCCTTGTCAGATAGGATTAGCCGTTTGCGAATCTAGAAAAAAAAACACGTAGTAATTGCAGCAGGTAAAAAAAAAAATCACATTTTGTCTTCTCCATCCATGGTGCTCTTCTCTCCCTTCCATAAGCTAAGCACCATCCTTGCTGGTCTGGTAAGTTTCTGCATAACACCAGGGAAACTGTTGCTCTGAATGCCCAGCTGTAACAGGCTTCCCAAGAGCAACAGCCTCACACAATACCATCAGCAGGGTATAGATTCATTCCATGAATACTACTGGACAAAGCCAGGGAGTCACTGTTTCCAGCTGGCAGGAGAGCAAGTGTAATGGCATTTAACAGTTTCAGAAAATAAAGTCAGTGATTTGTCATATTAGCTTGGGGGACCTCTGACTTTCTTTTTGGGTTCATTAGTTGCAGAGATGGGATTTGAATGTACTTGTTAACAGAAATGACTTCCCCAGAATCACTTTCAAAGTCAGACTCACACTGAGCAAATAAAGCAAGTCAACAGATCTGGCACACAGTCCCTGAACTGCAGAAGCCTGGTATAAATGCCCCACACACCCATCCATAAACAGATAGGTGTGAGGGTTTTTTTCCATTTGTTTTTAATTTTAGAAGACCCCAGAGATTACCAGCCTGCAAAAGGCTGGTTTCCACATACTGTCCTGTCACTCACAAAACAGCTCAGAGGGGATTTCTTGCTCTAAAGGGCAGGAGAGTACGACTCATTGCTCACAGACCACATCCACAGAGATTTCTCCAAGAGGGTGTCAGTCCCTGGGACATCGCAGTTAACACCAGAGCTTGGCTGCACGTTTTCCCTGCACACGTGGGACGGACACAGCCATGACTTGCAGTTGTTACCACCTGGATTAGGGCTGAAGAAGTTCACCCTATGACTAATTCCTCAGGCTCCTGTTTCAAGAATCATTGCTGTGGCATGCAAAACCCTCTACATAAATCATCTTTATGACCATTCTCATGCCAGCCCATATCATCGGCTTGCTGCACAGCCCTCAGATCCAACAGATAGTCAAGTAAAAGCATCCCACCGACACGCATTCACTCACTAATGGGTTACAACAGGCAACCGACAGCAATTTGCATCTCTCCCCTTGTACCTGTCTGTCTGTGAAGTGGTATTGGCAAAGTTTCTTCCACAGCAGCCGGTCTTCGCTGAGCACTTGCAGGTCAGGAGCCACTTGACCGAGGCTAACCAGGTCCCTCCCATCACTCAGTCGCTGCATGATGTTTAATTGTAAACACAATGGCAGGTCTGTGAAGGTAGTTCCTTTAAAGGCAGGCTGGAAAATATAAAATAAAACCGAGCTGAGACGAAGCTGAAAACCCAATTCTACCTTGCAGTAATATTACTACTTTAAATTCTTTACACAGACAAAAAGCAACATTTCCCTCTTCTGAATAAAGAGACATTTCACCTTCCGTCCCAGAAGAGGATGTGAGGTATCTTCAAGGAAGGATACACTTATTTGTATTACAGTAGTAGTCAGAAGCAGAGTCACAGTCTAAGCCTCTCTTCCCCTCTCATCCCTCCCACACCCACTCTGCCCCTGGAAGCATGGCCACCAGCTTCCATTAGAGCAGGACACTGGCCACATCACGGTGTCAGGCATGACCGTCCAGGTCTCTCCAACACATGAGATGCTGGCATTTATTCTCAAGTTCAGCCTTCTGTCACCCACACTGCTGGGAACCTCATGCAGTTCCAACATGTGTTTTAGTTCACGCCGTCACAAGATCCCACCATAACCACAGCAGTGGCTGATGAGTACCCACAGCAAGATTTTCCCTGCGTGGATTCCCAAGTCACTGCTGGCAGGGCTCATCTTTCTCCTCTGCAAGCATCTGCAGAACCTGCCCCTTTTCCAGCAGCCACAGTCCAGCAGGCTGCTCAGCCACACCAAAGCACATCCTGAAGAGCCAAAAGCCACCTTTACCCCCAGTCACTTTTGCCTGGTCTGCACAAGGTCTGGGACTATTTTACGAGTCTGCGTGGCAGCACAGCTCCAGAACAAACTGGTCACAAAGGATCAGCAAAGAGGTCCTGAACTCTGGAGCAAACCAAGGCACCCATGGGAGCAAAGCCTTTGCAAGGACTACAACCTGGGCTCTAGCTGCTCCAAAATCAGCCCCAGCCTTAATAAGGCAAACAGCAGCTTTGCAGATTGAGCCTCAAAGAAGCAATGTTAAAGAGATGTGCCAAGTTTATCATTTACCCTGCACAGAGATGCTGCTATTTTTAAGCTGCAGAGTCACATCACCCGCCTTGCAATTGGCAGGGCCATTAACTGTTTCAAAAGAGAAGCACGAGGCCCGTCAGCAGCAGGGGAACGCTGTGTGAGGCTGCTCTGCATCACATGGTCTCATCTCCAGCCATCTAAAGGCATGTGAGACTTCCTGGGCTCAAGAAGTACAACTGCATGTAAACAGTTCCCACCTTCCCCTCGCTGCTCAGCCGTGCTGCTCTCTGCTCCTCCCCCAGCCCAGGGGACCTGCAAGAACCAACCGCTGAAGCAGCACGTTATTTTTGTCCAGCTCCACCAGCAACATAGAAGCCTGTTACAGTTTCTCCAGATAGGCTGAACTGTCTTGGTCATCTCCAGAGGGTATCTGTTCCAAAACCAACATAACTTTGTCGGTGCCATGGTGAATTATTTCACTGATCGACACAAACAACTGTTCCCCTGTTCACACTCCCCAGCAGCCTCACGCTCTCTGCCTCCCAGTCATTCCCAGCTCCTCTTCCTCCCACAGTAGCTGGCCCTTGAGACAAAAGGACACCTCCCCACTGCTACGTGCTGAGGGTTAAGCTGTGAGCACACTGCCAGGTTATGTGCAAACACTTGTTGGTGCAGTTGGAAACGAAAGAGGAGTCAGACAACCATGCTTCAGCACTCCTGAAGCTGATGAGTCTCCCATTCGCTATGCAGCAGGCTCAGTGTCCCTGCCTGGTAACACAAACTGAGGTCATCCTCAGGGGCAGGAGGAATGTGCTGCAGCCTTGGATCACCTCCCATTGATCTCCTCTGCCACAGTCTGTTGCATGCTCCTGCAGAGAGCCCACACAAGCTCCGCTAGGGCCAGACTACACTCAGAGGCTCTTGGTTCAACAAGAACAAGAACAACAGTAAAAAGTCACACAAGCTGAGGCACACATCTTATTTCTGAGGAAGCCAGTGGGACTAAAGCAACTCCATACAGGTTTTCTGAGTCAGAGCCAGAGACTTATCTGCTACTTCTTTTCCCTCAGTACTCCTTTCCAGAACTTTTCAAACATTACTTTCTTTGGAGAAAGAACAGAGATTAGATCAGAGCAGATCATTATGTTGTCACTTTCTGGACAGGCTTTTTTTTTTTGTTAAACACCACAAGCAACTGACTGCACAGAACTGGGCTTGTTCTTCCTTCACACTCAGCTGGTTTCATTCTAGCTTGACCTGAAATCATCTTCCAGTGGTGTGCATTGTTTGGCTTTGCTCATTCTACATCTATTCTACTTACATTTCAGAGAACTGTCTGCAAGCCTACACTAAGTGTACATAAAAGGCAGCTCCATCACAAGCAGTAATTCGATGCAGTTTTGAGACAGGCCAAGCTTTGAAATGCTTATGTGGGTTTTGAGAGTCAGTGAAGTAGAGGACAAGCCATACTGTACTCCTGAGTTGAGCAGCAGGAGGTAGGCCCTGACATGCAGTGCATCAAGGAAGCAGGTGCCACAGAGGAGCTGAACCCAGCAGTGCCCAGGCACTGAGCAGCTCTCCAAAGCAAGGCACCAGCAGGGACGGACACATCCCACAGCAGAGGTGGGGCAGACCACCATCACATAAGGCAGTGCTACTTCTGCAGCTCTTCAAACTCCTAAGGACCTCCCAGTGTTCATCTTCTCCCACGTCCTGCTGCCTGTGTCATTCTTTAACTGAAGGGCTGGAAATTACTCCCTGGTGTTCCCAGAGAACACAGTCACAGAGAATGATAAAGGACTGAGCAGAGCTCCTGCTTTTACGTGCATCTAGTCAACCCACCAGGGAAACAAACTCCCTCAGGGCATGCCTTGGTCTGCCCAAGGAGGAAATTCACAGCACAATTCTCTTCAGAAGACTCTCACAATGGGCACACTGACACACAGGAGGAAGAATTTAACATTTCTGTGGAGTCAGCACTCATTCAAGGTGAAGTGGAGCACATTCAGATTTGTTTTACATGCAAAGCCAGGTTAGGATCTTATCGACTAATTTCCCCCCATCCACACAGACACTGCTGGAAAACCAGATGTTGTGAAAGCAGGACTTGTCTGGCTGGAACAGTCAGCTCCAGACTACTGGAAGAATCACTGATGTTTTTCAGCCAGGAAGCATGAAGTTATGCAGCTATTTGGAAATTTGCATTTATTTCAGATTAATTTATTTTGGATTAAACAAACCAAAAAGCCTCAACTATCTGATAAACAAGTTTTGAAGGCAATTTCTCAGATTGAGAAAGACTGAGTTGACTTTTCCTACTGAGGCCTCCTCTCTCAAGAGGGCAAGACCATCTTCTGTCCAGCTCTGCTAAAACAGAACCTCATGGCCATTAAGAAGTCACATCACCAGTAAAAGCAAGCACGATCCCGCACTGTACACATTGAGCTGGTTGGGGACACTTAGGGACACACAGTGGCAACTACTGGTTTACTTTGAATTAAAGGACACAAGTAATTCAAGGAACGCAGGTAGTTATTTTGGCAATTCCAGGTGTTTCCCCTGCACACTGCTTGCACTGAGAGTACTGTGGGATGCAGTCATCCAAATGAGAGCTACTACATGAGTATTCATGGAGGAGCTGCATTATTTTTAGCCTTCAGGATTCATACTTACCCTGGTGATTTGGATGTTGTTCAGTTGCTGCTGCCAGTGGAGAATAGTCTCCATCCTGTGCACCCACATGTTGATGTTTCCTACGAGGACAGACTTGCCGACCCGTTGAACCAGAGTGCAGAGGGACGTGTAGAGGGTCTGCAGCAATTCTCGTATCAGCCTGATGTTCTGCTGGTCTTCGAGGACTTTTGAGGAAAAGGAATGGTTATAAATGGAAACTGCTCAAATCCCTTCCTGAATCTTCATGTTTCTAAGGGAAAGTAACCCGCTATACTCACACAAGCGAGCCAGCCTATGATTCTCTTTCAGAGAAAAATGCTTAAACATTAGCTAAGCTCAGCAGGTTAGACAGCAGATGGAAAGATTTTCCCAGGATAAGCAGATGAGTTATCTGCTCTTTCTACAGCACTTCCCATTTCCAGCCTCTGGAAATCAGTCAGCTTTCCCCTGAGATATGTGTGAGGTTATCTGTGTGCCTCTCCACTTACCCCAGCCGATGGGCAGGGAGGACTGGCTCACTGTTAGTGTGTGTACGCACAGAGTGCTCTCCATTCCTCAGGCTCACTCAGTGCCGAAGCACTAGGAACGGAAGCAGCCCACCTAACTGCAATCCAATCCCAAAGGAACCCTAGGAGGTGAGACAGCCCTCGAGCTTTACTTTCCCCCAGAGGAGTGGAAGCACTTTGTACAGCAAACCGGAAACATGGAGCAAAGGAGACTGCAGATGTGCCAGGCTGGGGGGCAGGAACAGGCCTCTCTTCTGCTGTCAGAAATAGGACTCAGTAGGTAGCAGAAGGGATGCTAGTGGGAGAAGGAGGAATTGCCTCCCAGATATCTACTCAAATATGGACATTTCTTCCCACTCCCCCCACTCTGCAGAGCCCTTCACTGAGACGAAGTGGAACTACAGAACGCAGAAGTGGTGTCCCCACTTCCCCCACCCTGCATTGCCTATTCTTGAGGATGTGGTTCATGCTGAGTACACTAAATTAAATGAAACTCCTCCTCCTCCCCCTCAGTGTTTCCATTTCTTACCTTTCTGCACCACTTTTTCCAAAATGTTCATGTAGTTTTTCTGGGCAATGCCACTCAGTGACGTCAGCTGAGACTTTGCTATCAGCTCCAACAGCTGTGGATAAAAATAGAAGTTGCAAGCCTTAGAGAGCAGAGATACCTTTCTAATCTTAACTCCTGGTCACATGACACAGCAAAACAGTCCAGACACTTGTTTGCTGCATGAAAATAAAAGGTAGAGGGAACAACAGAGCAAACTAATACATGAGGGAAAGAATACAAAATAAATAACTAAATCCACATCAGAAGCGGGGGGAGGAGAGGAGGCAAAAAAAAGGAGGCCTTTAATGATCTTCAGGAGAAAAACTTGATTTCATGGTTCAGAGATGCAGAGAAACCACAGCAGTGCTCAGCCTGACAGCATCTATTCACACCGAGAAACAATGACTGGGAGACGTCACCGACCTTCAGTGGGGCATAAACAAGCGGTGTCATAAGGGAGCATGACTGAATGCCAGTTTGGATGGGGATATTATTGATGGGGCATTAATAAGAATCAGACTCCTCAATTTACGTCAAACTCCTTGGCTGCATGGGTTTTGTCAGGGTGCTGTCACCACGATGGAAAGGTTAAGAACTGCATTAAAAACAAACCGCCCCCACCCCCCTGAACAAACCCTGATTCCCTCAAGATTTCCTCCTCTCCATCCAGCTCTTGCAGCTGTAACAATATCAAGTCATTCACCTCTCACTTTTTGTCCTGTTTATTCATTAGCCTCCTCTAATTGAAATCTCACTTTTACTTTCGATTGCCATTTGCTTCCATCACCGAGTGCCTGCCTTGTACACTGGCCGAATGCTGGTTTTGGGTTGCAGTCACTTAAGGAAGCATTTCCCATGGGGAAGATGCCCTCTCCTCCCTGGGCTCTGCTGCCACAAGAGCAGCCATGGAAGCTTCCTGTAGGTCATATTCTGCAGAACATGTGGTCTGCGATCTCCCAAGCTTTCCACCCCCCAGCATTATATAAATACACAGACTGTCCACGCGGCATTCCATTTGTTTTGGATGTACATGGCCTTCTGTTTCAATTTAGAAGGGAAAGGAAAAACCTTTTATGCTACAAATCAATCAACACGCTACCGCACGACTAGCTTATTAATTCTTTATCATCTGGAGCTACGGTGTCCTATTGCTGGCATCACAGAGAGTACAGAGAGGGTGCAACTACTTGTGTCAAGTAACCAAGATGTTTTACGATAAGACTTGATAAGCCAGGAGCTGAACTGTTTGCCCTGTTATAAGAATGACAGGAATGCATCCATAAAGTTACCGGCAGCTTGCCATGGAGCAGCTCGCTCCGGGATAGCAATTATTGCAGCCATTCACCATTCTGCTCATCTCAGGCACACGACTGGCAGTTAGGAGCAGCAAAGTTGCCTGCAGCAGCCAATCTCTTCTTCCATTTAATTTCCAGGCAGACGCCATCATCAGGTGGCTTTGAGTTTACATTCTATTAATATCTTGCACCTCACATGACTGAAAGAAAACAAGATGAAAAAAGACCTGCACAACTTGTGAAGGGCAGGCTGCCTGTTCTCTTGGCTCATTTTGGACAAACAAGAGGTAGGAGCATCGGATAGCGTTTAGTGCACATAGCAAGAGCCAATGACACTTCTCTGCAAAATCAAGACCTCAAAGACCTGATATTCTTAAATTAAAACACGTCAGGCTGCAAGATGCTGGCAAAGTCTTGGAATTCTTTCCCTAATTTCTTGAAATACCGAAGGAAGTAGAAAAAACAGCGTTCCCAAAGTAGCCTGCAATGCTCTGCTTACACTAACCTAGTTAGCCTTCGGGCCTTTGATTCTAACGATCAACTTGCCAGACTCCATCTGTACATTAGCCACACATGCACCCAGGATCAGCTCTTCTGTGCACAAACAACTGCTGCCTCCAGATTGCACTGTTTGAGAACTGGCACAGAGACAGCTTCCCCCAGGCTGGGCGATAGCGATGTGCCCGTCACTGAGCACACTGAAATATTCCCAGCGATAAGTATCACGTAACGCAATACTGTAAGAGCTCAAAGCCACGGCCGTTCTTTAGGAGAAGCAAAGATAAAAATCTCAGTTCCCTGAAGGACGCTAAATTGGCACAAAATTAAGCTAGCCAAACAAATTCAAATCTGCCCTGTCTGTGTTTATCAAGGTTCAATTTCTGTTCAGTGAACCAGTTATGATGTCACGTGTCACCTCCCTCCCCCTGCGGCAATAAACACGGGATGAAATTCCATATGAAAATTATGTTGTGAATGCTTCTAGGACTACTCCACTCCCCCAGGACTGCTGGCTGAAGCAACTGGTCGGCCTTCCAAACCAAAAGACATTTTTATTCCTGTCCTCACATAATACATGTAAAGTAGGTAAGTGATATGGTTGAGTGAGGCTCAGAACCATCCATGCCCCACAGACTCCAGTGCACTGAGGATCTTGTAATGCTGACACAGACCCAGCAGAGCACAGTCTCATTTAATAGACTGACAAATTTGAGTCTACAGCATGATACAAATCAACAATGTCACTTGCATAACGCAGACTAAAAGCAGACTGATAAATTCAGATTAATGCTGAGTAGGGTAAAAAGGCTGGAGAGCTGATAGCATGTGTTGTGATGCATGTTGCATTAAGCCCAGTCCACGCTCAGCTGAGAGAGACAGATGGTAGGGGAGAGTGCAAAGGGAAAGGTTAAACGCAATTTTAAGAAGCCTGCTTTTCAAAAGTAAAGTAATTGCATTCCAGCTGGTTTTCACTGGAACTGGGAATCTGTAGCACCTCCTGAAAACAGGGCATTAGATCCCAGTTCGCTCTTTCAGGTTTTCAGAAGTTGAAAAAAGGTGACCTAGTAGCTTCTTTAGGAATTCTTCCTGCTACCTGGCCCGTTCTGTTTGCTCTCAGGGGACTGCAACAGCCAAGAAGGGGCAAGACATGCAGTGGGTTATTCCAGAGCATCTGCTGAGCTGGCAGGAGGCAGCAGCTTCTACAGCCAGGTGAAAACCTGCTCACTTCCCCACACAAACGGGATGCAGTTCCCGCTCAAACCCCACTGGCAGCAGCATGCCCACTGGGGCTACCAAGGCATCTGCAGGCCTGCACTGCACTGAAGAGGGTAGAACCTTGTCTCAAGAAGGGTAATGTTCTGTAATGGTTAAATCACAAGCCTCAAGCTCCTCAAGCGTAACTCCACATCTGAGTGCTCCAAACTGCCGTAATTAAGAAGGAACGCATCTCATGGTGATCCCCCACCACCTCAGGGCTGGGGAGGTAGCTCCTCACATTGGAACTGCTTGGAGAAACTTAGTGCAATGAGAGTTTCCTCCTCATTCTTGCAGCCCTTCACTTTTTGTGGCCAAAATGTCACATTAGCTGTGAGGTAGGAGGTAGAGCAACAGCAGGGTGAGTTATAATGATTTATAGTGCAGATGTAGACAGATCTCCACGAGGCAGCATTGAGCTGATATTCTTTCAGCACAGCATAAATCCAGGACTCCTGGAGGTAAGCACTATAAAAACTTAAACAAATTTAAGAGACTACTTCAGCAGGCTGCATGCTGCCTAGATCATGTTATTCCAGAAAAGCTGTGCCCATGCAGTTTACCGTGACCTAAGTTTTCATGATCAGAAACAGCACCTTCCCTTGACACATCACCACACACACATCATATGACAAATCTTTCTGAAGGAAGCAGCCTGCAAAACCTCACTGTCATCTGAACAGAGTGTTCCCAAAGGAAAACCAACAACTTCTGGGCTGCTGGCACTTCTGTCTCTGCTTGTATTGCATACGTTCACAGGAACGCTTTCAGTCTTTGTTAATTTTTTAAGAGCAGAGAAACCAAGACTGCTTCAGGACAAAGAACAGTTTGGATCCTCTGGATCAAAGAACCTTCCTTACTAGCTCTAAAAAGGGAACATTTTCCTTGTAATGCGTAGGTAGATGCCGTAGTTCAAGATGTCAGCAAGGACCAGGTCATGGCAGCAATACCTATACTCAGCGCTTCCAGCGCTGTCAAGATGAGATTGATGTTGGAAGAAAATGTCTTCTTCAGTTACATGAACTCACTGGCTACAGCTGATAGTACCCGATGATGAAAAAATAGTTGCCGTGCTTTTTGATGCCCACGCTTCCACCTCACCTGGAGGTACCCATTTTGTAACAGATCACTGCGCTGTTAGGAACTCTAAGAACTTAGTCTGGGAACATCTTAAGAAGCAGACATTTCTGAACAACAAAAAAATCAGCACCAAAACACCACAGCACTTATGTCTGGAGACATTCCTAGACAAGTGCTTTGAAAACAGCAAGGGCAACTTGGTGCTCAGGCCTGAATGCCCATTTCATTATCAGCAGCAATGCAGCTTATCTATAGAGAAAGTTTGGAGGAGCTAGCAGAGTCCCAAGTCTGTAGCTATTTCTTTCCCTTCCTTCTCTGTGGAGATCCTCACATTCTTCCCAAGCCTCCATCTCAGCTTTCCTGCTTGGAAAGCATTTACTTGATGAAGTAAATACTGTGACATTGATCAGACACCCTGAGCAATGGGTGGAACTAAAGACAACAAGGAGAGGGAGGGAAGGGAAAAAAGTCTGCCTGCCAATATTCAAGGCATTTTCCATGTGACAGATTGCTCATCTGTGTGCTCTCAGAGGCCTGCAACTTGCAAAGGACCACAAACGAGACCCACATCTAGGCAGAGCTTTTCATGAGTAGATTTGGTACATAAGCCATTTTGTGAGCTACTATTCACCAGAGACTTGGCTGATACCACCCCTTCACTTGAGAAGTCAGTTTCACATTTAATCCATGGTTCCAGGTTTAGTGTTATTGTTTTTTTTTTTTTTTTTTTTAAATCAGCCAAACCACAAGTCAGCCTCAATTAGAAAGCTTCATACTTCTCGGCAGAGGTGAATCCTTGAAACTACTTAGCTTTAAAAGCTCAGAAGAGAGGTAATTTGTAGAAACAAGGATAAATACTGACTTCCATATAGAATACTACTATATTGGACACACAGCCGGTCTGGTATGTTTTTACGAAGACATCCTCGAAGGAAAATAAAGGAGGTCAGCCTCAGCATCCATCAGACTGCAACTTCAATGAAATTTGAGTTTAAAACATTTAATGGGCCTTCTGCCCAGTCGCTGCAGACTTGTGTGAGGTAACTCACATCGGGCTGTGCAGTAGGAGCCCGACCTGAAGCTGGACTTCAAAACACCCAAAGTTGAAAGGGACCCATAAGGATCACTGAGTCCAATTCCAATTCCTTAGTAGAGATCTCTGGAGTTTTTGATAGTCACAAGGTAGAAAGTCTGCTAAGGTGAACCTTGGAGTACCAAATACTTGTTAAATATAAAGAAGGAACAATAAAACTTGTGGGTTATTGCCTTGGCACAAATCATTTCTTCCAAAATAACTGCCCTGCAGATGATATGGTGGTGTATTTATCCAGTATCAGAAAACAGTGAACATCTATTCTGGCAAGCACCTTCTCTGTGCAAGCAGGAAAACAAGCTGTCCCAGGACCAGCAGAACTAAGTAAGCCTGAATTTCAATGAACTTGTCTCCTACTTTGCCTCTTGCATCATCCCCACTCCCCACCGCCACCTCTTCGACACTCTGCCTGAGCAGTCACCCTTGTCCTGCACTGTGGGTGAGTAACCACCCCCCACGCCTATACTCTTCCCAAGGTGACAGGGCTTTTCAAGGGCACCTGGTCACCTAGACAACAGGTGAACCTGTTTCCTTACTGACTTCTTACAACACTTGACTCAAAAGGAAAGCAATACCACTGATGCTTGCTTCAGAACCTAAAACCTAGACAGCTGGTGTCTCACCAGTGATTAACGGCTGATGAAATGTGAAAAGGAGCTGTTTATAAACAGCCTCAGGCTAATAACAGCTTTTTTTTTTAAGCTTATTGAATTCCAAGCCTTGATAAGCACTCTGAAATTTGAGATCAATTTGCAGATCACATGTGCATAAACAATCTGCAGACCCTGGGATAGCAGATGCCCCAGAACATCACTACTCCTTGGTCACCTGAGGGAAATGAGAAGCCCTGATCTGTTACACAAAGCCAGAGCACAGGAAACCTGGGCAGAAACCTGGGGCCAATGACTCCTACCAACTGAAAGCAACAGGGCAAATGAAATGCTTCACCTACTGAAGCTGCTGCCAGCTACACAAGACTAAGGGCAACCATGATGCTTGGCAGAGAAGTTTAGACCAAGGACTCAAAAAGGTTCAGACCGTTTTCTTGTTCCCAAAACACTTAGCTCCCTAAAGTCTCTCCTTTATCACTTCACAGGAGGCAAACCCTCCAACACTCACGTTTGCAGTTTCTTCAGCAAAAAAAAAAAGACACCCCCACTTCTTTGTGGCTCTTGCAGAGCCCATGCTCCTTCCAGGGCTATAGAAACATCTAAAAGCAGAACTTAAAGCTCAGGAATTAGAATCAATAGTTTTTCTGGTTTTCCAACATGATTTCCACACAACTGAAATTATGCATTAACTGAAGTTATCAACTGTTGTTTACAACCTAAAAAAAACCTCTAAGAATGCTAGGATAAGGACAGCCCATCAACACTATCATCTCTATCTTTCTCCATCTTGAAAGATCTGAGAGTAGGTTTTGGGGGTCCATCCACACAACATCTTCCATCAATTACTCCACGTAGCAAAGCCCAACATCCCCTACTTGCCCACTTGATCCT
Organism: Numida meleagris; assembly: GCF_002078875.1. NCBI lineage: Eukaryota > Metazoa > Chordata > Aves > Galliformes > Numididae > Numida > Numida meleagris. Next base: position 136,444,651 of record NC_034410.1, read on the forward strand.
TCCCACCGCCAAACTGGTGCTCAGTGCAGAAGAACCACCACCAACACAGTGAGATAAGCCCTGGCCTTGCACTCACCCTTACAACATAGTTGAATCGCCTGGAGTCCAGGATAGCACTGGAGAAGTCAAGTCTGTTGAAGGCTTCTCCCAAGGTGCAGTAACCATGACGCTAAGGAAAAAAAACAGTCTGGGTCATGTTTTGACAGACAAGAATCCAGACAGGACCAGGAAGACATGACCCAAAGCAACTTGATTTAGCAAGATCATGGGTACAAACCATGGGACTTGCTCACAACCAGAGAAGGCAGGCCCATCTCCCGTGGAGCTGCACTTACTGACGTCAAGAGTGGGCATGGTTCAACATAGGCTGTGGTATTTTCCCAAAACTGACTCAAGCTCTATTCGTGACCTTAGATAGCTCAGTTCCATTTCTCCAGAATTTACAAGGAAGAATAATTCTTACATTCCTGGGGCTCAATATATAGCACAAGTTCACAGAGGGAGATTGCATACAGCCACTTCCCTCCATGAGACCAAGCAAGCCATTGTGATGAATTCCAATGATTTTCCATATTAGGACTGTACTGGGTGAAAGCCAAGAACAGTATTATGGCTGGGTCTGCAAATGCATTTTTTTTTTCCAAACCAGGGGAAGCAAACAAGTCATATTTTAAACCCACGTACAGAGTCTTGCACAGCGAGCTCTGGCTCCCTGCTTGGGGCTTAAAATCATTACTGAAATTCCAACCACAAGCCAGATCTTCCACTTATCTCTTAATAGTTTCTGCTGATTTAAGTGACTATCTTCCACTGCACAGAAAAAAACAGTATGAAAAGGGAACAAATATGAACTACAGTGGCACTCACCTCTTTCGTGCTCCCCTTGTGAACATAGATCCACTTTTCTTGATGGAAATCTGTTTAGACAAAGATATTTTGCTCAGTTAATCTTCCCCTCCACAGCAGGCTGGATCTCTATTCTGCTGACAACACCTATTGCCCTTTTATCACAAATCAAGTTATTTTGTGTTTACACCACTGAACTTGAAACCAAAACTAGCAGCTTGCTGAGATGCTTTGTTTCCATAGTCCTTCATTTGAGACAACAGCCCTGAGCCTTAAAAAGGGGTTATGTTTCAGTGACACAGCTGAAGACTGTAAATGTTTAATCTGCCAGTCACAGATATACCATAGCACCTCCTTTTCTTCAGTACCAAACAGTAAGCATGGCTGGCAGCCAGGTTTTGTTATTGATTTTATTAACTATTTATTACCTTGGATACAGGCTTGGGATTGAATGTCAAATAAGTTGAGCAAAAATGTCATGAGACACCAGGCATGTGGGAGAGAGCTTTTAGCAGTGAGGTCAGACTCAGAGGAACATACTTCTGCTTGTGGCTAACTTGCTAAAAGAGAAAAACCTCTTTGGGACCAAAATTTTCCTATTTCTAATTGCCCCTCCCTTCCTTCAAAAGGAATTGCCCCCAAAATAGCCTCCCTGTACCCACCACAAGCTGCTGCCTCAGTTTGCAGAGAAATCCTTGCTGTGACAGCAGTTGCACTGCTCAGTTCTTTTTCCACCCCATTCTTATATGGGCTCTTAACCCTTGTTTTACCACACACTAGCAATTAATCAGCTAGTGGAAGTTAAAAATCCCCTCTATCCTGCAAAACTCTTTCCCTTAAAGGATTCTGGGAGAACAATGTCTTATTTCCCACCAAAGGGCACAGGGATGCAAGTCTGTAGTACTAAGATTCCAGGGGCAAAGCCAGCCTCAGTGAGAGGCACGCAGATCCTGCATCATGCCCTTCTTAAATGAGTAGGTCACAGTAGAATCCAGCCAAAAACTGTCATGGTTACATTTGTTTGTTCACAGAAAACTGAATGCACAGAGGGGACAGATTTTGGCATCTGTTTCCGAAATCCTGGGGGATGCATAGTGAGCTAATACTAGTGTGGGAATGGTAACTCATTTCCTCTGTGTATGTTTACATTTGCAGCCTTTGCTAACTCTAGTACCTATCTTGCAATCAGACAAATGCAGACCTTGCTGTCCCCACAGGATCCCCACATCCTCCCCCAGGATGCCATCTGAGACATCTACAGCTCACTGCATGTGCAGAAAGATTTCAAACCTCTCACTGTTTTGAGCAAGCTGAAGTCTTATTTCATTTTTCATGCACTCCATGCAAAGAGATATGATCAAAGCACACATTCAGGCTTATAGCCTCCAGTAACATAGATCAGTACTAAATATGCATATGGAAGGGAGAATAAATTTAGTCTGTTGTGCATAAAGAAGTCTACAGGGGGAAAAAGCTGGAACTGGTTCATTTGAATGTACCATAGGAAAAAATTACCCTCCTTCTGACAAATACAAGTGACAAAAACTTGAACACAACAAGCATAACTCCTCAGAGCATGGATTACTAACAGAAGCATAAATCTTCACATTAAACTGTATCCAAGTTCTCTACTTAGGTCAAACATGGGCGCAAAGCCCTTTAAGATAGTTTGGAAGACTTATGCACTGCACAGAAGAAATGGATCTGAAACATTTTCCATTCTCTTCCTGAACAAATTTTATTTAAAAAGAATGCCCAGACATCTTACACTGAATCTTGGCTTTGTTATTCAGTAGGTCTTTTTTCCTCTTCTTGGCAGCAACATCATAGTTGAGGCTGTTGAAGAGATTCTCTTTGTTGTGATCTTCCTTCTTACAAAAGCTGTGAATGACATAAAGCAAGGATTCTGTTTATTTCTGCAGTGTGCTGAATGTTAGGTTTCCTTTAAAGGCGAGAATTCACAGGTTTTCATTGCAAGCTCTAATGCTACCTCTTTGCAGACTGTTCTCAAGTCTGCATGTAGGTTTTGCATCCAACAGTTATTTTTAAACAAGTCTTCAGTGCCCCATCTCTGTACTGGGGAAGATGCATATAGCAAACAGGAGAAGGCAGTGCACAGTAGAGTTGGAATGCTGTTGGGCAGTATTCTTTTCCTCCTTCTCAACTGTTTTATGCTTAATACCATTTTCTCCTACTGTAGGTGGTAGATACCTATGAGACAGACTTCTATACAAGTACATTCATCTGATTACATATATACACAAAATATTTATGAACAAAGCCCTTACAAAGTGTTTTATTTTCAAGTTTAAATAAAATCAGCTGAGACCCAGTCTTGACTGGTAGTTTTCCAAGTAGCAGTGAGTATACAAATGAACAGCTAAGATCTCTCACCTAAGACTGTCCATCTTCTGTACTTGCTGAAGCTCTGCTTTAGCTATATGATTAGTAAAGTGAGCTACAACCCCTTATTTTCTTTGGGCAATGAAAGACAAGAAAGAGGTCGTGTGCATCGAGGTCACCACATTCTGCAGACCTGCAAATCAGTAGATCCAAGCAGCAGCGTGAAACCAAGAAGGCCTTGGGCAGCTGCAGTACTGTTTCAGTACTGGCTCAGAGCTGCCAACACTGCTCCAGCAGCTCACAAAGGATGGGAGATGGCTGCTTGCAGACCTAAACCCAAAAAAATGAAGGGTCTCTGAGGCAGCACCAGCCTGAGACTTCCTTGGGGATGCTGCTGCCCACAGCATGGTGTGAGCTTCCTGTGCAACAGCTGCAAGGACCTAGTACAGCCAGGTTGCTTCCTCCGCAGACCTCTTGTTTACACTTTCAGCCCCAAAATTGTTGTGGGCATCACAGACTCACTCACACCTGGTAACTCTCAGAATTGGCTCCTGCAAAGCAACAAAACCTGCATATCAAGGCTCCTTGCTTCCCTTCACTGTTTGATCTGATTGCCAGCCCAAGCCCACAGCCACACCACTGCATGCACAACAAACAAGTGACCAAGTTTTTTGGTTTCCAGGTCATTAGAATCTAGATGTGGAAACAGAAAACTTGACTGCTCATTTCCCCAATCTATGCTGCTTCATGTTGGGGACCAACAGCAGACAATACAGCAGACAAAGAAGCTTTTTTGAGATGTTCAAGTTCCTATCTTATCCAAGTTGCACAAAATTAACAGTGGGCCATACAGACATGCCCAATGCAACTGCAGAACCCAGGCCTAGAAGCATGAGAGGTGCTTTTAAATCTTGCATGTCAACAATACACCCTTGACTGTTGACTTCCTACTGAATGACTGTGTAATCTGAAACCTTCATTACAGCAGAAAATGAATTCTAGCATGGGAGACAAATTATTCCCCTATTTATGTATTGCCAGATTTCCTGCATGCTTTTCCAAGGCATCTTGACATGTTGAACAGTTGGGGACCAGGACCTGACACTGCAAGGGCTTCAGGCCAGGCCTAGTATGTCACCCCCCCACTTCTTAATGCAGAAAGAAATGCATGAACCCACACCAAACCTCAGTATTCCCAACTCAATAGCCACTGCCAGCCATGCATTTTTCTACCTATTTACAAAATAAATGCTGTGAATACTAAACTTGATTTAGAGTTCATATAGAGGAGAGGAAGAGATAAAGAACCACGACATAACCTCCTTGCACAACAGGATGTCATCTGCCTCACAGCAATCCCAGTTTGCTCCAAGCCACGCTGTCATGCACATTCCTCTTCCACCTCCCAGCCCTGTGCCAACAAACCCAGACCTCACCAGGCACTGCTGGCAGCAAGACGGAACTCTGCACGAGGAGTTTGGTTTTGACAGGAGTAACCCAGCCAGAGATCATCACATCCATACTGCTAAGACTTCCTGCTGCAGCTTTACAGAGCTTCACCATCTCTGGGTTTTTGGTTGTTTTGCAGCCAGATTAATCATGCTTCTCATGAAGTGGGGAAGATCTATGGCTTCAGACACATCACGCTTCCCCAGCTCGAGAACCAGAAAGCCTAAGGACATGTCTGCTTCTGGAAAAGGAGAGAGGGATATCTCCAGAGCTTCTGGGCAAAGGTGGCAGCGAGCCAGGAGATTTCCAGGGACACTCCTTAAGGGCACATTCCTGAGGCCACAAGGCAGTGATTGTTTTGACATTTTCCTCACTACAAGCAGCATCAGGAATAAAAGGCTGCTGCTGCCCAGCCTATTTCTAAATTACAGCATGCCACAGAATAACCACCCCCATCCTCAGGGCAGCATTACAGAGAGCTTTACAGCTCTATTTCTGTAGGAGGCAAGCTCTGGGTGATGGCACGGCACAGCACAGCTCAGGCAGGTACAGCATCAGGGAACTGAGCCGCTGTGCTCTCCTACACTACAGGCCCTGCTAATCCCCTCGCCCCCAGCATCAGCACAGGCAAACTGTGCTTTATGGATTTATTTACCACAATATAGACACTGGCTGATGACTCATAGGTGATTTACAGCACAGTGTCATGTGATGAGCTCTGAGAGCTTCGTGCTTCCAGCTGGGTTTTAAGATGTGTACACAAGGGGGGCGGGGGGAAGTGCTACAAGTTCCAGGTGGGGCTCAGCTGAGCCTCCTCCCCAAGCTCAGCCCAGCTCTATGGGATTAAATTTGGCCTCAGGTGATCAGCCTTAACCCTGACCACTGGAATCACGGAAGGATCTGGGACTGCAACACCCTGACCTAACCCTTGGAGGCAACCTTGAGAGCAGCACTGCCCACCACCCATCAGGAGAGGAGATACCACAAGAGAGGCAGTCCCTTCAGCACGGTGTTTCCTCATCCCACAGCACTAGAGCATTGCATGGGGCCATCCCACTTCTGAGGCAGGTCCCGGCAGGCTGCAGGGGAGCCCTGAGCATTTGGGGGAGGTGGGGTGCGGGCCAGGGGCTAGGCAAGCAGAGGAGACTTTCCACACCACAAAGCTGAGTGCATGTTGCTTTATTTTATAGGCTGCACACCACGAGGTGCCGTTCAGAGTTCTGCGTGGGGGACAGCGGGCTCGCTTCAGCCCGGCTGCATTCAGAACGACCACGGGCCGGCAGTGAGACACTCCCCTCCCCACCCCCCAAGGCCGCGGTCCCCTGGGTCAGAGCGTAGGGTGACTAAGACGACATTTTTTCCCCTAAAGGTGATCGTTTAATGACGCGCTCCCGTATTTCTCGTGCTTTTCGCTCGCTGACACCGCTCCCCACTAAGCCCCCCATCCTAGAGCCGCCGTCCATCTTAGCACCATCGCCCCCCGTGTTGGCCCCCCAGGGGCCGTAATGGCAGCACGGCACCCCGCATTATGGCGCCCCCTTGCGGCGCATAGCGCGCCGCGAGCTGAGACACGAAGAAACCGCACCGGGACCGGGCCCCGCACCGGCACCGCGCCGCCACCGCTACCTGCTGAGGTCGCCGACGAAACCGCCGCTCTTCTCATCGAGGAAGCGCGTCCAGCCGTCAGCTGTCTTCACCCAGCTCTGCCCAGGGGAGCGCCAATCCTGCCCGAGGAACGGCATGGCGGCGGGCTGGGAGCGGTGCTGCAACGGCGGAGCAGATCGGACCGGTGCGTGCCGCGGCGGCAGAGCTGCGGGCGCCGTGCCGCTCCGCGCTATTTATGGGCGGCGCGCGGAGTGTTGCCGGAAGCGCGACGCTGGCCCGGCCCCGCCGCCGCCGCACGTGGCGGTGTTTATCGGCACCGCCCCCGGGAGCGCGGGGACGGCCCTCGTGGGGCGGGGCGGCAGCCGGGGCCCTCCAGGGTAAACAGCGACAGGGGGAGGCGGTGTGTGCGGCTGTGAGGTGGGGCGCTTGCGTGCTGTGCGTAACAAAGCGTATGTATGTGGTGTATATATGAAACAGAGAATGTAAATATATTCAAAAGCAATGTTATGTGCGTAGCTGTGCTCCGCAGATAACTCGTTTATTTGTTTTATTAACAAACATAAATATTTATGCATGTATGTATGCTTATGTATGTCAACTACAAACGTTTTTGTTGTTTATACATCAACAATATGTATTCTTACACAGTATAAACACGTGGAAAAATGTATAAACATACAGATGGTATACATAGAATATTATGTATAGTTCTGTACAAACAATTATACAAAGAGATACAGAGAACATTTAGAAATGCTTCTGATACATTTTGTATTTGCATATAATGTCTTATGTAGCTATGTTTATGCACGTATGCTTTATATGTGCATTATGTTTCCATACATAAAGCTGTTTCTCTAATGCTATGTAAGTGAATATACATAAAACACAAATATATAAACCCAATATTATGTATGGCAATATGTATAAATTTATGGATGTAGCTCACTGGGTGCACACATGGGCACTTCGTAACTGAGGCATTCTGCACTGAGCTTTAACAGATGCAGTCTTGCATGCAGGCCCAGGCCGGTGGTGTATTCTCAGCGCAGCTCATTTTGTATGTGTGGGATGCTCTGTGCACATATTACAGCACATGTGCCCTGTGCTCTGGCATACTCATCTCTACACATCGATTTCCCTATGGCATGGCAATGGGAACGGCTTTGCTGCTGCAGCTAAGGGGTGAACTGAGTGCAGGCAAAAATTGAAACTGAAGCAGGAGGGCTGAGTGCCCCTCCCTGCTTCTAGCCCTGCCAGTGCCCCCCCTTGAGGGGAATAAAACAGCTTCCTTAGAGTGCCAGCTATTTTTTTATGTAGGGGGGGGATATCATTAAGCCACGAGAATGCTTAGAGCTGCTAAATTATTTTGGGTGAGTGTCCTGTGTGATTGAGCAACCTCTGCTCTGAGAAGCGAGCTGGTTGCGATAGAGCCCTCCATCTGCAGGGGCTGAGCCAGCAGGGGGTGAGGCCACCTCCGCACAGGGTGACCCGCTCGGTGTCAGTGCCCTCATCCTGCCCGCTCTGCATCCAGATGGGCAAGTTCAGGCAGATCTATGCCACTGAGAACAACTTCATCCTTCTCAGGGGGCACTGCAGGTTGGGTTCAGTCTGCAGGAAAGGATGTAGAGAGCAGTGGGTGCTAGGGAAGACAGACACATGGACTGCTTTGTCCCATCTCGTTTAAAAGCCATCATAGTGCGAGGCAATAACCTGTACCAGGTAACTCAGGCACTGCAACTCTTCCTTTGGTCCTCTGCAGGATGTTGGCATGCAGGGGTTAGCATCCTCCCTCTGGCTGCAGTGCAGCAGCTCTTGCAGGGACCTTTTCAGCATGTTTGTCACTACTGGGGTTATTGGCTCTGCAGAAACACATCTGCATGCAGCCAGCACAAGTGTGACCACACGTGTCCATGTGCACTTGCACAGACATCACAGAATCATGCAGAATCACAGCACAGCTGAGGTTGGCAGGGACCTCGGGGCCCATATAACTCCCACCTGCTCAAGCAGGGACACCCTGAGCAAGGGGCCCATGGCCACGTCCAGGTGGCTTTTGGAGACCTCCAGGGAGGAGACCCTGCAGCCTCCGGGCAACCCATGCCACTACTTCATCGCCTGCTCCATCTTTGGAAGAATCTCCTGTGTTCCAGTACTTCTTGTCTGGGCACTGGGCACCACTGCTAAGGGCCTGGCTCTGTACGCTGTGCACTCACCCTTGAGGTATTCATGCACATTTATGAGATCTCTCTGAGTCTTCTTTTCTCCTGGCCAAACAGCCCTGGGTCCTTCAGCCTGTCCTCATAGCAGAGGTTCTCCAAAAGCAGCTTCTCCAAAAACATCAAAGCAGCCTCTTATATGTCCTCCTGGAGATCGTGCCCTCCCCAGCCTTGAGATGCCCCCCAGTTGTTGCTTATTATACGTTACATTGGCAACATGTGGCCGCACAGCCCCCAGCAGGGGCTCCTTGGGGTGGCACCTTGACTTGGCCCTGTGCGTACACTGTGTGTCAGCACCTATAGACACCGTAGGACCAAGTTCACAGCAAGAGATCAGCTCTGAGAGTGAAGGACGTTGCGTCAGGGCAGCGTGTGACAAAACCCAGCAGCAGTGTTTCACAGAAGTGCAGCAGGTGCTTCCCCGTTGGTTGTGACTCACTCGGGTTCACACAGGTAAGTGGGCTCAGGGTGAACTGTTGGTGTGGTAACCGTATCGCGAGGGAAAGCCAGGAACTCTCCTTCAGAGCAAACGCTGGGCAGGGATGTGAAGTTAGGTTAGGAAGAATGAGGGGCTTGTGGCTTACAGGTGAGAGCATGTGTTACGAGATCCTGCCCACACCACAGGGTAAGGCTGCTTCCACCATCCAATGGGAAAGGTGAGGAACCCATGCGCTGCCTGCCCAGGTGGGCAGAACGCAGGCGCAGCAGTGACACCCATGTTGCCTGCCAGCACATGCACCTCTTCTCATCTTTAAAGCATTACTTGGTGGGAATTAATCCTCATACCAGGCAAGCGAGTCTTATGACACCTCACTCCACAAAGAAAAAGAGCGAACAACATGATGAAGGCCCATCAAAGGGTCAGTGAGGTCACAGCTGCAATGAAGTCACTGCAGTTCCTGCCTGCCTGTCCCGTGAGCACTGCACCACGTGTACTCATCAGGTAGGCAGCTGGCAGCCCTGGCAGTGCTGGATCGGAGCTGGTTTTCCCCACGCAGTCACTGGGTGCATCCTCTGAGGCTCACAAGGCCTGGTAGTAGGAGGCTGCCTAGCTGAGGGTGCTGAAAGGCAGAGGGAACTGGCTCCCAGCAGGATATGGGTGCAAAATGTTTCCTTTCTCACCTGTGGGATGAAGATTTCCTCTCTCTGAACGGAGGCTTGGTGGTGATTTTCAGGGTGATAGGGCTGTTTGTGTGGATCCCTAGTGAGGACTAGGTTGGATATTAGGAAATATTTCTTCTTGGAAGGAGTGGCATTGGGACAGGCTGCCCAAGGAGGTGGTGGAGTCACAATCCCTGGAAGTGTTCAAGATCCAAACTGATGTGGCACTGAGGGACATGGTTCAGTGGGCATGGTATTGACGGGTTGATTGTTGGACTAGATGATCTTAGTGGTCTTTTCCAACCATAATGATTTTATGATTCTAAGACTCAGGCCAAGGAACTGGCCACAAGGACAGTTTTGCTCTTACCAGCTGCAGCCTAAACTGGGGCAGTGTTCACCATCTCCTGGGGAGAAGCCCACACTTCTCTGCTTGATGGGAGCCCAGAGAGTGGTGAACAGCAGCACAGTGTCCTGGGCAAACACCTGCAAGCAGCTGCAAAAACTCTAAAGCAAGCGATATTCAGGAAGAAAAACAAACAAAACAAAAAAACAAAAAACAAATACAAAGCCCTTGATTTACATCTGTTGAAAGAACCATACCCTGAAACACAGGGTGATGTGGTGAGGACAGATAACACAGAGGAGAAAGCCATGGCAGAACTGACAGTTCCCTGTGCAGCAGGACAAGCGGCAGAGTGCTGCCTGCAGCCAGCCAGCAGCAGAACAATGTCAGCACACTGGCTGCATTGAGGTACAGCTCCATGGGCACGTGCCTCATAGAAGGAATTAGAAGGATATCCAGGAATTCTTTCTCACTTGTAGTAAGCCAGGCACAGTTTAGTTGATGGCAGGCATGGACATTTGATTTCATAGAAAATATATGTTTTCCTTGTCAAAGGGTGTCTCCACCTCCTGCTCACTGTGTTCAGCCCAGGAGTTCATAGCCAGGAACTGTTAGTGCTCTGACATTTAGTTCCACAAGGGAGAAGGGCAGAAGCAGAGCACTGAGGTGGCAAATGGCCATCAGCTCTTGCACAGTGCCTGGGTGATGGTCCTGCATGAAGCAGGTTTCTCTGTGGGACAGCAAAGCACCAAAGCCTGCGCTGTTTGGCTGCTGGGGCTGCACCACAGCTACTGGGAGAGCAAAGGGCACCCAAAGGCACTGAGCTCCTAGGGTGTTGCACTCTGTGCACCTGCAAAAGTAGGGTTGGTTTGGGCTAGTTTTGTAGTGTGGGTCATGGCTGACTTCCTAGAATAACCAGTGATCTCCTACAGTTACCCTGGGGACGTCACACAGTGACCATGCCCCTTATCTCTTCTGTCCATCTTGTGGCACATCACAGCTGTGGCTCTGAAATGGGTCTGAGCATTGTTATTGGCACTGAGGTGTCTTCTGTGTCTTTTGGGGTTGGTGTTTGGTGGCCCTCTGTGCATTGCTGCCTGATTGCCTGCAGACTCAGGGGATCCAGCTTGGTGATCTGGATGCTCCTCCTTTTGCCCACTGCTCTTTTTCCCTGGATGCCTTTGAAGGGAGGTGGTTAACACTGGGTATTCAGTTTTTCAGCCTGCCGGTATTTAACTTTCCTGCCTCCTAAAACCTTTGGAAACAGAAGGATGGTACTGTTCAAGGGTAAAGCCTGCAGCTGAGGATGGACAGACAGCCTCTTACAGTCTTACAGGGACGATGAGGACACAGATGGAGGGAACGGAGTGTTAAATTTCCACTCTTCTGTTTCCCCAGCAGCCTGAAGAAAGCAGCTGTTTCCATTGCGTGAAGGCAGGACAGTTTCCAAAGGTGGCCACAGGCAAGGTCTGGGAAGGTGCCAGGGGACGGCAGCCCTGCCCATTGGGCATGCTGCCCACTCTGAGCTTCTCTTTGATGTGACAGGGGGGAACCTGAAGGTAAACTCTTCCTGCTGGACCAACAGCACATCTATCCCTCCAACTGGCTCTGGGAGAAGTTGCTGTTTTTCTCACCAGTGTTAAGCAAATGCAGATTTCATGGTTGTGTTATAAAAGCCACCACAGGGGAAGCAGCCTGAGAGGTTGTTCCTGGCGGGACTGAACCATGCCCCTTTGCTGTTCCTCTTTCCCCTTACATGTTTCTAACATAAAGGTTGACACAGAACTACCTGCTTTAGAAGACAGCTCATTTTTGTCTATAGAAGACAGCTCTGTGCTGCATTAGCAGCTACTTTCCACAAAAACCAAAGCCTGACCACTTGGTCTCCGTGAAGTATCCACAAGCATATCTTGGGATGTTCACCTCCAGGTCTGTGGCAGGCTCCAGCCTGGGTCTCTGTGTATTTTCCTTACCTAAACATGATCCCGGCAGCGTCAGCAGGATGCAACGAGCATCACAGCCTGATGGGAACACTGTACCAAGCTGCTCGGGGACGGCTAGCTCTGGTGGGTGGCTAGCGATCTGTGCAGCCACAGGAGCAGACTGCAATGGGCAGTGGGACAATTTGCCATGTAAAAGCTCCCATGAGCAGAGGAGCATTGTTATTAGAGATTTCCGATTCTAGCTGTTGGTAGGTTACACAGTTTTTCCTAAACACAGCCTGTCCAGCTGCATTCCTGAAGCACACATTCTTTGCCTGCATAGCTCACCCAGAGCGTGGCCAGGAATAGCGCTGCAGCTCTGCATGGGACCTCTCCCAAACACATATCTAATTGAATAGGGCTATTTGGCCCGCGTGTTTGAACTCAGACCAGGAGAGGAAGAATTGTAATTACCAATCTTTTTGCTGTTTTTTACCCATTGCCATCTATTCTTTATCCTTCACATTTAAGACTTATACTCTTCCACTCTTTCAGCCTCGTTTTCTGTTTCTTGAGCATCTGACAGATGCTGTACAAATACGACTGCCCTCTATTGGGCCATGAGCAGGGACAGCAGAGCAGCCTTCTTGGGTTCATATTCTTAAGGCCTGTTGCTGTGCAGTTGGAGGTACTGTCTCTAAGTCCACATAGCTGAGATTCAGCTGGCGACTTGAAGCCACAAAGAATTCTTGGCTGGAAGGGCCACTGCCAGCTTTCTGACTTTTATCGTAAGTCTGGTGGTAGCTGGCTTGCTTTTGGCAGCCCCACTTTCTGGAGCATAGTTTTGGGGCGAGACGCTCAGCTTTCAGTTTAAACCCAAAATGCACATTTGCAGCCCTGACAGTTGCAGGGAGAAGCTGTGAGGTGTGTCCTGCATGTGCACTCACGGATCAAAAGGCAGACACAAAATACCCCGTGCTTTGCTTAAGAAGACATTCAAATATATATATAAAGATTAAGTTGTAGTATTTGAGTACTTGGCACTGGCAATCCTACGGAAAGATGCTGTTGTGCCAGGCCTTTTTGTTATGGAGAAGCTGCCCATCATGTTGAGATCCAGGACTGCAGAAATCTAAGAGTCCTGGGCCAGGTGGCAAGCTCTTCCCTTCACTCCCAGGAGGTGCTGAGCAGGCACAGATGTACCAGCCACCTTTCCCTTGTCTTGCTGCCCACAGGCAACCTTAATGCCAGGGCTTTAAATCTAAATCCATACAAGTCAGACATTTTTATAACATTTTTCTGTTTCGATAACAAGTTGCATGAAAAAGAGATGTTGTTTTCTGTTTTCTACTGCTGAAAACCACTCAGCCTCTGAGCTTTTCCCTGCCAGTAGATAACATGAAGACACGTCTTACGGACTTTGGCTTCACCCTGTCAGGCTTGGTGTAGCTCCAGCAGAGGCAAAGATTTTATGGATCAGAAATCACAGTTTTTAATTCTCCTTTTGTGCTTCCCTTTGCTGTGTGCAGACATAATCACAGTGGTCAGTCCTCCCTTTCAACTTCCCCCTTGCTGCCTTGTGATGTTTACATGGCGCGTAGTGTTCTGCAAGCTTCAGATAAACAGAAATAAAAATCAGCGTTGGTTTGCTTTAGAAGAGTAACCCGTGGAGTCAGCAGCCATCCACTGGTTGTAACCTTTAACTCTCTCACCAAGAAGTGACTTTATAGAGGAAACAAATAGAGTATCAACTTCAGGGTTCCATGTGTCACGCTGTTTTCACATGAAAGCATTAACAAACTAAAGGCAGCACGGGAATGAAGCAATAAAGCATCTGGGCTTTCTTGGACAGCAGTGGAGTAGAGCTTGCCTGATTTTTCCAGGAAGCAAGTGGATTTGCAGAGAAAGTGCCAAGGAGTCACAGCAGCATCCCTTGTTATTACGAGGAAGGGATTTTCAGCACACACTGTGCCGAAATGATGATAAGCAGCTACTACATCTGTGGCCCTTTTGTCTTTTTCCAGGCAGTGGGAGCCCAGCCATTAGAAGATTCTGTACGAAGTGAAGTGGCCCAGAGGCAGCCCAGGCGTGATACTCTCTAAGGTGTTTTCCATCAGTCCACAGATGGTAGCTACAAGGACAGGGCATAATGTTGCAACAGGATAAATGAAGTCAGAGGGAGTATAAGTCCATTTTCATTTGATTGTAGTTTCCAGTTTTTTTCAATCTTAGTTGGCAAAGAGGCAGTCTTCCTCTTGTAAAGCAGAAGGAAGATCTAAGCAATACAAGACCTATCTTTAAAATATACATACCAAGTGGCTTGATGTTTGTTTTGAAGTATATTTAAAATTCTGTAGGAAAATTGATTATCTTTCTGCTTTGAGGGTCTTCCCATTCAAAAGACAAGCCATCTACAAAGTCTTAACTGGAGCTATTACTGCAATTACAAAATCACAACTTTGTGCTGAGCTCATCTTAAAACTTGGCTGATGGGCATAAGTATTTTTTGGAGAGTATCATTGGTTACTTTCCCAAAGGTAGAGGTGCAAGCCATGACAATTCCTCAACGTCATAGAATCATAGAATCATGAAATCATTTGAGTTGGGAGGGACCCTGAAAGGCCATCTAGTCCAACTCCCCTGCACTGAACAGGGACACCTAGGCCAGTCAAGGTGCTCAGAGCCCCATCCAGCCTGACCCTGAATGTCTCCAGGGATGGAGCATCCACCACTTTTCTGGGCAACCTGTGCCAGTGCTTCACTACCTTGATCATAAAAACTTTTTTCCTTATATCCAATCTAAATCTCCCCTCTTTCAGTGTGAAACCATTTCTCCTTGTCCTGTCACAGCACACCCTGCTAAAGAGTCTGTCCCCTTCTTTCTCATAGCCCCCTTTAGATATTGAAAGGCCACTGTCAGGTCTCCCCAGAACCTTCTCCAGGCTGAACAGCCCCAGCTCTCTCAGCCTGTCCTCGCAGGAGAGGTTCTCCATCCCTTGGATCATTTTTGTGGCCCTTCTCTAGACACACTCCAACAGATTCATGTCTCTCCTGTACTGAGGACTCCAATCTGGATGCAGTACTCCAGGTGAGGTCACTGGCACCACTCATCACTGATCTCCATCCGGACTCTAAGCCACTGAGCCACAAAAATGCCCCTTCATACTTTGGCAGGAATTCGGGTGTTCAGAGTTAATGGAGAAATAATTTGTCCCTGCCATAGTATGATCAAGATACAGTGCAGGACACTGTAACTCAGCAAACTCAGAGGGAACATAATTCAGAAGGAACTCACACAGGCCACCTGCATGACTGGAACGTATATTTGGGGTTTTTATTTTTTGGCAAGAGCTTGCCAAGATTAGAGTCTCTGAGCTCTGCAGAAGCAGTTAGGTGCTCTACTCAGCCACTGCAAATCAGTCCTAAAGGGGAAAAAAAATTATCTGTCATCCCACGTTGGCACATGGTAAGATATGCAAGCTGCTGCACTAGGTTCTACAGGCCTGCCAGGAAACAGTTCTGTCTCCTGATCCAAAACGGTTCTCCTGGCCCAAGACATACCCATTCTTTGTTTTTGTTTTTCTGACAGCTGAGCTGAGTTTAACCAGTCTCTGGGCACAAGGAGAGCTGCAGCAATGCAGCCCTGCTCTTCATGCGCACCAGCTGTGGGGTGATGCAATCAGCCTTCCTGCTCCTTAAACTAGGTCGGATTACCTTGCCTTTTGCTGGAGTCAGAAGCATGCTCACGGAGGGTTATCCTGGCTCAGCTCGCAGGCAGGAAATTGTTAAACTTCAGCCATTAACTGCAGGGAGTCTGTCAGCAAGTTGTCCCAGCTTGGTCTTTAGATTGCAAATCCCCAGCAGCAGGAGTTGCTTTTCTTTTCAGAGCTAAATTCTCCACTGTGGTTTCTTACCCATAACACATCGAGAAAGTGAGTTCTCCTAAGTTCACATTTAATTTTAACGTTCTTCTACTCTAACTCACTGGAGGTTTTCCCAGCCTAGGTGGGACACAGTAGCTGTATCTATCTGAACGTGCAAAATAGACTCCTCTGCTGCTGCCAAAACAGCAAATTTGGCCTCTGCAGCTGCTGTTGGCAACTTTCCCACTGATATAGTGGAGCAGGTTTTGCTTTTAAATTTGCTGTCTGTGTCTCTAGGTAATACTCTAACTTAAACACTGTGGTGCTTTGAAAAAGACTTCCTGTTCAGCACTCCGGTTCCTGCAGCTCTCTTGTCAGGAGGCAGATCTAGTGGCCAAGCAAAAAGTGCTTCCCAGCAGATAGCGTGCTATTTGTTGGAGGGTGCTGGACGCTGCAGAACACACTGTCTTTTAAAGTGTGGCCACTGTAAGTGCACCAGCTGGAGCACAGGGGAGGAAAATGCTTCTAGATCCAAGCTGAGCCCTCAGCTATTCCATTGAGCATGAAACTGGTGTTCATAGCATTCATATTTTTGTTGAATGTCCAGGAAGTACTGCAGCAAAATTAGTTCCAGATAACACAATTGATGTTAACTTAATGGAGAAAATCTTTTTTTGGAAGGAGATGTGTGTGTATGCCCATGTAGCTATACCCATTATGGGAAGGATGTTGGCTATAGTGAGGGAGGATAATGACACATGGAGCCTAAGTGAGGTCTCATTGTGTGTCTGCGGAAAATAATTATTGTCTAAGGCAGTGTGCATAGCAAAGGAAAATGAGGAAACCTTGAACAGGTGGCAGCTGACTGAACAGATGAATTTTTAGATCTCGAAGGGGCTAGAAATGCAAAGATACATGATAAGACAAGTGCTTACCTTAAACTGCCTGAGCCTAGCCTTTTCCTCCTGATTCCAGGTGCTGCAGCTTACTTTGTACAAAGCTGCTATTGCTCAGCCTCTTCCGAAACAGACTTTGTCATCATGCCTGAGTCTAGCTTCTTCAGGCAAACTGGCTCGTAATAGTGCACACAATATACAACCCTGGAAACCAGAAAGTAAATTTATTACTTTTCTCGTAAAACTAATTTCACAATATTTTTGGAATAAGTCTTCCTGTTGTCTTTTGAAGAAAGCATTTAAGTTGGAGGGAGAAAGAGAAAAAAATGTAAAATCTTCAGCCCCAAGGTCAGCCCCAAAGCCTTCATATCACTGAAGTCAGAAGCTGCCTTATCTTCTGGTGTGGTTTCACTGCAGCTGCGACCTTGTGGGAATGGATGATACCATGAGAACAGTTGATCCCGTTTATCCAATTTCCACCCTTCCTGATGCTGGAGTTTGTGTGGGATTACATTCAAATGTGTTTCTCAAGAAAAGTCAACTGGGGATACCACACAACTCCCTTATCTTGATAGATCTTCAAAGCCATCCCCATCCCTTATCTAGATATGGACAGAGATGCTCAGTGCATCTCAGGACCATCTTCCCCATTTGATCAGGCTGAATGATGATCAGCTGTTCCAGCAGCGGAAACTGGTGTAAAAATGGAATTGCTGAAAGATTTGTAGGCTGTGGAGAGGGGACAAAATGGAAAGAATGGATGGAAGTGATTCCCTGAGAGGAGGGGCATGGGGGAGGTTCAGCTGTGCTCCCTATTAGTCTTCCTTTACTGGGGTGCATGGGGTCTGCAAGGACATGCTTTTTCTGAGGGACATTGAATAGAGGCTTTAGGATTTAGGTGATGCCTGTTATAGCATGAATTCATGGGCAGTTGCATGCTGTCAGAAAGACCACAGTTCCCTCTAGAAAGAGGAACCCATTTTCCCTCCCTCAGGGGCTGAAGTACCAAGAGCAAAGCATTACTGAGCTGATCTGACTAAGCTGATGTAATAGGTTTCAAGTAAGTAAGTCACAGCCAGGCAGCATTGTGGTAACGTGGGCTTAATTGTGAAGACACGGATTGCTGCAGGTATGATGCAGGTGCAGAGGTCACTGTCCCTTCCTTTGCTCCTCACCATGTACAAGTCCAGTTTATAATTGACAGTTATCGCTTGACTGGCACTGCAGACCTGAACCAACAGATGAAATGAAACCTGATAGCTCCTCCCTGCTATTTAAAATAATATTCCAAAAATATCCCCCTGTTCCCCAGGCATGGAAAGCACAAAGGGCAGAGGAGGACATGGTCTCCCAAATACAGTCACTACATCCCTTTTTTCCCCAGCTGTAGCCTGGTCATCCTCTGACAGTCCATACAATGCAGAAATGTTTCTATCTTTAACTGAGGAAAGGAAAAGGGGACATTCTCTGTTGGCTGTCAAAAGGGCTGGCTGCAATGTCTCCAGCAGGAAAAGGTTAAAATTAACTTTATGGTGCGTTTTCTGGAGTATCTGCTTTCTAGTGAAATTCTGGGTTTAGAAACGTTAGAGTTTGCTGTCATGTTGATACTACCTCAGGGTGCCCCAGAAGGCAGTATTTTTGTTGCTCTCCTTTTCTGCCCTTTTCTATGGGTCTTCCGAGGTGCACCAGCATTAGCTACGCTCATAGCATGCAGTTCTCCTTTGTCGGGGAGGTTTTGTCTTTATTGGTGAAATAGCTCAACCAGTTGGCAACATAATGGATTAACTACAGGTTCTATAAAGATTAACACATACATTAAAAAGTCATCTCCTCCACATGTAAACGTAATTTTCTAACTAACTGTAGGCATGGTTTTAATTTACTTTATCCTCTACAGTCTACCAGCAGCAGCCAGTCTGGTAGCAAGCTGTTTTTTTAACCCCTAGAAAATGCAACACAGAACTGATGCACAAGGTCATGGCTGAGAGAAACTAACCTGATGTAAAGGACGTTCAGAACAGCACAAAAATGAGCCCGCACATAAAAGCTTTAAGTGGTGCAACGTTGTTCCTGCAGTTAAACTGACGCAGTGTAATTCAGACCATTCATCTTGTTCGTGGACTGACAGAGAAGGTTAAAAATGAAAACTGGCAGATACCAGAGTTTCAGCCCAGAATTGAGTTCTTGGAATAAATTCCAAAACAAAAGCTCAGTTCTGAATGTAGGAGCCCATCCAGTAAATGGTTGATTCCCTCTGCTGGGAAATCATAAAAGACATCATTTTTGCCAGTGACAAAGATGATACCTCTTCTCAGAAAACTTCATTGTGAACTTCAGAGGCATCATGTTGTGTACAGTGTTCATCTCCCTGGCATGTTGGACCAAAATAAGTCAATCCATAATAATATGGTAATTTGCTGTAATTTAGCATGTTAACCCACCTGGCCCCAAAAGTTGTCATACAACACACAGGATGATTTATCCCCTAGCGCATGCAGTCACAGCACATGTTAGTGCTGCAGGTGGGACCAGAACTGCCCCCAGCTTGAGCAAACTGCAGCGTTATCCCTAGCACACAAGCGTGGATCCACAGAGACAGCATCTGGAGTACAGAGGAATCCTGCTGTCTCCCCTTAAATGCTTCAGTCAACTTTCTTTTTCCCTCAGCTAAAATGCCCTGCAGATCTAATGGTAGAATTTGGATCTCAAAGCTAGAAAGCTTCCACTGTAGCACAAGCGATGTCCTAAAATAGAAAGAAAAATGAAAAACCAGAAATGTTGTTTTCCTCTTTCAGAAGTTTTGCAGGAAGCTAGCAGTGAGAGACCGCTGAAATGGCTCACTCCCAGTTGCCTCTCCTGATCTCAAATGCTCAAAAGATCTCTTGTCCTAAGGTCCAGAGGGACCTTGACTTTGTGCCTCTGCCTCTGGTATTGCCAGAAACCACCTTAAGGTAACTGAGCTCAGGGCTTGGTCATTGTGAATCAGTTTTAGGGAAGCTGACAGCTACAAATCCCCATGTTTTTGTTCTGCTGAAAACAGCCTGAAGATCTAAATTTAACAGTTGATTTCACAATACTCATTTTTCACTGTAAGTAAAATCACTCTTGAAAAATAGCACATAAGAGGAAGAAATATCTTCTCCGGATGCTGAAAAAGCAAACCAAAAAAGCGAACAGGACAAATGTATCCTCTTTTGCAGTTTAGATTGCTTCTGATGGAATAGATTTCTGCTCTCTGCTTGAGATCCTGGGGTGAATTGTGTGAATAACAATGTCAGTTACAGAACATATTCATAATTCCTGACCCCATTTAGGAGGGAGATATAGCACGTATCTCAGTGTTCTGGTCAAGGAAAACAATGCCTGCAGATCAAATCTGAAATGTGGATGTTTTTTTTCACATTAGCGAGACAGAAAATTTATCCAATATAAAAAAGACTTGTTCATGCACACAGTTATTCTGATAAATTTTCCCATGTAGACAAGTAATCGCTATCACTTACCCCACACTCACATAACTACAGTGTAATGAGGCCATAAAGTGGATGTAAATATAATTTGTACTTCAGGAATGGCATAAATCACCCTCACATTATGAGACAATTTATTGCAAATGAGAGTGGGGCCTCCCCAGGGAAAATCTGTTGCAAAGAGTGACAAATGACATCTTCCACTCGTTGCTTCCAGACAATATTTGAAACAAGGTCGGCTTTCACATAAGCCAGTGTGGATACAGAGGATGCCTCCTGCTCCTCCTCATGCCTTCTCAGCAGCCCACCAGGCACCACAGACACAGCCAGGCAAATTTATTGGAGAGTGTAAGATGTGCATGTGTCCTTGGAAGCACAGTTTTTATTTGGGAACATCTAGGAAGGCGCTGGAATTTAGCTTGACCCTTGAGTGCCAGCGGATTTTGTCAGTCCAGTATTTAGGAAAAAAGTCATTGCACTTATAAACTGAACAGAGCAGAGAAGAGACACCAAGAGATATTCCACAGAGGCTTCTGTAATACAGTGTGCCACGTCACAGCCTCCCAGAATAGGAGGCGTGCACCCATTGTGGCTCAGGATCTGCCTTTTGCCATGTCCTGATGGTCCAGGGAATGACAGAGATGTCCCCTCTCCCTGTGCAGATGTATGACTGCACAGACACCTCTGAGGAGCAGGTTAGGAAATGGCCATCTGGGGCATAAGTATGGCCCAGACCACCTTCCGGGGCCTGGTCTCAACCTCCCCCACCCTGGAGTCCTCAGCGTGCCATCCAGACCATGAAGGAGACCCTTCCCAGGAGGGTAGGATGCTTAAGCCTGCAGGGCGCATCCATGGAGGTGGCCTCTCTTGCACGTCCACGGAGGTGGCTGTCTCCAAAGCCACCTGCTCAGTCTGGTGGGGAGGTGACACCTGTGGCCCACCACCTCCCTGAGTGTATTCTCTCCTAGGAAAGCTTCTCGTGTATCCATCAGAAGAGCTGCTGGCAGGAGGGGTGGCTCTGCAATGGGTGGTGTGGATGTGGTAGTCAGCTGGGTGCGGCTGAATGAGCTGCAGTAATAGCAGAAGAATGCAACGTGCCTCCTGGGCTGCAAGGCAGCCTGTGAGCAGGCTTGGCCCTGCATGGCTCCTCTGCCATGTGATGGATGAGCAGGTGGTGTGGCATGTTCCTGCTTCTCACCCATTGTCAGGGCTTGTTTTGAGAAGTGGTGTGCTGCTGCTGAGCACGATGTGTCCTCAGGTGTCCAGCCGGAAGATCAATCTAGCTCTGCCTGGGCCATCAGCTCTCATTCCCTGACCACAGCCATCTCCTTGGGAGAGTCAGGGATTGATAAACTTCACTGGGAGGAGCTGAAGCAGGGCTAAGAGTATGCCCTGTGGTCAGGTTTGTGCAATAGTCCCACCAGCAGTCCCACCCCATGTAGTTTTGCTCCATCTTGCCTCCTCTCTCTTCTGCCTCAGGTAAGAGCCTGGTCTTCAGGATGTGGATGGTAATAAAAGCAGCTCTTTTCATATCAGTCCTGAGCCTCAAACTCACCAATCACCTGGACTTTTGGTTCAGAGCAGGCTGCAGCTTCTCCAGTCTGCCTCATGTCTGCCTTGATTCAGTGCTGTCATGGTTTTATGATTTTCGGTTATTGGTACTCCACATCATAATATCATGTAGTGAATGTACCTGGTTCTCGGAAGAGAAGGACTACTACATTCCCCACGGTACTTTGCTCCTCTGTTACCATTTTCCAGCCGGAGGGAAAAGATAAAAGCTCGCAGTATAAAAACTTGCAGATCACGAGACCTCGTCCTTTTTCCACCCGTCTCTCGTCTTGGCAGCACCTCGCTCTCCAGCCGTCTTATCGTCGGTAGTAGAGTAAGGCCTACCTTGATTTTGGGACATTCTCTCTCTCTGTATTGGATTTATCAGCTTAAATTGTAATTATATTGTATTATAGTGTGTTGTTTTGCATTCCAATATTTTATTTAGTAAATTAGTTTGTTTCTCCTCAGATTGTTGCCGTTGTTCTTTGCTCTCAGGGCCATCTCCTTACCCTTTTCCCCTTTTCCCTTTTCCCGGGACATGGGCCCGTGGATCCCCCGTCCCCTTTGTCACTGAACCGGGCCGAACGCCCACAAACCGTTGACAAGTGCCAACCTCCTAGTCCTTCCTAGGCTCACTCCTGAGCCCCAAGCCCAGATGCTGGGCTTGACTCTGCCTTGCTTTATTCACATTTACTTAAGATGGGAAGACCTTTCTCTCTTGTGTCCCAGCACTTTCCAGGAGACAAATACTCCCCATAATAACAGACTTCATGTCTGCCTTGGAAAACCTATGGGCTCAGGGCTGAGCCTCAGCCACTTAGAGCCACAAGCTGTTTCTGCAGGACTTGTGAGTGGAGAAATGTGACAGTGAGGCTGTTATTTTGGGTGTTCTTCAGACAGTGTTGCCTACTCATTGTGCCCAACCTAGAGTTTAATTCCTCTGTACAGTTTGAGGTGAGGCTGTTGATAAAAATTATAAAACGTAGCATCTTATGAGAGACCCCTCATGGTACTGGAAGTGCTTTTGTTTACAAAGGCCAGCTTGTTGGATGGAGTTTGTCAGTTTAGCATCAGTTTATCATCAATGAGGCTTTGCTGATTTGCACATTCGGAGGATTTGGTTCCAGCCCCCAGTCTGTATGGTTTTATAGCAGATAATGAATGCAGCATGTTGTGCTTGCTTTTCTTCCCTTCTCTGAAGCTGCAATGCTACTGACCTGAAAATGTTTTCCCACCATTAAACTTTCAATCAGGACACAACTCCTTTTTAAGATGCTGAATGCCACATGCTGCCTTCTCTCTATGTGGGAACAGCTCTACTGTACCAAGAGGAGGTGTCATCTTGACGGGATAGTGATTCCTTGTGGCACTGACTCATACATGGTACGTTTGCGCTCATTTTCACATCTTCCTCCTGATCCTGTTTTAGGCTGCATTTCCATTACTCCTCCACCCTGGGGGTGGAATCCTCAGCCAACACAGATCTAACCCGGAAACCACAAAGGCTGAAAAGATCTTTCATAGCAGTAATGATACCATGTTCCTCTCCTCTGCAGCTGCATTTTGAAAACAAAAGACCAAGAGGCAAAGTTGCCACCCACAAGCAGAACTTGCAGCTTCGCAGTCATCAGGGACTTGTGCAAATAGACTTAACGCAGATGCCAGAGAATATGCTTCCTATTGACACTAGGGAACAACAAGAACCGAAACTATAACCTAATCTAGGGTGAGAACAATGTCTATTTTTGCATATTTAGCAAGGATAGGCTCAGACATGAGCTGAGAATTTAGCTTCATTCAAATCTTATTTGCAATACTTGCAATCAGCTGTTTTGGCCAACAAAATTCCCTGTAAAAAAACAGGGAATATCTGCAAAATAAGGTGGCTCATGCACTTCCACTTGATTGCAGCTCTGTAGATACTCATGTCTATGCACATATTCCAGCTGCACGAAAGATTCCTTGTCAAAAAGACTGGAAGACATGTTGAAGCACAACCAGTAGTTAGATGAGTCTATTATTTCAAATGAAGTGTAGATGAGTTGAAGCCTATGCACCGATGAATTCTTTTTACTACAATGTTTTGCTAAGCCAGGTTTATCTGTGTGCTTCTGGGCTAAGTGCTGGTACAGATAGTACTTCTGAACTGGCAAACAGTAGGTGATTGACATAAGACAGAAGGCCTGATCTCATCAAGGCTTTGGTATGCCACTTGCTGGAAAATCTATTCTGATAAGTGCCATCCAGTGTTATTAAATGTGGCACTGGAAGGTAAACTAAGTCCCTGCCAAGGAACTGCCATTGTGAACTTGTTTGCTCTCTGTTTATACAGGCAGGCCTGATGTTAGTCGTTAATGGGAAAAGGTCAGTGGGACTAGGAAGAGCTTGGCTGCATCTGGCTTTAGCTTCTGAAATCCCCAGCCACATAGCAGCAGTGTAATTCTGTAAGCTTAGTATGTAGAAGTCCAGCTCTTCCTTCTCTTGTACAAATCCAAGAGCATGAACTGGAAGTAAAATATGACCTAAGGCTGCGTGGCATTTCACGTGCACTTGATGTCTCAGTACCCCATGGGAGAAGTAGGACGGTAGGGAATCAAGCTGGTGTCCTCATGAGCTGCTTCTGGGCACCTGACATCCCTCCCCTCTACCCAAGGCCGTCTGAAATGCCTATGGAAAGCCCTTCCTAGGATTCCTTAATACTGTGTTTCAGATGTTGTGCTATTTGTTTTCTTCTTCACCTGCTAGGAGTTCGCTGCCTTAGCTGCCCAGGGCTTGATAATCTTCTCTGGATCAGTATGCTCTACTTGGATTTCTGTCGCCGCCTCTGTGTGACCTGTCCTCTGCAGTCCAGATGCTTGCAGGGTCACGTGGGGCACCCACGCTCAGATGGGAACACTGGAATGGGTTATTTCTTCTGAGTTGATCAGGATCACACCTGCACCACCCTAAAATAAGGGCATCATATCAAATAGCACTTGGCACTCCTGAACGCATTTGTCTTCTCCAACTTATGAGGTAGGGAAGATCTATTTTCTCTCTGGCATGGAAAGGAAACAGGAGAACTGAGACACCAACACCCACATCTACAAAGGTATTTAAGGTCTCACTGGGATCTGGGTATGGTGGCCAAGTGGTTTGTTGATAGTCACACAGTCTGGGACAGCAGGTGCGTAAAGCCATGCTTCCAAAGTCCTAAGCTACAGCCCTTACTGCAGGATTGGATTTCTCCAAAACTCCTTTCAGGATCAATTCTAAGAAAGGGCTGACACTGCTGGTGCCAGTTCCTCTGGTTACCTCACGGTGCCCCATGTCCCCAGACATGCTGTGCAGGTCCTTTGCAGGGGTTGCTCTCAGCACCTTGTGGCACTCAGCTCTGCTTGTTCGTGGTGGGTGCCATGGAGGAAGCCACCTGTTGCTGTAAATCTGGTGGCGTTTCCTCGTCTCTTCTGCATCCCCTTTCAATTGCTGTAACTACATCTGTGTGACCTGTTCTGTCCTGCTATGTAGAAACTTGGGCAGTCACACGGGGACATGTGGGGTAACTTGTACTCCCCTGACCCTGTAATTATAGAAGGGTCAGTTTATTTCCAGAAAGTATAGCTTACGTATGGTTTTCCTTTCATTATTTTGGATGGAGCGACCTGTCGGCTAGAAAGGCTCTGCTTGTTCCCTGCAGCAACAGCGAGTAAATACCTGACCTATTTAGAAAAACATAAAGGAAACAATACAGACCTGGAGAAATCTTTGGATGCAAGATGCTTGCTGAACTGTGTGTGACCCTCTGAAGAGCAACATTAGCTTAAAATATTAGTACATGTTATTTAGTGAAGATAAAAGAATATTAGAGAAAATATACAAGGCTTGAGGTCAGAGGTTCCTGTGCAGTCCATTTCCCATTGAAATCAAGTGGCCAAAATGAAGAGGTCAGCAGGAGTTTGCTTGAATTTGGATTGAGAGAAAACAAGGAAAGCTCTTTGCTCACTCCAGGGAGTGCTGTTATCAAGAAGATCTCATCATAACAGAACAAGGCCAGGATTTTCAAAATTAATTAATTGGTTTGCTTGCTTCTCTTGAAATGGGCAGAGCAGAGCAGCTTTTGGGAAGGTGTGAGAAGCCATTGAGCACCATGGAGACCCATGCTTATCCTAGAAGTATTAGCCTTGAGCTAATACTGCGTGTGCTTTGCAGTATTTGACCCACCTACTGTCAGATCAAACCCCAGGGGATAAATTAGGGAATTTTGACATGGGTGAGCGTGAAGTCTTTCCTTTTGCCATCTTGAGCATCTGTGCCCTGCATCCTTTTTTTGTGCCAAGACAGGCACATAGTGTCCAAAGAATGGAGATGCCTCATGTAAGTTTTAAGATTTCAGGATGCACTAAGCTCACCAGTGCAGGTGGTGAGTGCAGAGGCCTCAGGAGTGGTGCCTGGAAGACAAAGCTGAAGGACTCCTGCAGTTCACAAATGCTACTTTGGAACTGGATAGTTGAGTACTGCCAGTTCCTAGAATCAGCTTAAAGTTAATGGAGTGATGGCAGATGCCCAAACATCCTCACAATCCTCTGTTTGCAGGCAGTTTTCATCACAGTACAGACAAAATAAAGTGGTTTTTAAAAGCAACACACCCTGCAGGTCTCTGTCCTCGCCACTGACTATATGAAATTTAAGCAACCAAAAAAGAAAGGGGGAGGGAGTGAATTCTTATAAATAACGTAATTGGATAACCTTGAAAGTGTCAAAAATGTGTGAGACTTTGATACATTTTTATCCTTTTAAAATGAAACAGATGCTGAGGGGAGGCTATCATAAGGCATCTCAGAAAGGCTGGTGCAAAATACTGAAATAGCTGAAATATTTGCTTCTTCCGAGAGGAAAGCAACGAACGGGCTCCCCAGGGCAGTGGGCACGGCCCCGAGCTGCCGGAGTTCATGGAGCATTCGGACAATGCTCAGACAGTGGCTTGAATTTTGGGTGGTGCTGGGGTGGAGCCAGGAGTTGGACTCGATGATCCTTATGGGTCCCTTCCAATTCAGGATATTTTATGATTTTCCGTTAATGTGAATTTTGAAATAAGGTTTCAGACGGCTTCAAATGGACGCTTTTCACATCCAGGGACATGGTGAGAGACTGCTAGCTTACGTGAGAGATTGCCTCCAGGCAGAAGAGCCATTGCTTAAGTGACAGCGTTACTACTCCCTAGGCATGACACTATATGTGTTCAGGTTCTTCTCATAAGGCCCATTCTTCTCCTGAAGGGTCTGTAACTCCATATTTAATCCATTCTTGATTTCAGTGGAGGGCAGTGTACAGAAACAAATTGTAACAAAAGAAGGTGGGGGCTAACTTCAGCTCTATTATTTAGAAAAGGTAATTTTCTAGCATCGGTAATCTTTAAAAGAGCATTTATTATTTTTTGGCAGCCTCACTCAGAATCCGACCTCCACTCATTTTATGCCCCTCAGTATTTATCCAGCAGATCATCAGTTCGTGTAAGTGCATCGTGATGTTCATTTAAGAGCACAGTGTTCTGTTACTGTAGGTGTGGTTACTTCGTGAATAGCAGATAGCTGCAGTGGGACAGTGCAGAAGCTGCCTTTGGCAGTTCATGAGATACAGCATTTTTTCAGGCTTTAGAGGATTTGTTTGCAATACCTCTGTGGGGTGGGTAGCATCCTTATTTTAATGGGGTGGCAATGGAGGCAGAAAAGAAGTGACATAGTTTGCTTATGATCACACGGCAAATCCTTTCTCACTTGACTGCCACCTAACTCTGCTGCTGATGTACACTGAGAAACTAACTCTCGTGTCCACTAGTGACAACAGGAGTGAAGTATGAAATATGGTAAGAAATGGATGTCAGGAGAATCCCATCTGTTCACCAGGCATTGGGATCGAGGTCTGTCTCCCTAGGGATGCTTTGCACTCTCCTGAAAACATAACCTAATCCCATGAGCGGATAAGAGGCCAGACAGTGAGGATAATGTGCTCTTGAGCTTCTGGCTCCTTTGACTCCTTCCCTGTCTTGGACAAACCTCCTCTCTCTCTGAGCAGTTAACTGAGCACAAATCTCAGTATTCTCCTCCCTATAGTTTATTATGAATTTATTCGGAAAAAATCCAATCCCTTCAGCTATGAAAATCACCCTCATTTGGCTATAAATAGTTTTAACCTCTTAAACTGTGTCAGATGCTGCTGATTCACCAATCTGATCTAGATCTTCAGATGTTCTCTGCTCCTGCAGCTCCAGGGCAAGTGACTCATGCTGTCTGCAAGTGCAATATCCCGCTGAGCCTGGCAGAACCACGATTCTGCTGACAGTGTCTGCAGATTTCTACTGAAACCTGGGTAAGGGATTTTCTCCAGATCAAGGTGAGCTCGCCAGCATCCTGCAGCCCCACACGCTGTATTGTATTTACATGAAAATCCATGTATTTGCACTGGTCCAGCCACAGATCAGCATAGGAAAAACATGTTATAGAATCAAAGAAATATGATTAAGGCAAAACCCAACTGATACGTGCAATCACTTCCCCAGCTGCATTTCCATAGCAAGCCTAGCAAGGTTTGTCTGTACTGCCTATCATCTTATGTTTGAAATCACCTTGGAAATCTGAAAGAGAAATGCCAAAGTATTTTCAGTCAATCTAAATGGTTTTTATAGTTTGTATCTGAAAATCAGAGAGCCTTAAGCTGGCTGAGTGTTCCCTCCTCACTCTGTAAAGCATTTATTCTTAAAAGCAGGAAAAATTCACATTCTCAGGGTTTTTTTTTGCTGGCTCCTGGAGCTGTCCCAATCCTTCTGCTACCTTTATTGGGGAAGGGGAATATCTGGATGTTGAAAAGCTGCAAAAAAAGCTCTTCTCCTATATATGTTTTAGGGTGATGATGTTCTTCCAGCTGCAGGGCACCTGGAGACATAAGAGGATTGTGTTAGCTGATGCCTTGCCACCACTTGTTCCATGCTTCCCTGGGCCTCAGCTCTTGTCTGGTCACATTTGTGTGCTGATCTGTGGGCAGGTCAGCGTGCCAGGAAGCCACTGGGAAGAGCTAAATTTTATCTCAGGTATACTGCAGTTATCCAGGTTAAGGTGTAAGGTGTTGCTCTTGCCTAATGAATGAGCTGGACACTCTGAAACTCTGGGTGATAACACTCTGAGGATCACCTGCGTTCTCTGCTCTGCATCCCTTGTAAAATCTGTAGGGTAAAGACTATTGTATTTTACATTGCTATCATAAGTAATGGACTCTTGGCTTGAAAACCATGATTGACTGTGCATGTCATGCTTTATGCCTTTAAAAACATAAGATAAAGCTTGGAAGGGCAAACACAGTTTTGGCTTCTCTGTCATTTACATTTCAGTCCACAGGCAGCCCTTGACAGGAGAAGAAACTGGCTACTTCTACTGACATTTGTTTGAAGTTATCATGAGCAAAATGACAACTCTTGTAAGTTCTAAACAGAGTTTCTCATCTAGAAGCTTTTGGGACTTAAGTCAGCTCTTCTCAAGCCCAAGTATTGCTTTCTTACAAAAAGGACTGAATTCTTCCTTAAATATCACAGTGTGGTGAAGGACATCCACAGGACTTCTCTGTTTTCACAGAATCATAGAATCATTTGGGCTGGAAAAGACCTTCATGATCATCAGCTCCAACCATCAGCCTGACCTACTGAGTCCCACCACTAAATCATGTCCTTGTTCAAGGCTTGAGCTGCTGCCTGGTTAAGCTGCTGAGAGTCTTCTCCTTAGGATGCCCTGTCTGTCTATGCATGTACTGCTTGCATGAGCTGAAGTTTGTTCATGCTGCGGGTGGGGAAATTTGGGATCCTATTCATGGTTACTCCATGTGCAAGCTCCCTTGAAAGGGGGACCAGGGTGGAAGTGTGGCCTAAAGCCCACAGCTGTGGGCACCATAGACACAACCTGGGTGACAAGAAGTCCTTCCAGGCCTTTGCACAGGACAAACCCTGGGAAAACACCTGGCAATGGCAGCAGGAACATTTGTTCTCTGCTATTGGTGTCCTATCTGTGAACCTCAGTGCGGAGCAGTGGAGTCTCCTCCAGGGCTCAGCCCTTTGCTTGCCCCCAGGGGATGCCATCCTGCCAGGTGGCAGAGGGCAATGGCCACTCATGCCCTGATGCCCTGAACTGGTTTCCCGTGTCACATTTGATAATGCTGCTTGTGCCAAAGGCAGAATTTTCCTGACAGGGGCCACGCTCTGTAGTGCTCAGGCTGTCTGTAAGAGTAAGAGCCCTGCCCGGGGAACAGATAAACAGAACAATGTTTGAGCCTCTGGTACTCTTTAAAGTCATTTTCTGGGAAACGTTATGTGTCATAACAACATAAAGCAGGCATATTTCCCTTGCTTTCGATCTGCCTGGTGCCAGGGTCTACATCATTTCAGCACTGAAACAGATCCAGCAAGTTCGTGGTAACTTTGCTCTCCCCAGAGCTGCCTCTTTTGCCCCCCTGGTTTGTACTTGCCTTTTGCCTTGCAGCAGCTTTCCTCACCCCTGTCAGGGAACATCACATCTGTTATGGTTAATATCTCATTTTCACGGGAAGCCCTTGGGAACTGAGCCCTTATCTCCACATACCATACACATCAAAACCATTTAATCAACCCTATTAATTCCAGGGCTGGCTGCTGATCTGGATAAAACACTGTGCTTTCCCAGCACCAAAGGTTTATAGCCAAGCTGCACATTTCAGCAGCTTCCATACAGATTTCTCACTGCTCCTCGGGGCTGGACACAATCACCCACTGTCCCCCTGCTTCTGTAGAAAGGCGTCTGGACTTTGCAGTAAGGGTCAGGTTGATTTTGGTTGTTTTTCCAGACGTGGAGCATCCCACTAGCTTGAAAACTGGGGTTTTAAAAGGAGTTGAGAGTCCCTGGTGCCATTCTCTGCAGTCCTGGGGGGGTCACTGCCACTTCAGGGCACTTGCAGAGCACATCTGCTCAGAATTTTGGCCTAAGAATGTGCAGGAGGTGGGAGAAACTTCATCAAGGAGCCAAGACCAGGGGAAATTGTTCCTTGAGGCTGAGGCATCAGTGAAGCTGAGGAAGGGGATGTGCCTCTGACCTGATCCAGTGTGTCTGCTTTAGGGATGTATGGTGGAATGTGGCTCATTCAACAAGACCCAGAGACAGTCTTAGGAAGACTGCATATGGGAGGACTGGCTAAAGGAGGATGGGTTATGGGTATCTCCTGACCAGATGAAGAGGTGGATCAGTTTCTGCCACCTTTCCGCACCTCCAGCAGTATTTCACCTCCAGCCTAAAGCATCTCCAACAGCTGTGAGGATGCCTTGTGATTACAACACTGCAAGGTATGCAGCTAAAGGCTTGGGACTTCTCGAGACGTGCTGCTCCTTGCTTTTCTCGGAAAGGGTTCTTGCAACAAAAAAGCAACAGAGGCAAACAAAGCCACACGGCAAAATGACAAGCGGCAGCTGGAGCACGTGGGCAGCCCACGGAGTGACAGGGCAGTTGGGCTCCTTGCTTCTCTGCTGCTGTTTTGGAAACCTCAGTAAACAGAAGAGCCCAGATCAATCTCAGTGCTCTGGCACAAACTCCCATTGGGTTCAGTGGCAAAGCCTGAGATACCCACTCCTTCCTATGCATCGTGCACAAGCTAGTCTGAAAAAGCTGCTGAAAACACCATTGGCAGCCCGCTAGTTAGCAGGTCTCAGCTTGTTGCACCAAGGAATTTGTGCTCATTTGTGCCACGAAGAATATGAGCGTTTAACGTCTGTGGGGGAGCTGGAAAAAAGAAAGTATGGATGTTTATATTTTGAAAAAAGGGACTGTTTTTGCCACTCTCAATTATTAATGTCTCTCAGGTCAGGCTAAGGAACAACGCCAGGGATAAGTTACCCCGTGTACTATTCAGATATGCTCTCCTCAACTGTTTCCTTCTCAGCTAGGGGATTCACCTCGCAGTGAACTCCTTGGCAGTTGGAAAAAAAGACCGATGGAGGCTGAACTCGGTGTGCCCGTTTATTTATGCAGCAACAGCTTTTCTACTTTGTCAGGTGTGTTTAATCAAAAAGAAGCAGGAAATGCATTATAATTATAAACACATATTAGTGCACAAGCAAAAGGCTGCCCTTGGAAAGGATTGCATTGTTTGAGAAATGGTTACAGTGAAAAAACACAGGCTTAACCTATGGAGCTCTTTGCTAAGATCAAAGCGGTGCTGCCTACTGCCATGAGCTGTCTGGGTGGTGGGGTTCAGCTGTGGGCTTCCAGCAAGGGAAGTGGAAGAGAGTTAAAAAGAAAGTGCTATCATCTTTCTTTTTTCTTTTGCCTGAAACGCTTTCCCTAGTCTAAAAAATGACTCAAACATTAAATATTTGCTGTTAAAATTAATGGAATTAGTGAAGATTCCAGCTGAGAACACAATAATTAGGGCCTGGTCCAAAGCCCATGGAGAAACTCATTGTTTTCAGCAGGATCTGGCTTAGGGCCCTGATGAGACAAAGCGAAGATGGAGTCAAGGCACACCCCTGGGACAGCTTGGATCCCCTGCAGTCTTTCCATGTGACTGTGCCCAAACTTGCACACGTTCCTTAGTCCTGAGCATAACCAACCCCGAGCTGCTGCAAAAAGCAAATATCCTGCTGGGCTGCGTGGCTGGGTGTACTGTGGGTAGGATGCAGGAGGGATTCAATGCACTTCTTTGGCACCATAGTGCTGTGCTTAAAATAAAAAATAAAAAATAATACAGACAAACTGGAAATTGCCCAAGGGAGAGGAACAGAAATGATCGGAGGTCCAGAAACATTACTTATGAGGCAAGATTGAAAGGGCTGGGTTTGTTTAGTCTAGAGAATTCAAAGTGCTAATAAACTTTAAAAATGTAAAGAATGATGTGATCCCACAAAGGGTAATCAATTGCCCTTTATCTGTGTGGGGATAGCTGAATGTACAGCAAAAAAGATTTAGGTTGTTAAAAGCTGAGAGGTTAATAAAGCACTCTAGTATGTATGTTAGGGAGGGAGCAGAGTGTCTTTCATGGGAGATTTTCAAAGTGCTGGACATGTATGTGTGACAAGGGATCGGGTAACTTGCTGTCCCACAGAGCAGCCTCCTTTCAGACTCAAGTCCTACAGTTTCCATGACTTAGTGGCTGTCTTGGGGCACTCAGATAAGAGACCTTGGAAGTGATGAGTCTTCACAGCCCTCCTTGATTAGGAGCAAGCCAGCAGCTGCTCTGCCCTCCAAATCAAGGATCTTTTCTGAAAACCCTTTTTTTCCTTGGTTTCCACAGTCATTAAATAAAGAGCAATAAACACCTGCATCTGCATGAAGCCATGATCGTATTTGTGAAGTATCTTGCTTCCTTCCCATGGGGGATTCCCACTGAAGTGAACACTTGAATGCTCAAATATCAGGATGATGAGACCTCTGGAAAAGCACGTGATGACTCAGAAGGTGCTGAGGGTAGTGGTGGCCCTGCAGGCCCTGTTCAGGGAAGTCTCCTCCTGACACTGGAGGAAGGGTTGCCTTGCTGCCTCCTGCTAGTAGAGCTTTCACCCATAGCACCACTGGGCACAACAACTGCAAAGCGCTTGAGAGGGTACTAGATATTGCTCTGGGTGGACCAGGTGGTGGCCAGAGCCTGACCAGACAAGCAGCGTCCCTTCTCCCTGTAGCTCCAGCCCTGAGGCAATAGCCCTGCCCTGAAGGAATTGAGGGTGATGTGAGTTTCCTCAAGTGCCAGGGGAAGGATGCTGTGCTCAACACTGCTGTGACTGCTCCTTTTCTTTGCACTCCCTGTTTCCTGCCTAGTGTCAGTTGTGAGAGGTACTATTTGGTCCTTGTGTGAATACTGAGAAAATTGTTAGTTATATGATATGGGAATTAAGATCTGTCTGCTTCCAAGCATAAACCAGTGACTGTGACAATGATTTGCAAATACAGGGTTATGACCCCAAGTTGCCTTTTTTTTTTTTTCTCAGTTCTGGGTACAGTCACGAGCCTGGCAGGAATCTGTGTCAGCTAAAATGTGTGGCAATGACTGGCGTCTCCCAGAGTCTTTGAGCTGAGTGGGATCACAATAGGAAAGAGTTTGGGAAAGTGCCGCTGAGAGTTTAGGAATAAACAACTCCCATGGGCAGGCTGTCCATAATTGGCCATGACAAGGCTTCTTTCTCCAGAGAGCTGGAGCTGGCCTGTGAGGAAGCAGAATGAATCACTGCTTTGGTCCAATTTGGCAAGTGCCGTGATTTAGCCCTGCTTTGCACGGGAGGAGATGATGATACAGACTGAAAGGCAGGAGAAATGTAGCCAAAGGCTTCCAAGCTGGGAGATGAGTTTGGGTTCCCGCTCATTTCTTGTCGGTTTACTCAGATCCTTAGAAAGAAACCCAGGCAAAAACCACTGATACAAAACAGTTCTCTTTATCAACAATGTAGAGGAGACAATGGGGACTCCTCAACACAAAGCTCATACAAACAAGAATAAACATTTTATTTTGCATTGTTAAAATAGCATTCAATATATAAGACCTCCTTCCAACCCTCAGCTTTGTTAACTATTTCTGTTGACTTTCTGCTTCCGGATACAGATTTACAGGGGGATATCATAGAGGTTGGAACTGGTGTCCTGCAGCATGATAATGCCCACGTGGCTGTGCAGCCTTCTGTGAAGAGGAGGATTGAGTGTGGTTTCCTCAAGCTGCCCTGTGCCCTTGGAAAAGTCCCATCTTCTTCTGAATATGAGGAAAATGGTGTGTACTTTATGCCATTCCTTTTCTAGGTCATAGAATCATAGAATCGCTCAGGTTGGAAAGGACCTTCAAGATCATCAAGTTCAACCACAACCTAACCATACTGCGCTAACAACCCACTGCTAAATCATGTCCCTGAGCACCACATCCAAATGGTTTTTAAACACATTCAGGGAAGGTGACTCAACCACCTCCCTGGGGAGCCTGTTCCAGTGCTTAACAACCCTTTCTGTAAAGAAGTTTTTCCTGATATCCAACCTAAACCTCCCCTGGTGCAACTTGAGGCCATTTCCCCTTGTCCTGTCACCTGTCACCACTGAGAAGAGACCAGCCCCGCTCTCACTGCAATCACTTTTCAGGTATTTGATGGTGGTCCACAGGCCATTTGGGCCACAAAGATGATAAAGGGGCTAGAGCACCTCTCCTATGAGGAAAGGCTGAGTGACCTGGGTCTGTTCAGCCTTGAGAAAAGAAGACTCAGAGGAGATCTGATCAATGTTTATAAATATCTAAGGTGTGGGAGGCAAAGGGACGATGCCAGACTCTTTTCAGTGTTGCATGGCGATAGGACAAGAGGAAACAGCCGCAAACTGAAGCATAGGAAGTTCCGCCCAAATGTGCATAAGAACTTCTTCACAGTAAGGGTGATGGAGCACTGGAACAGGCTGCCCAGAGAGGTTGTGAAGTCTCTTTCTTTGGAGACGTTCAAGACCCGCCTGGACGCCTACCTGTGCAACCTGGTCTAGGGAGCCTGCTTTGGCAGGGGGGTTGGACTTGATGATTTCTAGAGGCCCCTTCCAGGGACCTCTACAATTCTGTGATTCTGTGATTCTGTATCACCAGAGCAATCTTAAAAGCTCCTTGCTATCTCAACAATCTTACCAAGCCTAACAAATCTGACAGCAGTTCACAGCCTGTTCAGTATCTGACGATTAATCCCCTCCCAAAAAAATATTGGCAGAACCCCATAAAAATATTGGTGGAGCCAGAGCTGCTTTGCCAAGTGGCAGACTTAGGTTTGCTCTTCTTGGAAAGCTGGTTTCCTGTCACTGGCATTGTCTCATCACTGCTTTCCAGTGGTTTGGAGAGAGGAGAAAGGGAAAAAAATGTTCCACCCAAATACATCATCTCTTTTACATCTCTTTTCCTCCATGTGCTCCCTTGTTATTTCTGATTTCAGGAATACCGTCAGCTGAAGATCTTCCTAACCAACCCCACTTCTATCCCCAGTGCAAAGGAAGAAGGAAGCTTCCTTCAAAGCAAGATCCTTCCAAAAAGAAGCCACAGATAATCTTTATTTCCATTGTCCCTTCTCCTGCTCCTTCGGAGAGCAGGCAGATGAAACAAAAATCTTCACTGAAACATGAAAGAGAGGTAGCTCAAGAAAATCAAATCTGCTTCTTGTAATGTAAGCATTCAGATCAAAGCATCAGCCTTTTTCTATTTCTTTATATCAATATTCTATTGATAATAAAAACATTAAAAGTGTCTATCTTATAATATGTTTACTGCTAATGCAGACAGATGCTTCCAGGCCAGCTGCACATTCAGAGCTTGGGACTTTCAAATGTTGCTGCCACTGGAAATAGAAAGCTTGGTCAGCTCCAAGTAGCAAAGGGCCATGACACGCAGCTGAGTTGTTCTATTTCTTTGCATGCTAACATAAATGCAGGTTGCCTAGACTTTACTTCCTCTGGAGGTATCAGCTCTCCTATCTACCTTTCACTTCGAAGTCTTCACAAGGCTAAATCCTGCACCAGGTTCCTACACAGTAATTTTTCCCTGGCTAAGATTCTGGGTAAGGCCTGAAGGCTGGACTTCAGCAGTAGCACACGCAGTACTGGTCACATGAATATGGCATGAGCATGAAGATCATGATCTTTCTGGCAGGGTATTTGGGGAATGACCAACCCCACTAGGACCTTCAAGAACAAGAGTTGGTGGGACTCCAGGAGGATTCCCCATGCTCTGTGCAGAGCAAGGAGGAGGAAAACAACAAACATCCTGGGAAGCACCAAATGTCATTCAGAGAAGGTTAGAACAGGGTACACACTGGAGTGTAAGGCACCCATGATCAAAGAGTTTGTGTGGCAGTTTTCCCTTTGGTGTCCATGTGTCGGTCTCTGGGTCATAGCAGTCCAAGGAATCTGAGTCTTCGATGACATTGTCCACAGTGAGACATCGTCCTCCTGTAACATACAGCTTGTTCTTGATGACAGTGGCCCCGTGATGCATTCGCCTGTCCCTCATGTCTGCACATTTGACAAACTTGTTGCCTTTTGTATCATAAGCAATTATTCTCCGAGTGTACCCTAAATGAACAGATGGAGATAGAAGAGTCAGATGAGAATTCAGGTTAGTGGCTCAGTTTATACTGGTACATAATTTGGCAGAACTAAGATATCTAAGATGGGAAGTAATGATCTGTCACAAAACTGTTTGCCTGTCTACCTTCTTGTATGTCTTCATCCTGTGTCCTGTCACCTTGGCAGCTAAGGCTCAGTGAGCACCGGTGGCAGTCCACCTATTGAACACTCTGGGAGCTTTCAGTTTTCCATATGCACTGTCAGAAGTCCTCAAGGATTTATCTTTACCCAAAAGGCTCCTAGAGCTTCACTTAGAAATACAGAAACCAATGGCATGTGGGAAGCCAGAAAGGACAGGAGGAGCAACGATGCCTTGTTGGGTTGGAGTTGTAGCTGTGTGCCAAATGGAGCTGCGTACTCGACAGTGTGGTCTCACTGCTGCTCACTCCGTTCCTATACCCTCCATGTCACTTCTGTGTTGGCCACCATACTGGCAGCCCGATGGTTGGCTCTTCCACTGAGGGGGTGGTTCAACCTCACATCACTGAGAGGTAGGGGCTGGTATGGGTCCCATCGCCCTAGAGGAATGGAGGTGTGAAGTTTGTTCCCCAGCAGTAGCTTGTCTATGTATCTCTTGTCTATGTAGATAATCAAGAAAGCCCATGGTAAACAAACTGCTTTGGGCCTTGTTGTGCAGACGTTGAACCTACTTTCCCTAACCTGATATCATCAGCAGAAGACTTGGGTCAATAGATGCTCTTCAGATAAAAGGTGTGTTGCAAAGAGTAGCAGTAGCCTCTTGCAGGGAAACACACTGCTATTGAGTCCTGTGCTATACAGGTTCACTCCTCTGCTAATGCTTTTCTGTGTCTCATTCTCTCTTAAATAATCTAACACATACTTTCTCTTGCCAGACTGTGGTCAGGGAAGCTGCATTAAGGACTGTGGAGTGCCAGACTACCAACGAGATGTGATCTGTCAAAGTGCCATGGGCAGAAACTGATCATTGAGTTGAATAAGACACAGAAGTTTCTCCTCTCCAGGTATCTCGTGCCCCTCTTGGGACATTTCTCTGTTACCTCCAGGAGGCAGCTGCAGGAACAGTGGACCTCTCAGCTCTAGCACTGAGCCCTTTAGCCCATCCATCCCAACAAACTGTCCATGGCCTTGGGGTAACCATGCTCTTTGCCCTTCCAAGAAGAGCCATCAGGGAGGAACAGGCTGTGAGTTAGGAGGAGGAGGAACAGAGCCCTATGCCTTTTTTCTTCCTCTCTTTCTCTGCAGAGAAGTAACTCACATTGGCTTTTCCCCATTTTCCCCCACTTAGGTCCTGCTAAGAGAGTGAAAAGGTGCCTGTAGATAACTTGTCCCCACCACCTCGGTGGCCCTGAGACCCCATGAGAGGTGCGTATGGAGGCTGGGAATAATCCTCCTCTCTTTCACAAGTGCTACATGCTGTTGCAGCCCACACATGACTTTTGCTCCTGCAGCATGATAGCCAATGCTCAGCATCAACATTTCTCACTGCTGACATAGCTGGCTGCCATTCTGACCATCCCTGGCCAGAGCAGGGTCATCTTGAGCAGGAAGCATGCAAAATCCTGCAGGATCTGTACATGGGCAGGCAGGAGGGCGGGTAAAGCAGAGCCCTTACCTCCCACGATGATAATCTGGTCTCCAATCACAACAGCTGGTGCACAGACGTTCTTCACCACTCTGGTCTCCATCCGAAACCACATATTCCTGGAGACGTGGTAAACCTGACAAATAAATAAAGATGCACACACAGCTGCTTATGTTGCTTTTTGACTGGCAATTGTGATTACAGAGAAACTCAGGGTTTTTATTTTGTCTTAATGAATACAATCCACTGGCTTGAACTGCTGGGAATCTGAATTTTTACCCACCCCTTTTTTCTTAGTATGTACCCTTGGAAAGCATTTGTGTTCCCCAGGATTGTCTGCTCAGCACGCGCACTAGGGTAGAGTTTCTGTCATATGCAAGCCTCTTCACTGTGAGTCTTCCTATGGTCACTGAATTGCTGTGACTCCTGCCTAACACTCTCCCAAAACTCAGGTCACATCCCTTCATTTTCCAGTTTTTCTGTGTAGTCCTGCCTTCCTTCTCCATTTCCTGGGCAAACCAACTGCAGTTTCACCTAGCTCTGCTGGCAGTCTGTGTTTGCCCTGCTGCTATATTTGTGCTGGTGGCTGGTATGCACTCAGGTTGGCAAAGAGACTTGTTGATGGGACCTAGAGTGATATCTAAGTCATCAATTTGTGTGAGAAAAAGAACTGCTGCCAGATGATGATCAGTCAGTCATCTGTATGTGGGTGACACAAACTTTTATGTCACACCATCCGCTCCTTAGTACAGCAAATATCTTCAGGACATCTCCCCACATTGATAATCATGTTTCCTTTGCCTTGATAATTAAGTAGCATTATCATTGTAAAAAAGTATTGCTCAAGTGCTGGCTGCTGTCTTGGCTTTTAATGATGTTTCTTAATTAAACTACCTAAACCAGTGAAAAACACTCAAGTGGAAAGTAACATTGCATTGCTAAAGCATCAAATCAGATAAGGAAGGATTTAATGTCTTTTACCCTCCTAATATAGCTTAACTACCAAAAGCAGGCAGAGAGCCAGTAACATGTGGCAGACTTTTCACACAACTGTTTATGTGAAATAACTGTCAGTTTAAGCTTGGCCCTTTGATGAGTGAGAATCTAATTGCTCTAACGATCTCAAACTGGCACCTTTGCTGTCATTGCAAGGGAGCAGATGTGCAGCTGAGACCCCAGCTTAGCTGCAAGCTGGCCAACCATCAAGCATTGATTTGGGTGAGAGTGGTTATAGACATGGAGGTGGCCATGGGGTCAGTTATAGCTTGCCATAGCAGCATTCATGGGAGCTCCCAGGACCTCTGTAGGAAACTCTCCTATGACAGAGCCAGCCAGGAATGGCCTCAGGCCTTATGTCTGAAAAATACTCAGTGGGGAAAACGGAAGAATTGCGATGCTCCTTAGAGACAAGACTACCTTGAAGCAATGTGTCAATTCATCCCATCTGCTACTGCAGCTCACAATAAAGGTTTGTTTTGGGATTGATTTCTTCATCAAGGTGGTGATGAACCACTGACTACTTTAGGTAAAACTGCCTATGACGAGGAGGACTTACTGTTACCTGGATAAGCCGGACAGGGTTTTGCATAATGTCTTCTCCCCCAAAGAGGTACACCCTCTGGTCTTTGGCAGCAACAGCGGGGTGAAGGACAGCAACAGGCATGTTTGCCATGCTCTCGCAGGTGTTGTAGATGCTGTCATATCTTTCCACAGAATTCAGGATTTCTTGGTTTTCACCAATTCCACCAAATGATAAAATATAATTTTTATATGCCAGGCTTCTGTGGGAATAACGTGGAACTAGCATAGGCTCAACCAACCTCCACTGATTGAGTTTGAGGGAGTAAATGTAAATATTATCGCTGACTGGATTTTTCTTATTGCTAACAGGCATCCCTCCAAGCACATAAATATTACTGTGTAAGCTCACTGCAGATGCTTTGTACAGGCGTACGGGAAGTTTGGCCAGGCTTAGCCATTGGTCGGTCTTGTCATCATAGAGCAGAACATCCCTTGTGGTTTGCTGGTTGTCCTTCCTGCCCCCGATGATGATGAGGAACTCTTGGTTGGAGTATCTGCGAGGAACATGCACCATTGGCTTGATGTCAGGTGCACTGGTGCTGTACAAGGAAAACATCTGTCTCCGGGCTGACTCGAGAATACTCCTGCAAGTGGGTGAAGACTGAACAAGGGAGTCATTGGCAATGAAATGGAAGAGGAAAGTTGGATGGACATACTGAAGCCGGACCTTCTTGAACAAGTCTTGGATGTAGCGTTGTCTTGCCTGGAGGTCATGTCGGATCCAGACCATCAGTGTCTCAAAGACCTGCTCCTCCTCCCCACAGAGCTCATCATCCCCAAGGTAATCGAGGAGCTCCAAAGGACAGAGGTCCTTCAGGTCCTCAGAAGAGGCCACTTCAGGAAAACATTTCAAAGCCATAGCCTTGGCTTTCTTATTCAGGCTTTGGCAGTTTAAGATTTTTGCCAGTCTGATCATGCTTAGACAATTGTCAGGAGTCAGCTTATCTTGGAGGTAGTCAGAGCAGGCCTCAAACAGCTTAGCGTACTGCAGCATGGACGCTGTCTCCAAGAGGTATAAGACATTCTCAGCAGATATGAGAATCTCCCCTGTGTAAACGTAAAGGATAATCTGGTCCAAAATTTCAGCATCAACACCCTTCAGGGTGACTGTGGCCTGTTGACTCTCTTTGAAGTTGTTACAGAACATCGCCTTGAAGTATGGGCTGCTGGCAGCCAGCACGTTTCGATGGCAGGGGACTTCAAAGCCCCCAGAGCAGAGGGTAACATCAGTCAGCATCCCGCTCTGCCGCAGCGCGTTCAGCTGCCTCAGCAGTTCGGAGGAGAAGTCCTGGTCTTTGAAGAGAAACTCCTCAGCAGATCTCTCCTCCATAGCAAAGAGAGAGATGAAGTCTGGACTTGGCAGAAAAAAAACAAATTCTTAGCAGCTTTTGTAGAAATATCCAGCTCCAAGGGAACGAATCAGGGCTTTGATGTTGCTCTAAATATTCATTCGCTGTTATGCATAAAAATGGAACATGGGTTAAGCACAGTGGGAAAGTAATAAAGAAGCTAAAAGGTCACAAAGACCCTTTAAAATTTTTATAAATTTATCGGATAGATTGCAACTCTAGGGTCAGCATTGCCTGTGTCTCTGGCAAGAAGCAAAAGCACTGAAGTTATCTCACTGATTTGGGATGAAAGCTGAACGGCTGAAGCAACGGGGAGGTTCATTTTAATCATGTCGAATAAATGCGCTTGGACATTTATTCACTATTTTAAAGTATTAGCAGTTTAGTAACTTGCGTCTCTTTCCCCTAGAGTTAGTCATTCCCAAAGAATGTAAATCTGGCAGAGCTGAACTCTGCAGCAGGGCTAACTAAACCCTAGAGACTGGGAATCTGCATTAAAACAGTTATTTATTAACTCTGCTTAGCTGTGGTTTTTTTATGTTAATCAGACACACAATGACTAAATTAAGTGCCAGGCAGAGCAATCTGATGAGTATTTATTTCATGCCTAACCGCTTAAACTGCAGTGAAATCGTACGGTAGAAATGTTTACCTTCTGATGTCCTTCCCTGCATGCACTTACTCTCTGTCGCTTATTCTCTGCTGAGATTTTCCATAGCTAGAGCCTGGATAAAAACTATAAACCCACAGGACGTTTCTTTCAGTAGGTAAGTGATTCATAGAAGGTGATTTCTGGACGTGTTTATTCTGAAGTCACTTTTGCCGCTTTCAGGAGCTCTGTGCAGGAGCGCGAGGCGGTGGGGCATTGTATACATTCCAGCGCTAAGAATAGGCGCATATGGACTTCTCACAGTTATCACATGTGACGCTGCCGTTGCCTTTTGCAATGACCTGGCTGGTACTGAGCATGCCCAAGTGCTGTTTTTCTGGCAAATGTTTACATATAATAAATAGACACAGAGAGGAAAGTTCACTTATAAAAGTCCTGGCTGTTCATTTGGAAACAGCAACAGGACCCTGTCCTAAAGTGCCTGGGAACTCGAGAAGCCTGTAAACAGTCTGCAACGCCTTGCGCTAGGTGATGCACTGTCACGTATTTTCGTGGAGCAAGGAGAAAGCAGGGCCTGAAGGGATCCCAGTGGGATGGATCATGTCTCCACCTGACGGAGAGGTTTTGGGAGCACCTGCTGTTGTGATCTGCAGTGGTGGGTGGGTGGGAGATCCTGATGCACTGGGACTACCGTGACCATGGCACCTGGAGTGGATAGGGAGAAATGTAGAAATGTATCATAGAATCTTAGAATCATAGAATTACCAGGTTGGATAATACCTCCAAGATACCTAGTCCAACCATCCACCTACCACCAATATTTCCCCACTAAACCATGTCCCTCAGTACAACATCTAAATGTTTATTGAACACCTCCAGGGATGGTGACTCAACCACCTCCCTGGGCAGCCCATTCCAGCACCTGACTACTCTTTCAGAGAAGAAATTTTCCCTAATATCCAATCTGAACCTCACCTGATATAAATTGAGGCCATTCTCTCTAGTCCTATTGCTACTACCTGGGAGAAGAGTCTGACCCTCACCACAACATCCTTTCAGGAAGTTGTAGAGAGGCATAATAAGGATTAAGTTCAACAAGACCAAGTGCTGAGTCCTGCAGTTTGGT
This sequence comes from Numida meleagris, assembly GCF_002078875.1. Taxonomy (NCBI): domain Eukaryota; kingdom Metazoa; phylum Chordata; class Aves; order Galliformes; family Numididae; genus Numida; species Numida meleagris. The sequence goes on from NC_034410.1 coordinate 136,487,596, forward strand.
CACAACAAGCCCAAGCAACACTACAGACTTGGGGCAGCGTGGCTGGAAGACTGTGTGGAGGAAATGGACCTGGTGGTGTTGGTCAGTGTTCAGCTGAACATGAGCCAGCAGTGTGCCCAGGTGGCCAAGAAGGCCAATGGCATCCTGGCTTGTAGCAGAAACAGTGCAGCCAGCAGGAGCCAGGAGGTGATCATCCCCCTGAACTCAGCTCTGGTGAGGCCACACTTCGAGTACTGTGTTCAGTTTTGGGCCCCTCACTACAAGAAAAACATTGAGGCATCTTCTCAGAAGCAGCGGTGAGGCACTGGAACAGGCTGCTCGGGGAGGTGGTGGAGTCAGGTGGAGTCAGGTGGTGGAGTCAGGAGGTTTTCAAGAAATATGTAGATGTGGCACTAAGGGACATGGTTTAGTGGGCATGGTGGTGATGGCTTGATGGTTGGACTAGATGATCTTAGTGGTCTTTCCAGCCTTAATGATTCTATGATTCATACAGATAAAAGCAGATTATGGCTTTTTCTGCAAGAATTTCATCTCTCTGAAACTGCAAACAAAGAAACATGGCAAGTACTTTGAGGAGAGTGAGTGAGAACTGGAGCAGTTTTCTGAAGTGAGGGTAGCAGGCTGGAAAAATCACTGAGGTCGTCAGCCCTCAGGTGGCATTCAGCTCCTCATTGCAAACCCCTCTAAATGCAGGTGTCTGCATATGAACAGAGTGTCTTAGCTCCCCTAGCAGCTGGTGAGCTCTGGTCAATACAACCATTGAGTTATCTTGGTCACCAACAAGTGTCACCTGTTTTGGGGCAGGTGAATGGTCCTCCAGGCACCGCTGACTCAGTCTTCATGGGCTGTAGGTGTTTACTTGTTTTGGTCATATGTATGTGTCTTGTACATTCTTGTTAGGTATTTGAGATGCTGAGCCTAAATCCATTCCCTGGTCTAGGATCAGTTGAGTACCTGTGCCCCAGAGGATCCTCTATAACCCCAGATGCCCACACAGAAAGGCTGGGGTTCCAGCAGGTGTGATGTGTCCCAGCTCTGTGCCAATATCATGGGCATTTCGGGAAATATGACCTGGTGAGGCCCAAAGGCCTGCTGAGCCCCGAAGGCTCTTGAGTCCCAAGGGTCTGTTTGAGCCTCGAAGGCCGTGTCAGCATCAGGTTGGAGTAGGCCTTCCTGGAGGCTGTGGCATCTCTCCGAGTGTGATCCATCTGGTGAGGTGAGGGAGGGGAAGGGAAGGAGCACGGGGTTGACTTGTTGGTTCACTGTCAGGCACTGCACAGTGTCTTCCCTCTCCCTGAGCAGAGGCTGAGCTGGAGGACGGTGCTGGGCAGAACACACCCTCCCATCCTTGCTTGCTGCCATCGCTGCCTCCCCAGCTGGCCAGGATCTCGCTGTAAATATTTAGAGTGGCATTAAGAAAGCAAAGGAGAAGTTCTCCCTCCTCTTCCAGAGAACATTAGCTACCCAAACAAAACGCCCTCTCTTTTTCTCTCTCTCTCTGTATGTACACGCTCTCGTCACAGCCTGTTTCAATGATGGATGCAGCAGCCTTATGCCTCTGGCTTGGGCTCTTTCCTGCCTGTTTAGTTCTGCCTCTTCTTGGCAGTGACTGTGGATTATTTTTTTTAACCCTTAAAGAAACAATCAATATTCTCTGACTTCACTGCTGACTCTGCTTTCTGGGGTCGAGGAAGGGTAGGTGGCATGTTCGTGTACTTTAGATACAGATAAATGTGGCATTTATTTAGAAGATCCCAGGCTTGAGAGTTTTGCAGGGTTATGCAAACTCCTGCTAGCGTGGAGTACAGCGTGTGCTGTTTAACAAGCTTATTGCTCTTGCAGGGGTGCTGCTCTCTGCTCAGTCCCCACACAGGTCTCTGCCAACTTGGGGCCGAGGCTCCCCAACAGTGAGGCTCCCGCTGCCCGCTGTACAGCTCTCCTCTTTCCTTCCCAGAGCTTCTGGTTTCCTCCAATATTTCCCTTATAAATAAACCAAAAATTATTTTTCATGGCATATCCTATAATGGCAGCCCCTGTACGGCCCCTTCTGCTGCAGCATACCTCATAATTTAGTGCATTTTTCCTCATTACCTCTGGTAAGAGAGGGAAGAGCCATTTCTTCTGTGAGACAGTGTAACTTGTCTAAGTCTTCTTCTGAGTGAATCCTTGAGGCAGGTTCCCTCAGCAAGCATGCTAGTCACCGACCCAGTTCCACAAAGGCTTCAGTGGTCCTTTTTTTGGATGATGGGATATTGAATTAACCACAGAGTGGGATATTGCAGGGATAATGGAGAGTGGTCTGAACACTGTGTGCAAATGGGGAAGTGGGCTAGCTTGCAGGTTATTTCACCCATTGGCACAGTGAAACTCATTGCTGCAGGTCCCCCAAGCCCTCGAAGGAGGCTGAAGCCACCAGGAGATGATAAAAACACCAACCCTCAGCAGCCTCTGGCTTACAAGTGGGCAAATTCCAGAACATGGAAATGTCTACCAATGAATGACCACTCTGTTGCGATGCTGAACACTCGCCCTGTTTCTTCTGCTCTCTCTCAAAAGTGTTTAGAATTGCTATGTTTTGGGATTAGGACGGCTGAATCTTTGATCTGACCTAGAGCACATCTTCTTATGTTTTAGTGTAATGGGATGATGAAATGCCTATTATCATGCACTAAGCAGCAGAGTGGAAAAAAGCTGTAATCTAATCAGCCAGCAGGCAGGTGCACAGAGAGGATTGGTGATGTCAGACAAGTTCTAAAACCCATATGCTGATCCTATTACAATTCAGGTGAAAATGAACAAATATGGATATGGAGAAAGGACAGCTCAAGACAGAGAGACCACTGAGCTTATTCAGTGCTACATGCTGCCCTGATGACTACCAGCCCCTGGTACCACTCCTTGTCCAAAATCTGTAGTCTAAATAGGCAGGAGGACAAGAAAAAAATATTCCTTATTATGGTCTTATTAAAACTAGGAGACATAACAAAACCAAGGATTATCATTCCTCATTATAAAAAGAGATAATTAGAGGGATCACAATTAATCAGATGCCATGAGTTGGAGAGCACAGGCAACAGTGGCAGCCGGCTGTGTTTTCAGCATCCAGCCCCATTTGGGATAGCAGCTGGCGCTGCCCAGATACTGCCTGCACTGGCATCATGGAGCTTGGTCGGTGGGCACCTGACACCATTTGGCTTCTTACAAGCTGGAGGGGAGATAAATATGTGAGCAGAAAGGAAGGCTAGTTATATGAGGAATTATTATATTTATGAATTATATAATTTATATGTATAGTGAAAGAAAGAGCAAAGATATATCTACATGAGCAAATTAGTTTCAAGAGATAGCAAGGAATAGGGATCCTTCTGCTCAACACGTATGTCTGAAACTTATCAGCAGACAGCACAAGGAGACCTAACTCCACATGCGATGTCTGGGCCAGACCTGTAAAGGAAATGTTTCTTCATGCCCAACACCTGATTTTGGATGCATACTGTTACTCTCCATTGAAGCATCCTCCCCATGTCTTGTCCATGTTCAGCCTGAGCCAAGTGTAGTTTCACTATTTGGCTCACTAAATTCAGAAAATAGACCTTTGACCCTGTCCTCTAGCTCACTGGTTAATGTCTTAGGTTCACTGAAAGCAACAAAACACTCCAAGCTAGCAAATAGCAGAGGAGACATTGAAAAGAAAACAGAATCCAGTGTGAATATAGGGAAGTGGTGGACAATTGCCTGTGACAATGAGATGAAATCCTTTGTGTTACTTCAGGCAAGAGAAATACAGAGGCTACTTCACATGGTACTGCCAGGTGTGGTCTCTGCTCACAAACTACTTAATTCTCCTAGAGGCATTGGAAAACATACGTTGGAGAGACCCTGGGATACCACCTAGCAGGGCTACCCTCTATGTAGATCAAGTTGCTTGGAGAATCCTCTTGGATTTTGGAAGTCTTGAAAGATGGACATTGCACAGCCTCTCTGAGCAATCTGTTCCAGTGCTGAACCGCTCTCCTAGATGAGTTTTTTTTAATGTCCCTCAGATAAGAAATTATTTTGTTGTGATTTGTGACAGCTGCCTCTTGGTCACAGAGAAATCTGCTAACTTCCTTCTGACAGCAACAGCTTGCTACTATCTGGTCTTTTTCTGATTTTGTAAGTCCAGACACCTTTATGACTCTTCTCTCATTTCTCTATTAACTACTGCATTACCCATTTTCTGTTTAGTTTCTCCGTAAGCATGGTTCCACCAACTGCCCTACCACCACTGCTGTCATTCCCATTGGTATGACACTTGGTCCTGAACTAAGGCATAGTTTAAGACTTGATTGGGTCTGAATTCAGTTCTGATTTAGAGGCTGAGTAATGGACTCATCTGTAGATACTGGTCTTGGAATCTGAATTCAAATTTTGAACCCGTGACCTGAACTTTTGGTAGAGAGGCATGGGAACAAGTTTTACAGCTTTGAAGACACAGAGCAACTTCACAAGTGTCACCACCATCACTGTATGTATTGTGTACAGACAGATAGATAAATATAGCATATAATTCAGTAATGACTTTGCCCCAGTATGTGTGGGTGTGAAGATGTGTGGGCTCCCAGCTTGGTTTCAGGCCAATTTCTAATTAAAGAGAGAAAGATTAAGATGAAAGCGATTGTACTCTTCCTTTTTTAGTTAGAATGACCTGCTAGCATTAATTAAAACAGTCTTCAGGCAAAAATAAATTTGTCTGCCAAAGTTATGCGCTTCATGTTAAGTAAGTACATAGTTGTGTTTAAAGGGTGCTGAAGGGTGCTAGAGGTTTCACAGAAATCAGTCATATGGTTTTGGGCACTTTTCCTTGAATATTTTAAAACAAATCCTTTGCCTAAACCAGCTCCTTCATGTGCATTTCAGACAACTGCTGTCTTTTTCTTCCAAGTACATCATTTGAGAACTGGTACCTGCCAGCTTATCTTGGACAGAACATACAGTGTGACCTCCGAAGTATAAAATATCACTGGGAACACAGAACACCTAAGTAGATTATTCATGTATCCTTTCTATAGTCTCTGGTTACAAGAGACTCATGGCAACAATAACAAGGAGATACACATATCCCTCACTACCCCACTTTCTGGGTCTGAAAATTAAAGACTGATAAAGTCAAATCCAGAATCATATGGCTCATTTCAGATTCAGGATCTTCCTCTGATATTTTTAGGCTGCTGGAAATGTTGTCAGAGGTGGATCAGACCTCTAAAGTGCTGAGACATCCTGTTACACCTGTGAGATACACAGATCCTAAAGCCTCCCGTCTTTCTCCCTGTCCATTTATTTTGCTCCCCACCTTTACGGACTATAACTAAATGTCCGAATACTACCACTCTGACATGGATGCAAGCAGAGAGAAACAAGTCCAGTTCTTCAGAAATACTATTTTCAATGGAAAATGGATTACAAAATACCTCAGAAGATGTGGGTCTGAAGGATACTTTCGTAGATGTTCTGCACTCAGAAGAGGGGAAGTGACCAAACGCAGAGAAAAGCTCACAAGCCCATCTTCTTGACCCAGACTCTCCTTCCTCTTTCTTCTCATTTGTCAGGCTCTCTCATTATTATTATTTGTAATAATAATGTTATTGTTGTTATTTTGTATCTATATCTTCTGTCCTGATTATACAATTTTAGGATAATTCAGGGTGGAATGGACCTCAAGTGGTCTCTTGTTAGCCATGAGATCAAACCACTTTGCTCAAGAGTTTTACTCAGCTGGGTCTTTGAAACCTCCAAGGATGAGACTGTGAACAGCCCTGAGGTCCATGTCTACCTCTGTATGAAAAGTATGTCCGTGATGGATAGACCCACCTCATGAAATCCCATCTCTTCCATAGACATTTTCCTGTGCCACATCTCAGGCGGTAGTGCCCATGTAGACTGCAATTTCTTATCTCCCTTATGGGATAACTTAAGAGATGAGTAGGCTTGAGAAGGAAACTCACAGACAGGGAAATCATTCCAACCTCCCCTGCTGAAAGGAGGATTTTACTCATGGCCCCATTTAAATCATTAATTCACAGCCCATAGGTTGTATAAAGAGCTGTTGTAATGGGCTGAGAAGCAATTACTACCTATTTTCTCTGGGCAGGACTGTGATGGCATGACATTGCATCCCTTACACTGGGGAAGAAAAAAACAACACAGGGAAAGAACAAGGAAAATCTTAAGAATGGCAGTAAGTCTTAAGAAAGGCAGAAGAAATAATGACAGAAGATAAAGATTCCTCCACATACGCAGACATAAAGAGGCCAATTTAGATTTAGTTTTTTAACACATCTTTATTGCTTAAGGACATTTGGCAAGCTAGCCATAACATAAACCTCACGTCCAGCTTTACTTGGCAATGTGTTTCCCAGCTGGAAAGAAAATAAATTGGATTTTTTTCTTTGTGCTAATGCCACATTTTTTGGATGCTATTTTGGAAGCTAATCAAGAGGTGGCTGCTCAGCATGCCTCTTCATTCTTGATGGCTTTTTAGTGCAAAATAGCCAGAAGCAACTTTCTGAAGTCCCCAGAGGTATCAGATCGGACAGCTTCAGTTAACGACTTCTTGTACATTTCCTGGAACTTCCCCTTTATTGCTGGCAGGTCATTCTGAGAAGACACCAAGAGCCTCTTTAGAAGAGTGGGTCATGCTTTGTATCATGTGTCCTGCTCCTACCAGGACCCCTGGGTTCTGATCCAAGGTCCACTGCCGCCAGTGGGAGCAGAGGAGAAAGCAGGAGGTCCAAACACCTCGGAGGACTTTCAGCTTTGTGTTAGGACTTGAGGTAAGCCCATGTCAGATGGTGAGGGGATACTAGCTGTGAAAAGGGGGACGGGCATGAGTGGAGAGCCATGCTAGGGTGGCCAGGGGCATCTCTATCTGGTGCTCAGTGGTGGTGTGTGGACACACTCTGTGGTGGCAAGAAGGGAAAGGAGCACTTCCAGGGGTATGTATAAAGGATGGGGTATAAAAGACAGTTTTGTTAGTTTTGTTCCACCCACAGAGGTAATTTTCTGGTTTCTATGCAGGGAGAATGATATGCCTTGTCTCAATCTTTCTGGTGAAAACGATCCCCACTGCACAGTTCTGATCTTTATTACTGGGGTCTTCAAGTGTTCTCTTGATTGAACTGCATCTTAATGAAGAGACTACATTGGAGACTGATTTCTCACACAGCTGATTATTGAGAAATATGCTCTCCTTGTCCATGTGAACAATTCCTCTTCTACATCAAGACTGAAACAGCCCTGAGGTTACAATCTCAACAGCTTATAAGGTAGGAAGAGTTAAAGACTACGTTTAGGATCTCAAATGTCTTTAGCAATTTCGTGCTTTTTAAAATTACAATTATCTCCTTTGGCTCTTTATTTTTCTTTCCTCCTTCCCATCTGCTTTTCCTAGCTAGAATCAGAGAGAATTGGCAACATATATTTATAAGCAATTATTAATTTGAGAACAGCTGCTTTATAATTATTTAACTAGGAATTTACTTTTACACATATTATTGGGCCAGGACCTCCCCAAGGGCCATTTTTTTTCCAGGTATAGTTGACTCTACTGTAGGTTTTCTGTATGCTTGCTGGTTCTTTCAAAACCAGAAATAGACGCAATACCAAAATTAGCGTTGCCTAGGTACAAAAGCAGAGTGTAACCTCTGATGTCATTGGGCCGGATGGGGTTGTCTCAGCACATGATCCACCGGAGCTCACTCTGTACTCTCTAAATTTGTATTTCTCACAGAGCTGGTGGTATTATAGTATTGCAGGTCGCAAGATACCCTACCTCAGACCTGGTCACAAGGATGCGAATCAAGGTATCTTCATCAGTCCCAGCTCCTTTCATTGACTTGTGCAGAAGTGTAGCAAAGTAACCCGGACAGTCTTTGGCACAGCTGACTGAAGAACAGTAAGAGACTTCATTACACTTGTGTATTTACACTTTGTATTACCTCTTCAATCAGAAGGAAATAAATAAGGAAGAAATACAGAAAACTCTTTAAGGTTATAATCATATAGACATATGAGCTGGAAGGGTTTTTATTTTATAAGTAGTTCCCTATCCACATACAAGGAGCAAGTTTGGAGTCTGAATGGAGTCATACATTTCTCAAGAGGGAAAGTTTATTACACAGTGAAGTGATCAATACTGACTCCACTGCTATTCCACAGTGAAAATGAAATGAATGGGGATGAGCATTTGCCCATTTGGAGTTCTCCTTGCTCATATATTTACTATATCCAGGCCTGGGACACTCAACACAAGAAAAATGTGGAGCTATTGGTGTGGGTCCAGAGGAGGCTATGAAGATGATGAAACGGCTGGAGCACCTCTCTTATGAAGAAAGGTAGAGGGAGCTGGACTTGTTTGGCTTGGAGAAGAGAAGGCTCTGGGGACACCTCACTGCAGACCTCCAGTACTTGAGGGGAGCTCAGAAACAGGAGGGAGACCAACATTTACACAGTCTGATAGTGATAGGACAAGGGGGAATAGCTTTGAACTAAAAGAGGTGAGATTTAGGTTAGATGTTAGCAAGAAACTTTTTTACTCAGATGGCAGTAAGGTGCTGGCACAGGCTGCCCAGAGAGCTGTGGATGCCCCATCCCTGGAGGTACTCAAGGCCAGGTTGGATGGGGCCCTGGGCAGCCTGAACTGGTTGTGGGGGCAGTCCTGCCCACAGCAGGGGCTTGGGCCTGGATGTTCTTTAAAGTCCTTTCAAACCCAAGCCATTCTATGATTTTATGACTCTATGACATATTCTTATGGTACTTCTTCACTCTGCAGCTTAGTGGGGCAAGATGCGGGAGAGCCCAGATCCACACAGATAAAATAAATACCAGTAAGCTAACTAGATCCAGCATACAGGTGAAAATACTGGTCATAGTCATTCCCAGTGCTGAATGGCTGTCAGGGACCCTGTATGTTTTTGCGGTAGTGTTGTAGCACACTGCTGATGATGCCCAGGCTGGAAATTATTTGCAGCCATAGCCTCAGGGGCAGTTCAGAGAGCCTTGGGGAGGAGCTGTGTCTGGAAAGCTTTATTTTAAAATGAAGGGCTCCACATCACTACTGAAACCTGTTGCTCCTTTTCCTAGCAGATGTCAGCTTCAGTTTAGGGTTACCTCAATAACTGTCACGAGACTGTACACAGAACCCCCAGGAACCAATGTCAGAGAAGGGCAAGAACTAGAAAAGAAAGCTCTCAATGCTATTCCTTTTTCTTTTTTACCAAGTGTGAGATAAGCTTTCTCCAGATCTCCTGATGTTTCGCTTTTAATGGATTCTTCTATATCTTTTCCAGACACCTGCAAGGACAACAAAAAGAGCTATAAGAATTACTCTCAGTACACACCATCTCACTGCCATAAAACCAGCCTCACATTTAGGATCCAATGGCAAAAGCCACATTCAGATCCTTTTAAGCTTTTCCATGGGAGTATTTCATGGACAAATGAAGTCTTTCTCTGGTTTAAGTGCTCACAGATCCACTGACATCAAGAAAATAGGGCTTACACAGCCTGGTAGGGCACAGCAGCTAGGAGATGGATAACATCAATTAAGCAGTTGTACTCATATCAGAGAGCTTCTAGAACAAAGAATCTTCAACTTCTTCTTGAATGACCTCAAGTCTAAGAAAAAGCCTCTGAGATCCCTCTAAACCTTTTATCAAGGCTCTGGATAGTTTCCACACAAAGAAGATAAATTTTGGAGCTTTACCAGCTCTATGAAGTTTTGTTACTTATTGTCTTTGGCTTCCCAGGGAAAGTTTACAAGCACTTCAGTTGTTCCCAAGTTTTTGTATTATTCTGTAGAAAAAGGGAAAAAGAGACTGCCACTTCAAAACACAGTTCATTCTGACCTTTGCAAATTTTGTGAACCTCAAAGCCTTTTGCTTTGCTCTGTTTTGCTATCTGGATGGCCTTGCATGTTTCAAAAATCCAATGGACTTTAACTCAGACCTAGCAGAATACAGGTACAAGGCAGCAATGGGTACCTTGTGAGGTTCTGCAAACCCCAATTTCATACTGATCTGTCTCTATTTATCTTTCCAAAAGTGGAGAAGGACTGATGTTTGCATGGCTCTAATCTGGGCCCCCTTGCTCAAATACAGCCAGACAGGATATAGTAGATTGGTTTGGGCAACCTGATCTTCTTGGCTTTCGGAATCAAAAAGACAAGGTAGCTTGGAACCCCTAGGGCCTGGGCCACTCTGAGGGAGTATCAATTAGTGACTGGTTTTGTCCTCCTGCCAGAAACAAAACCAAAAGTTGGATTAAGCTTCAATCAGTTTTCCAATTAAGGGTTCCTTATTATGCTGACACTGAAAGAAGACTGTGACTGAAGGTTTTCCATCTTCAGTGCTTAGGGTCACAGTTTTCTGATGAACTCAGAGTCATCCTAGGGAAGTTTGGGATTCTGAGCCAGAGACTAGAGAGGAACCCTCTCCAGAGAACAAACATCACAGAGCTTCCACCTAGCTGCTAGGAGAAGAACTTTGCATCTCCCATTGCTTGAACTTTCACATGTCAAATAAACAGCCGGGATTCTGCTGCTTACTTTGCCTTTTGCTTGGGGATAAAGGAGAGCACAGCAAAGTTCTTGCACCTGCTGTCTGCCCAGAACAGGCTGGAGATATGCCTCTGCCCTAACAGAAGCGCTGTGGATGGGAGGGGCTGGGAACAGGCACCCCTAGAGACACCAGGGCCTCATGAGTGAGCCATAGACAGACCCAGCATGCATTCACCCAGCTGTGTGCCACCCCACTGCCCCACAGTGGTTAGCCTCCCTGCTGCAGGAACGGGCACACACATCGTCATGCAGCTGTGGGACATCACAACTTTTATTTGGTTGGATGCTATGCGGGTTATGAAAAGGAAAATCCTCTGCTTAACTGGCAGAGGACACAGCTTTTTCCCTCTGTAAGATCAGGATCCAATCATATAGAAATATTTTCGAGGGTTCCTTTTAAAATGGCAAATAAAGGATCACCTTCTCTACATGTTGTCATCAGGTCTGCAAGCTACACGTCACATCCTGTGCAAACCACATCACGGAATAACTCACCTTTTCATAGGCCTGAAAAGTCGCTCTCAGCTGACTGTAGCTTCTCTTTGCTAAGACAACATTGAAAGCCAGCTCCTCTGTTCCCCAGCGGCCTTCTCCTGCCTTAGATATTGCATGTTAATTTTTGAAGCACTTGTTTATTGTCACGTGCTCAGTGCATTTTGTCACCATCTCATTGCTGAGCAGCACCAGATAACTGTTGTTTTTCCTTTCTGTAGTTTCACTTACTTTATACAGATCTGAGGCATCCTGCTCAGCCAGCTCTGTGTTGACCTGTTGGTTCTCATCCCTGGTTGCCTACAGAAAAGGACATTACAGTGGAAAAAAAAGACTCAAGCGCCAGTTAGTTTGTAGTGGAGGGGAAGGTGCTCATTTAGTGGCCCTCACAAACGTTTTGGTTATAGTTTTGCTGCCACCTGCTGACAACTCCCTAGTAATGGGCCACTGTGCAGCACGGGAGAGACCCATGCAAGTTCAGCACATGCTCGAGAAGAAGCCTGCACATTAATCAGTGCTGTGTACTCCCTGAGAGCTGTGAAATATTCCTGAATACATGGGTATTATGCATGCTCTGAGCACTCACGAGCACTGTTTTTCCTGGTTGAAATTACAAATGAATTATTTATGAAAAAGATATATGGATAATACACATTTGTGTCTCCTGAAAATATATCCCAAGAGGTTGAAGCAGTGCTTTCCAGACTGGTGTACTTAGCAACGGGACTGTTAGGTCTTTAAAGCTTCCTCTATGTATTGAATCTTTTCATTTCTAAGGGCTGTCTGGTCAGACTGTTGCATTCCTACTTGTGATCCGACTCTATTTAGTTATACTATGTCTTTAAAGAAATGTTATTTATTTTTTCTTTATTTCATGTAGCTGGTTGTAATGGAAAACACACTTTCTGTTTGTGAATGGAAAGCTAACATAACAGCAATCTTTTTCTTACTTCTGTATCTATCTGAATTGTAAATTCTTCAGTTGAGATTGAAATCAGATGTCACCGGCTTTAGGCAGAATTTAGTGTTATGTAGCCATGATCTTTCATGGCTATTCTACCATTCTATTGCAGAGGATTTCAAGAAAAGGACAGATATGGCACTGAGGGGCATGGTTCAGTGGGCATGGTGACCATGTGTTGATGGTTGGACTAGATAATCTTAGTGCTCTTTTCCAACCTTACTCATTCTATGATTCTATGACATCATTACTGTGTTAAAAAAACAATAACACAACACAGTTGCCTTCAAATTATCAGAATTTTAAAAATTGCTTCTGAATTTATATAATCCCCATTGTTACATTAAAAAGTTAGAAACTTAGAAAGCTCTTGTCCTGAAGAATGCCTTTAAGAATGTTTTTTGCTTACTATAATTCCTTCATTATTATATTTCTTATTACAGTTATTCTAAATAGCAGCTAATACTTACGATAAAAAAAAAAGATCTCTCTCAGGTAGGTGCATAATAGCAAAGTTCCCAGCCTCACCTCCAGCACAGTGACCAGTATCTTCCTCAGGGAACCACTCGTGTCACCTCGCACATCAGACTCCAGATCTTTATCAAAGACTGTGCAGGAAAAAAAGAAATCTGTGAGGGTTCACTCAGTGATGAAGGCCTCAAATGAAGGTGTGTGAAATGCAACACTACTTACGCCGCTTGTATGCCTCCTTTATGCTTATGATTTCCTAGGGAAATAAGAACATAAATCAACAAGCAAACAAGCAGACAAAGCAAGTCAGCTCTCTGCCCTGCTACCTATGGTACACCACATGTAAAATCTACCAGAATGTCCCAACCTTATTGTTTTGTGTGCAGAGGATCTCAATCAGCAGCGACTCGTCGGTCCCGACGCCCTTCATGGCCTTGTGAAGCTCCCGGGCCTGATACTCGCAGGGAAGGTCCAGCAGAGCCAGCACAGCCTTTTCAAAACTGCCACTCAGGTCTCCCTTCAGGACCTCTTCCAAATCCTGCGAAGGCAGATGGAAGGGCTAGTCTTTTTCTCCTGTCTTCAAACATCAGCCGCTCATAGTCCAGTTTGGACTCTTCCTTGCTTAAATACATGTACACTAGCATTTAAAAAGCCTTAACAGGAGAAATTGCTCTGAAACACAATGCAGAAATCTTCTGCTTTGAAAGTGGTGCAACAGAAGGGATCAAACTTCCCCAAAATCCCAAAATATCTTCCACTTTTGGTTAGAATTGACTTACTGGAAAAAGCAACATGTTTCCATAAAGTGCTCTGCATTTTTTTTCCACCAAAAAAAAACAACAAAAAAAGAAAAACAAAGATCCTTTCTGATACGATCTTTGTAATTCAAAAATTAATAAGACCCTGGAGAAGAGCTGGCTAGTGTTTATGTGTCAGCCGAGCACTCATGTTGAGAATAACATCTACTAATGATTTATTTCAAGCTCTTTCTTCAGCTAACATTTCCTGCACTCCAGGAAGTATTTGACAGCTTCAGAACAACAGTGAAGAGGGCCAGTTCTACATCTATTGTTCTGAAGCGTACTCTTGCCCAACCGCAGATGAGCTCCATCCCTCGAGCCAGCAGCTGCCACCAGTGCTGGACCTGTCCCAGGGCACTGGTGGACTGCAATTCCTCTAGCAGTGTGCAGCTCTGCTCTCCCAAAGACCCAGGGTGGGAAGGGTTCTGACGTGCCCATGTCACTGGGATGACCCCTGGAATTTGCCCATTTCTAATGCCTGTTTTTATGAATCCTCATTAAAGAATGAACTCAGTGGTGTGTACACACTCAAAATCATGCTTGTTGTCTGGTTTACTTAATGACAGGCTTTCCAGTTCAGCACTGCCTGTCTTATTAACATTGATTAAAGACTAAAGGGCAAGCAGACTTTAAGAAAATAGTGATTTAATAATAAGCTCTGTGGGATACAGCTTTTTTACTTAAATAATACATTGGAAGCTTTCATTTTCCTTACAAGCCAAATCATGAAGGCAGTCTTTGTGTCCTTCCCCAGAAACCAAGCACCCTTGGAGATTTCTCATTTTTTCAATGTCTGGTCTATCTCATCACGAGCATAAATCAATATTAAACAGAATCACAGAATTGTAGGGGCTGGAAGGGACCTCCAGAGATTACCTAGTCCAAACTCCCTGCCAAAGCAGGCTCCCTAGACCAGGATGCACAGGTAGGTGTCCAGATGGATCTTGAAAGTCTCCAGAGAAGGAGACAAACCTATTTGACTCACAGAAATATAATGATGTAAGACCAAATAGTTCCTCTGAATTTGTACCTGGTCTGAGAGGGATTTTGATCTGAAATTTTCCTGTTACATTAATTGCATTTGTCTTGCAATTAATTGCAATTGCCTTGGTTTCAGGCTTCTTTTTTTTTCTAAATGCACTGAAGATGAACACAAGCTGAGATACAGAGTCATAGAATCATTAAGGTTGGAAAAGACCACTAAGATCATCTAGTCCAACCATCAACCCATCCTCACCATTCCCACTAACCATGTCCCTCAGGGCCACATCTCCATGTTTCTTGAACACCTCCAGGGAAGGTGACTCCAACACTCCTCTGGGCAGCCTGCGCCAACATCTCACCACTCTTTCTGAGAAAATATTTGATTTTGGTTATGAATTGTTTTCTAGCTGTCCCAACTTGGAGTAAAATGCTCTGATCTGGTTAAGGCTGATTTAAAAAAAATATTCTGAAGCCTAATGTTATTAATACAACAGTATTTTGGAAGCTAAAAAATTTGCTGAAACAGAAACCTTCAATCTACTGGGCCCTTGATATCTCAAAAGCAGAGGTATGTTAGCTCCATTTCCAGCATGCATGCTGTTCAAAAGAGAAAGGGCATTTATTTTTAAATACCTTGCCATAGAGAGCTTTGTACTTCTGTTTAATTTGTTGTCTCTGCTCTGATGTTCGACTTGACAAGACTTCAATAATTTTTTTTTCATCAGTTCCTGAAAAAGAAGGTTGTACACAGATAGGGTTTAATCAAGAATCCAATGCAGAGGAAAGAAAAGAGGACTGAGTGTTTTCCTCTCTAAAGAAAAACAAATCAATATACGTACATCTGCTGGGGCAAACTTTGGGATTTGTAGCACCTGAGATTCTTCTGAGAATATATTTATCTGTAGTCAGCTACAATGTTCAGAACATGAAATAAAAGGCCACTGCCTTATGCTGCTTATATGTTATCAGAGGATATGAGTCTTCTGTTTCAGATCAGGGTTCTGACACACCAGTGCCCATGGGCTGATGTCCATGTTTAGAGTGGCAGTTGTTGTTGGAGCAGTCCCTGCCCCCATTTTTCACCCCTGCAATGCTTTTTATCTGTGGCAATGGCATGGGGCAAGTGGCGGGGTAGGTGAAGATATGTTCAAATCAGCCTTGTTTGCCCACTGCCTTAATGGTGGCCTGTACAAAACAGGTTGCTCTCTGTGCTAGATGGAGTCAGAAAGAGGAGAGGGAATTAGTCTTCATGGTCTAAATATCTCTGCTGATGCTGTTTTGTTTGGCAAAAATAAGTGGGAGAACGCAGCCACTGGGAAGTCCCGATGATGGGCACTGCAGGGGCTGTTTCTCCTGGGAGCCCAGAGGGGAACTGACCACACAACGTCTTGCCATGGGAAAGTCCTGAGGAAGCTTTGACCTGTAACTTATGCAACAGATAGATGCTTGCTGAAGGCAGTGACCTTGTTCTTGCACTTTTCTTGCCCTAAGCCAATATAAACAAATGTTTGCTCTAAACAAAGCAGCTGGAAGGCATCAGTTGATCTTTGTGGCTAATGAGATAGGACTAGAGCAGTGCTATTTGGATGCCTGAGTGACAAAACAGAGCAGCTATTGCATTAGCCTGTGTCCTGGTGCACTTCCATCTGTGGGGCCAATGACTTGCCTAAGGCATTTTCTCAAGACAGGTGCTGAAATGAAGAATGTATGTCTGGAGAGACCTCTGGCCCTGACTGAGGTGGGCCACATTGCCACAATGTCCATAGCATATAAAGGGCTTAGATGGCAGACGATATGTATCAAGCCGTAGGCCAGGTCTGCTGATGCACGTGTGTCATGCTGGTGGACACTTCCCCATGGTCTTCTTTCCTATTTGTTGCTTCCATCTACTGGGCTTTGTTTTGTGTTTCATTGCAGGCTCTCAGAAGCAGAGACCAACAAGTGTTTATGAGAAACTACCAGTACAGATGATAAAAATACAAATGATACTGGCATTCAGCAGCAGCTGATGTATTTGCATCCTTGAAGATCACCAATGGATACATCCAGGACAAGTTTAGGGCATCTTGTCCAGTTCTGCATGCTTGGAACCAAGACAGCAATCAAGGTCCAATTTTAGAAGGAACAGCATCTCTGTTTGACAACGTGGAGTTAAACGCTTAGTGGGAGAGTTCTCTGGGACTGTCTTGAGGGGAGTAACTAGACAGGACAAGAAGATTTCCTAAAACTCAAGTACTTTACTATTCAATTCTTAATGTCAGTGCTATACCAGGAAGAAAGGCTTAAACATGTTTACTGTGCAAATGCCTGGTGTGTATAATAACTTAATGCTCTCATCTGCTGCTTGGCTGTCCTTTCTCTGCTGGACATCAGCACCTCCATGGATCTGAGGATCCCATGGCCACAGTGCATCGCTCATTCACACCGGTGCGCAGTCAACCATCTTATATTAAAACTACCATAGGAGATCGTGGGAGCCAATATTTTTGGTTAAAAATCACTGAAGCAGGCTGAGGAATCCCATATTCCTTTCAGCTGCAGTGGGCTCTGATGAGTATGCGAAGGTGGTCGTGTTTTTGACTAGTCTCTGGGAAGGGATATACTGCCATGCCCTTAATCTGGCCTGCCTGGCTGGACTCCATGACTGTCATATCAACATTGACAGCTTCGTGGTCCTGTCATATCAGCAATATCCTGATCCCCTGGAGTCAAGCAGTTAACAAAACAGATCCTACCGGTCTTTGAGGAACAAGCTGGCTGCCTTTCCCATTTACCTTAACTCCGTGGATGTGCATGCTCTTTGAGTCAGTGACAGAAAGCATAAAGGTTAACTGAAAATGATTTAAACATTGTTCTTTTATATGGATATACTCTTTATAATCTTGAATTGCCCTTTGCATGAAAAACAAGAGCTTTCTTACCTGCCCCTTTGCAGGCACTGTGTAATTTCTTAGCATCTCGGTCTGCATCAAAACCATGACGATGGTGTTTGTCGGTTGACTGGGAAAACAGAGACACAACGGACACATGGGAAATGACTTTGCATTATTCCCTTTGCATGACAGAAGTCTGCGCCAGGTTCTTGCCTGATCTTTAGTCACATCTTCTAAACTGTGAAGTTCAGGTAGGGCTTTGCTGAAACACTCTGTCTATCAAAAGGTCTCCTGGAATTGGAGCAAAAATAGCTGTTTCCACGTGACACGTGATGATGATCCGACGTAACTTTGCTCTGCCAGTTCAGGCTTGTTCAAATAATCTGAATGTAATAACTTTATATTGGACAACTACACGTCAGATCAAATACTGTTTGTTTCTACCACATTAACAGGCCAATATAAACGACTTATCAGATGCACGCAGAACCCCACACACATTTAACTGCTAGAAGCTCCCAGTTTCTGTGGGCTGAATAAAAATGTGTCCTGCATACCTTTCTTGAATGGATGCTCTTACACAAAGTAAATGAAGACATGTAACATCATAAAGATGCTGGTTTTGTGTGTGTGTGTGTGTATGTGTGTGTGCATGTACTGCACATGTGGTTACTTTGAGCTAGTTCTATCAGGAATAATAACTCAAAGTCCACCACTACAGCAGCAGTTTATAGCCTGACATATAAATGTAAACAGAAAATCACACTAATTTGTACTAATCTGACAGGGTGTGAACCAGAGGGGCTGCAGTGCTGGTAGTTCCTTGCTCTGCTATTTCTCAGACAAGAGAAGTATCTGGGAGCAGGCCAGCAACATTTTCAGCCCCTGTAGTATCATGATACAGATAATTTAAATGCCTAAGAGCTTAAATAATACTAGAAAATAGCTCCTAGGCTCCTAAATCAATTTGAACTATATGCACACCATCTGCTCTGAGGGTCTAAATGTGAATTGCAAGTGCGTTTGTATCTCCATTCAAATAGCAGCAGGTTGATCTGGTGCTTTGTTTTGCAGGGCTGCCAGGCACTGGCTCTCCACTGCTGTTACTGAAGGGTGATGGCACCCAAAGGCATTGCACTCTGCCCTCCATTAGGACCCGTTAAGGGTGAGAACACCCCGGGACATGGCACTCTGCTCCTAAGCCCTTCCAAAAATGCCACTCAGTAGAAGAGCTACACAGCTGTGTTGTCTCCTTGCCCTAGGGCAGAGCATGGGCCAGAGATTACTCCTGAAAAATATCACAGACAAGGTCACTCTGTTGGACTGAAGACAATTTACCATATGGACTTTGATCATGCTCTGCCATGTATAGGTATAGCCTAAAAGTCTGTCTGTTGGTATTCCTCCAAAGTTCCATGCCCTGCACTACCAGTTCTGGTGGAAGAGATATAGCTCTGGGTTAAGTCGCCCTCTATCAAAAGACAAAGGGTCTTATCTTGAGGATAAACTCTAAATACAGTCCCTATGCTTCTTTACCTTTGTGGTAAACTAAATACCATTTAAGTACCCTGGCTTTTCTAATGCAGTTAATGGCTAGGATACAACTTACTGCTAATGGCAGTGGCTGTAACACAGCTTTCTCACTCAAATTATCTTAATTGGAAGTTATTTTTACAATAGCAATTGTTAAAGTACAGGATCAATGCAAAAGGTTCTCAGATTTATGGCACTGCAGCCTCACAAGGTAACACCTTCATCAGCATGTTGTTGTCGCTTACGAACATGCACCCTGCTGTATGCTCTCAATGGCTGGCAAAGCACATACACATTTTCCCAAACTGTTCAAGCGAGGTGGAAATAGATGCATATAAATAATATTTTCTACTGGGAGATTTAATTTAACAGTCTTCCAACTTCTCAAGAACCTTGCTGAAAATGAAAGGGAAAAGCATAATGCTAGAAAACAGAAAACAGTTAGAAAACATTGTCTGTCCAAAACAAATCACATTAATTGCTTTCCTATTTTTCTACTGTTCATATGGCAGTTGTGCTTCTTCTTGCATGGAATCACGTAGAAGAGAGAGGGTTTTTTTTTGCACAATTAGAGCTGAAAACTCTATTTCTCCAGCAGTCATGTTACACCTTCATTTTCCTTTCTGTCATGGTGACAGAAGGACTCATCAGAATAAAGTTCAACTTTTCAAGTTTATTCTCTGCAACCCCAAAACAAACAGCAGAGGCTAACCTGCCTCAGGGATTAGTTTTGGGGAGCAGAATAAAGGCATTCCGCAACACAACAGAAATCCATTCTGGACATGCAGTCCCTCCATTGAGTGTGCCCCACAGAGTGGTGTCCTCTCTCCCTAACACCAAGTTGATAACGCAAAGTGTTTTCAACACTTTAGTCCATACTTTGGCATATGCTTGTTAGGGTTGTCAGAGTTACTCCTGTGCTTGGTAATGCACTGATAATTTCTTCCATCCATACCATGCACTCTGGAGCAATCTCAGTGGGCACTGAAAGCTGGTTTGCTACTGTATGCCTCGACGGCTGTTGGCCTGTAGTCACACTGTAGTTAGCCCCTAACCCCTATGTGCCACTTGTTGGTGTAGCTGTTGGGTGTGTGAAGCACAGTTGCTAGAGGTAGGAGAATGGTAGCACCATTGACTGAAATGACATAGTGGATTTATGAGAATTCATAAAGGCATAAAGAAAAGAATTTATTTGCAAGGGTAAAGTATAATGAAGAGAAGGAAGGCCAGTTTCTCAATGATGTTCAGGATATGTTTGTTTTAAAGCACCACAAGAATGAGCTGTGTTGAAGCCACCGTCTTGAAATAAACCATTGTCAAACTTTAACTGATGATTCTGAGGATATCACTTGTGTAGTACTGTGAGTAATGCTAGCATTAAAGCTTTGTAGAACGGAAAGCTGATACACTGGGTAGGAAACTGTCACGGTCAAATCCTGAGTCATTTGGAACGCCCTGGTTAAATTTTGCTGTCTGCTGGGTCTCACCCACTGGCATGGTCCTCCCACGCAGCGGAGCAAGAGCTGCTCCAGACCTGGGCTTCCTCCTGCCCTGCAGAACAACAAGTGTACTGTCCTGAAGAGTTAAATGGCAAAATAAATTGATGTTTTATACAATTTGTGACTCTGTATCCATTTTTCTTTGAAAAATATAGGCAGAGTCACTTTAATATAGGTCTTGTTTTAGAATTTAAGCTCTCAGATTAGATTTGATTGGCAATATCTTGCAAGTGTTTGTGCTGCAACTGTTCTAAAACAACCACTATTAACACGTAAAGCACACCAAGTCATTTTTCCTGCTGTAAATAACATTTTACTTTAAGGAGATGGGATAAGTTTACAGCTGAAGATGGTCCATAGTGCTTAGAGAAGCATATGGAGACTTTTCTTGATGACAGCATATGGAGGAACTCTTATGGTTCACAAATAAATAGTACGATTGGAGAGATGTTGTATATTGTGGAGATTTCTGAAGACATCAGCAAATAGCTTCCTTGAGCTAAAGACAATACGTATATATAAAGTGCTAAGCTGTCAGAAGACAAGAGCAGAAGCTGTCAGAAGAAGAGCATGCCATGAGCATGCACACAGGTAGCTTCCTGTATTGCAAAAGAGAGACAAAGTACTCTGCCTGAAAACAGCTGATAATATAGCTGAGCAACCACTGGTATTTTTCCACCCCCAACCACTTAAGCAGATGCAAAACCATGCTTGGGAACAGAGGTTTATGGAAAAATAATGTCAAAACAACAGAAAGTGTGGCTGCAAGGGATGCTGCTGACCACGCTCTTCCCCTGCAGCTCCAACATGGATTGATACAAAGTTGTGCATGGATAAATGCAGAAGCAGACACCAGAGGGGAATCACTAGGAAGAGCCAGCAGGAATGTGGCTGCTGCTCAGAGCAATTGAGATATAGATGGAATTGCTGTAAGGCAGAGCACTAACATGGGCCGGATCGACCCAGGGATGTTGAGATTTTTGCCAGGTCCATTGATGTGATTTATTCAGCAGATGTCTCATTTCAAAATTATCTTTGGTTGTTGTACTCCACTGTTCTTTGGCTTAACAAAAATAAAAATTAAATCTAAAATGAGAGCCTGTAGAAAGGGCAGACTGACCTAGCAATGCTCTTTGCAGCACTGACTACTGCATGTGAACGTGGTATGGAATAAAATTTAGGGCAGTATTCAGTTGTTGGTATCTGGTGCCATTAGAGATGCCCCAGGGTAAGCACAATGCCAGCTGGAAATGCATGTTCTGCTGTGTGATCTGCACCTGCAACTTGTTACAGATGAGTCTGAGGGGATCTGCAGTGGTTACTGGAAATTGGTACAGAATCAAGCCCCAGTTAATTTGCCAGTTTTGTTATTCTTCCCAACTTTCTTTGCTACTCAAGTCTCATTTCCCACAGATTCCCATCTGGCTTCAGACTGGTTGCAGTGCTTATCCTGCAATTTCTGTGATCACCACAGAAATATCACCATAAGGATTCTCTGATGTCTACCACAGGTTGAGGTCACATATCAGTCTTTTACTAAGGTATTTCTAATACAGTCTCTCTCTTCTTTTGATTTTCATGAAACAAAACAGGCATCCAATAGCTTTGAGACTAAAGCTCTGCTGGTAAATTTAGCTAAAATACTTCTAGTAGGTACAAACATTTTTAGCTAGGTGTCCCGGTTTTGGGTGTTGCACTGGAACAGGTTGCCCAAGGAGGCTGTGGATGCCCCATCCCTGGAGCCATTCAAGGCCAGGTTGGACGTGGCTCTGGGCAGCCTGGTCTAGTGGCTGGCAACCCTGCACTCAGCAGGGGGGTTGAAAGTATATGATCTTTGAGGTCCTTTTCAACCCAGGCCATTCTATGATTCTATGATTCTATGAATAGAGTTGATTTTATTCCCAGCAGTCTGGATAGAGCCGTGGTATGAATTTGTGACCAGGATAGCACTGATAACACTGACACATTAGCTGAGCAGTAGTAACACACGCTCAAGGACTTTTCTGCTTCTCATACAGCCCTGCCAGTGAGGAGACTGGGAGCGGACACAGCCAGCACAGCTGACTCCAACCATATTCCACACCATCTGACATGATGATCAGCAATAAATCTGGGGAGAATTTGTCAAGGGTTGCCGTTGTTTGAGGAGTGGCTGGGCATAGGTCACCTGGTGGCAAATTGCCTTTTGCATCACTTGTTTCTCGTTTTGTTTTGTCCCCAACCCCCCTTTTTATTTTTAAGTCTAATCCCATGAAAATTCTCACTTTTGCCTTTCTCATTCTGTGAGGGGCTGTGTGGGGCTGAGCAAGGGCCAATCCCAGCACTGAGGAATACACACAGATACATTCAGACACTGCAGTATCCTGCACCCTGCTCCTTCAGGAAGTCAGGCCCCAAATGGGAATGACAGGAAAACAAACAGGTAAGCCAAAACAATGGTACACCCAACACAGATTGGAAACTGTGGTACTTGTTGATTTCTCAGTTCTCACAACACCCAGTCACTGATCCACCAGCTCCACCAGCTTTGCGGAGCCCCATCTCCAACTAACCAGCAGCTTTCCTCCAGCTCTGCACTGCAAGATGCCTCAGGACTGGTTTGGGTAGGGCTTGCTGCAGGTGGTGGGTAAGTTAGCAGGCACCTCAAGGTCTCTTCCAATCCCATGCTCCATGAATTTCTGTTCTCCCCTTTTCTGTGTCTACCAAGATGTGTCCCAAACCATCTAGTCACCTTGTTAGCATAGTAAGCAACAGGACTAGGGTGTTTATTAGTTAAATTATATCTAATATCTTGTGACCATGGAAGATAGCTTTTAGCAAATCACCACTTACATGATAAATGTTTTATCAACACATATGTACTTAAGATTAATTATTTATCTTGGCAGAAGCCTTTAATGAGCTATAACGCAATTGGAATCTGAGGTTAACTATATTAACACACTGCAGAGAGGGAAAAAATGATGTATTGTCTTAGATCTTATAGTTGTAGTCCTCCACTATATCCCCCACTGCCAGGAGTGCCTCCTGCGAACACCTGAAAGGGCAGTTTTAGTGACAAATGGCCCAATTCTTACCATTCATTTCCAACCCCTTCCTTCTGTTAAGAATAAAACACAAGAATAAATACGGCGGTAGGCTGCTGTATTTTGGTTCTGATCTACTTCAAAAGAGGGACTGAAAACATGATGCTATGTTTCTGATCAGAACTATTTTTTCAACTTAGTGTAGTGCTACCTCAGGCCCCATGGAACTGGGTGAATTTCTGGATCACAGCAGAAGCAATGAGTGTAATAGGAATGGTCGCAGCCTCTGCTCAGGAAGCTCCAGACTGTTGTTCAGAAAGGGCAAAAAACCCACGTCACCTCAGTGCATAGTACTTCTGTTAGAAAAACTTACAAATACTAGAATTGCTCAATCTAGTGGGGGAAAAAACACAACGAACAAAGATGAGTTACTGGGAGTCAAGGTTGTGCCTTATCTAACTGGGAAAGGCTGTTCATGGGTGAAGATACTTAGTCATTACTGCATGGTTGTTTCCCCATCTCTTATTATGGTCTTCTGCATGGTCTTCAGTAAAATTCAAATTATTGGGCTCCATTACTCAGGTAGGAATTAATGTGAACAAAAACAGTTTTAACACAGAGGACAGAGTAGATGGGAGCTGGTATTAAAAACAAACACAAGTCAACAGCTGTGGCATGTTGGCAACAGGGCAGTATCAACAAGCACCAGGGTTTGTGCTGTGGTAATAAAAAGGTAGGGCTGATAACATCTGTAATAATAGGAAAGGCTCCTGCTGGCACAGGGTTGCTGTGCTGGGTCCCCAATTTGGATATTTCTGCGTGGCAGTACTGGCCAAAGGGATCTGTTTTTAGAGAATGTAAAGAGATCAAGCACATGGAAGGACAGGCTTAGACAAACTGGATGCATGTCAACTTCAGGACTATGTGTGTCCTTTTGACCACGAGCTTTCTTCCTGTGCTGTTTTGCAGTGCACACCTGTCATTTTTGTTTGTTTGAGCAATATTCTCAGCCAACCACAATACGTAACTGGAAAATTGCTATCTGCCTTCCTGACTGCTTAGAGAAAAGCACCAGATATCTGCATGACATTTGTCACCTGCCAGGCAGGCTGCCCCTCTCCAAAATCCGTATGACTGTTTGACGTTTAACAGCTGTATGACAGTAACACACACCCAGCCTAGATTTCTGCTAAAGTTTGCTGCTATCAACAACCAAACAGTTCCAATATGAAGTGCATGTTGGACAATACAATGCATGTAAGTCATGTAGGCTGGGCTTCCTTACTCAACAGCCTTTGTAATGACTCAGTGACTCCTTCCAAGTCAAGAGGTGCAAATAACTTTATTTTCTACATCTGAGACTAAAGATACAGTGATAACAAGATCCTAGTAGAATTAGTTGCATTTGCTTTTTCCTGCTATAAACAATCAGCAACAGAGATGCTAACTGGACAGCTAATTAAATGGCAAAGTAACACAACTCATCTCCTACAGTGTTTCCCCTGTTTCTAAGCAGCTGTTAATGTATCACCTCAGAAAAGCTTATGGCTATTTTTTTTTTTATCAATGTGACATATTCATCCTCATCACCATGACAAATGAATCCATAATTAAGAGAAGAAAATTATGTTTTGGCAGGTTTCTCTTACAGCTAAATTATGCACTGTCTGGTTTTAATGTGCCCAAACCCACCTGAGTCGATCTGGTGGAACTCCTTAAAGCAGAATAATTTTAATATAAGAAGATAGTTTCCTGGGTGCCACGTAGTGAGAATGCGAAAGTCACAAAACGGTGGCTTTTCTTTTTAGAGGCTTACATTTACCTGCTTCACTGCAAACATCTTTGTATGTAAGATGTGCCAGAGCACGAGTTGGGCTCCACATTACTTTCTCTCAAGACTTATATTCAAAACAGAAACTACAAAAGTGGCAAACAAATGGCTTTACTCGCCTAAAAGAAACCTAGGATTTCCAGTCCAGTAGGATAATTTTCCAGTGTGCTAAGGACGGAATTGTCTACTTTTATATCACTGACCATAATGCTTGCCTGGAAAACACTTTGTATGTTGGGCCATTGTACAGCTAGTGGTAACTAAAATGAATGGAACTGCCAAATTCTGCCTGTTTTTCAGCTGAGATCCCAAATCTCTGACGAGTATACTTGTACAGATATAGGTCAAGTGTTCTTATGTCTCATTAAAATTGTTTCACTTTTCTCATTACCTCAGCTGAAAATTGTGATGAGTTCTGGTAATCGACAGAACTGAAGTTAACTATTCCGTATGCCAGCAAAAAAGCTAGCATTGCTTAAGCGTATATTTAAGTTTTGGTATACTTAAGCATACCAACACAGGGCTGGAATACAAAGGTGTAATCTTTGGGAACGTCATATTGACCCATTCGTACAGTCAAAATCTGAATTATTTAAAAAGAAGAACTGGAGGGAGGTAGCGTCCCATCAGGGGAACCCCAAGTCTGCATACCTCTGTCCTTGGCCCTCTGCAAGATGCATTATCTAAACACCATCTATAGATTCATAGATACATGGGCTATTAATATGCAAACATTGCAGGTTGGGTGTCTGACAAACCAACTGCATCTACCAAACCTGGAGGTTTCTTTGTCTAACTCCCTTCCACCTTGCAGGGTGGAGGAAGTCTCAGGATGCTCTCAAGTTGGCCGAGTCACCCAGGGCAGTAGTCATAGTTAACAACACAGGCAGACTAATTTTTCTGGATAGTAACAACAGAACTTGGTAGAGTATACTAAAAATGTGTATAAATAAAAGTGTTAGAGTCTGGATTTTTTCAGTGTTTGTACATTTTAACAAAACTAATAACACTTTGATACCCCAGTGAGTTTTACTTTGTTTGAAATCATTGAAATAATTAATTTTGCATGGCTATATGCTTGTTAACACCTGTATCATCTGCACTCACAGGACCTCAGACCTCAAAGGAACAGCTAATGTTCTGTATAAATGGGGGCCATGGAAACAAAAAGATTCCGCCATGGTTCTCCCCCAGTGTTATGTGAAGGTATTTCTGTCTTCTGTGGGCTTATGGACAGAGAATGAACAAGAATCTACTGACATTGAATGCCAGTCTGCCAGGGAAAGCAACAAATAGCTTTTGTTAAGCTTTGCAATGAGATGATAAAATTACACTGCAATTAGTAATGCTTGTACTAATTAGATACCTCTATCCTTGTAAGCAACACAAAGGCCCTTGCAATGTTTGTGAGCTTGTTCCCAAAGGATCCATCAGGTGGATGCGCTCTCAAGGTTATACTTACATTTTTACCTTTGAGTTCTCAAGCCATTTGGCCCACAGCAACCTGCCACCTCCTTCTTATGTTAATAGAGTCCTGCCTGGCAGAAGGTTTGGGCTGCTTTACAATGAGAAGATGAAACTCAAGGGACTTCCAGAGAATCTCAAAAAATGGTATGAATTAGTCCATCCCTCCAATTAGTTCAAGACATAAATGTCACAGAGAACAACAGAATAATGCACGCAGAGCCTTGGATTATTTAGTGACAGAAGTTTAAAAAAACAGTTAAACAATTTCACAAATGTTAAAATTGATCAAAGTTTTCAAGCCATCATAACATGAAAACCATTTCTGCTACTCCCCAGATGTCCCCAAAGCACCTTGCTTACAGCAGAACAGCCACTCAGAATTTCAGGTGGATTGATTCTACTTGCAGTGAATTTGAAAAACAGCAAAAGTACAGATAAACTTGAAGATGCAAGGATGCAAATGGAGAAAATAACTAGTGACTTTAAATCTCTAGGGATGAGCAGTCAAGAACTTTGGTTGATTGTAGAAAGTCTGGACTGAGCTTAGACAGTGAGAAGCATGTGAAAGCGTGCAGATTTGGAGCTGTAATGTTGCATCAGGTGCAGCTCAATCAGGAGCTCATATTCTAACAGAAAGCTACTTCTTAGAATTGGTTGGAATTTTTTTGTTGAAAGCATATTTTTCAGTAGTATTTGTTACTTTCATTCAAATTAGCATGTTTAGGAAGATACTAATTTTGATGAAAGATTCATTTTAAATGTCATACACTCTGATACAGCTAAAGAGTCCAATTTTAACTTCCAAGCAATGATATCTTTGTTTTCCTACAAACATCGTTCCTTTGAACAATGCTTAGTTTTCAGTGGAAATTTAACAGTAACATTTTCCTTTTTTTAAGTTTTAAACTCTAAATCACAAACAAAATACCTCAGCTGACAGAGATGATTCAGTTACTATTTCTCCCTGAAAAATTTGGGCTAGCGAAAGAATTTTCACTTTTTAAATTTCAAGGTGGACAAAATTTTGGAAAAGATGCAGTATTCAACAGAATGAAATAACCCAGCTTTACTAGTGCTGATCTTGATCACAGAAGAGGAGCTGCCTTTGTGCACTGCAGTGCCTCCCAAAGCCACCATAAACCGCTGCAACATGTGCTGTAACACCACAGTGCCCCTTTCATCCTTCGTGAAAAGAGTGCTTACTGGCTTATCTGCTGACAAACTTGTTGTCCCTACGGCTGGTTCCCGTTTATCCTCTGGGAGGTTGTAAGACTTGCTCTGGAGGTTTAAAAAACACAATACATAAGACACTCATGAACCTATGATTGCAAAATATGAGCTGAAAACCTCTGTTAAGAACTGAATGTTTTCAGGCTGCTCCAGAAGTGGTTCTCTGATATAGCTGCAGGTAATTCTCCAAGATAACCTGGAATTCCATGGGGACAAACAATGAGAAGGGAAGAAACAGGATGTCTTCAATTGATACATACTGTTAAACTGCAGATTTTGGACAATCAAAGAGATTGGCACACAGCTGAATAAACTGTAGTTCATCCGTGAGATTTTAAAAGTGGAGCTGAAACCCCCAACTTCATCAGTGCAAGGTACTTCATTTTCAGACGTACTCATAATTCACAGCTTCCACCCAAACACACAGCTACCACTCAGGCTGTTTTGAGGTTAAATTTCATTATGCAGACTTAGATATTTATTATTAAGCATCAAAATGTTGGCCAAAATTATCTCAGTCTCATGATATGATTCAGTGTAGTAACCTGGATTTTTGTCAGACCTGTCTGCAAGCATCACGCTTTGAGACCACTCGTGTCTCTACTATTCAGTGATAAAATTCACTGAATTTGGCCTCTGGAATGGAAAGCTTTTCATAGATCTTTATGGAATTATTTTAGTGTTCAGAAAGTTCCAACACAAATTTGCTAATCTAACTAAATTTAGCTGTCCCATGACATCCTATGCATCACTTCTTTTTCTCAAAATTAAAGTCCTGCCCTTTTAAACTATGCCATTAACAGTGTCAAAGCAAGCAGAACCTGTGTGTTACAGAAATCATTTTATAATTCACATATTGCAAAGAAGTGGATGTTACCAGCTGTATACATACAATTTTCCCACGCATACTCTAAATAGACTTTGAGTTTAAATCTTCATTTGCAGCTGTATTAATGCAATTTAAAGGGAAGGGGACAAAAAACCAGGAAATTCTTGTACTCTTCACTATCCAAATTAAATAAGTACTTACATGTGAACCGCCCATTTTTGCTTAGCCTGAGTGTGGAAGATACAATTCTTCTGCTCTTCAATAAAACAAGCATTCAGATGAAATAGTCACCTTTTCATAGAGCTGCTAAGTTCTACCCAGCCCTGGGTTAATCAATAACTTTGGACTTATTTAAATTCTAGTCATTTCAAGGTGGGGTGTATTCATCATTACATGGTGGCTTTATTATCCCTGCAATCTAATAGCACATCCTGTTGGGTCATGCAGTTGGCTAGTTTTGCCAGAGAAAATAAGGATTTCATAATATGAGCCCTAAGGTTATACATACACCCTTTTATCTAACTGTTATTACAATGATTAAAAACACTTAACTACAGTAGTGCCTAACATACAGTTTCCAATCATTTTAGAAGGAAGGATGCCTGTTTTGAAGAGTTAATATTTGATCTTATGGGACTTAGTGGTATTTAATACGTCATTGGGGACCTCAATTCCCACAGAAAATGTCAAACAGTATCTCACTGCGCTAGCTTTACGTGGCAAGGTTCTGGCAGTGCGGAAGTGCCCATGATGGAGCAGGCTGACCCCCTGCAGCCCACGGGCATGACGCAGAGCAGATCTCCATCTGCAGCCATGGAGGAGTGCACAGTGAGGCAGTCGATATGACCTGAAGGAGGCTGCCCATCGAGCCCGTGCTGGAGCAGCGTGGTCCTAAAGGATGGGCCCGTGGTATGGACCCATACTGCAGCAGAGCTTGAGGAGCTGCAGCCTATAGGAAGGTTAACTCACCATGCTGCCTTAGACCCCAGGAAGGACAGCCAGAGAGAAAACTAAGAGAAGAAAACAAGTACACTTGAATTTACAGTAGTTCAGGGAAAAAGAATCTAAATGATTAGTTACACAGTAAGCAAAAGGAAATTACTGGGTTACCAAAAGTGCAGTAATAATTCTAGCTTTGAGAATATTCAACATTTATTTAATATGTGTGTTTCTTCTTAAGACACCAATGTGAGCTTGGCAGACAGTTCTTTCCTGTGAAGACCTCGCTAACTTTCAAACACACTTAAAAATGAATGATCGGATTTGACTGTGGTGTTCTAACATGAGATGTAAAAATCAAATGTGAGAAGGAAGGGTTTTCTCCAGAATTCAATGCCTTGTGGTGACATCCTGTCTCAGACATCTTCAGTACTTTTACTGAGCTGGGAACTATCTACTTCTTCCACAATAATTTTGGGAATAAAGCTGACCCAAAAGACATTAAAGGAAAGAGAAAACAACTGTAGGGTTTCTCTGGAATCTGTTAGGTTGGTGGGCACCCATAGACTCCAATACAAGTTGGTAATCCTACTGCTTTTACTGACTGTGAGGGAAATACGGCAACCCAGCAGGTAAAATAGAGGGCAACACATTAAGGATTTAAAACAGACAGTAGATTGAGTAATACATACTATGCTAAGCTGTGCATGCACGTGGTCTATCCGAATATATAAATTAGGGCATCAGGAATGAAACGTGGAGCCAACTTATTGCAAGGAGTCACAGAAACACAGGCGTTGGAAGGGACCTCAAGTGATCATCGAGCCCAACCCCCTGGCTAAAGCAGGTTGCCTACAATAGGTCGCACAGGTAAGCATTCAGACAGGAAAAAGCTTAGACAGAAAAAGCACAAAAGATCTGCAATAAGGAAAATAAGCAGGTAATTTTTGAAAAAAAAAAAACAAACAGTGAATTGAGAAGGTAAATCTCAAGATTTACTGTGTATAACTACTGTGTAAAACTGAAATAGACTAAATTAAAAGTACAGTAGGAAAACATACATGTACCAGTAAGGCTGTGATGGGTACTTTTTAACAAAATTAAACTTCAAAAGATGCTAAACCATAACTGAGGCTGCATGTAGATGAAGAGAAGAACACAGTAATCAATTTAGAAAGCAAATGGACAGAATGAGTTATGTACAGTTAGAGACATCAAAGGCAAAAAGAAGATGGTCTAAAAAAACCTAAGAAGTAGGAGTCAGACAAAGGTAAGTGTAGATTACACAACATGGAGGGAGAAACAAAAGAATGATGCACACCAGGCTGAAGCCTTAGATTTCTTTTCTGCTTGTCCTTACAAATGAAGATTATAACTACCAAAAGTTTCTTTCTAATTGTCTTGGTTTTGCTTCCCCTTTGCCAGTGCTATCATTGAAAAGTCTAAGGCAGCTGATAGGAATATAACAGAAACTACCACACTATCAAATATGTTCTTTTTTATTGTTTTACTGCATACATTACTGTTATTCTGACCACCAGAATTTTCACCTTGTAAAAGTAGTTACTATGTCCTGGTGCCACTAACAAGAGAATTTACTTCAGAACCATCCACAAAAAAATTGTCCTGCCCTACTGTGGGGTGTGTCTAATTACTGATATCAAAAGCAAACAGACAGTACCAGCCAAAGACCTGCACCGCCTGGTCTACATAGCAGTCAGCAAGGAAAAGTGGCTTTGTATTAATATCTTTTTAGTTCATTTATAAACCAGTGTTGGGTGTGACAGAGAACTACTCATAAGAAACCTGAGAACTATGGTTTGAAAGATGAGGTCAGTTCCACAGGCTGTGACTGCGCTCCTGGACGGAATTATTGCAGGGCTCATCTCACCACCTCCTCAGCTGCTGGGATCTCTGCGGCCAGCACATGGCACATTTGCTGCCTGCGGCAGCGTGTCTCTGCAGTTACATAGCAGTGAGATCCTGGAGATACTGGTGACATCAAAGATGTAGAATTAGGTCTGTAGTTCATTGACACTGACTCAAAGGTAACAGAGCACTGACTTTCCCTCCACTTCGGTCCCCTTTCGCCTGTCACCGTGGCCTGAAGGTTCCTACAAGCAAGCAAGAGAACAGCCTCACCAACAAAACTGCACAAGTGGTCAGCCACAGGCTCACCTGCTTTCTACTGTTTCTTCTTATCAAATAATCCACTAAAACATTGTGTACTGTTAAAAACAGTTCTTCTCCATCTGTAATTCGCTGACAGTACGAAAACGCTTTTGCATGGGAAGTTGGCACTGACTTTGACTGATAACATTTTAAATGACTCATAAAAACCTAACTTCCAAGAGAAGGCACTCCTTGGCCCCATTCACATGCTGGCTTAATGCCCTGTTTGAACACGATGGTGCAGTCGGCGTTCAGGTCTGCAGGTTTTCATCCCCAGGCTTTGCAGACCCTACACAGGGGAGACACTCTGCTGAAGTAACCTAGGGCTACTGCTAAAAGAAGCCTTCCTGCTTGTTCCCTGTCATGAAATGCTTCTTTCTGCTCCAGATTCTGCCCTCACATTGAGCAGTCACCAGCACTGGCGCAGGGGGGCGGCAGCTGGCTGCCAGTGCAGGGAGGGACGGAAGGAAAGAAGAAAAAGAAGGTATCACGGCGCACGAGCCCAGCCAACACAGCTCCCCTTCCCACACACCACGCACGCGCAGCTCCCTCCGTCCCACCGGAAGTGATGTGTCGTCACTTCCGGGGCCGTGACGCGGAAGCAGCAGCAGCAGCGGGCGGGCGGGCAGGAGGAGGAGGAGGAGGAGGTGGCTGTGGTGGTAGCGGTAGCGGTAGCGGTGCCGGCGCGGGTTAAGAGCAGAGCGGCCCCGGCGCTGGAGCGCCCCCCGGCGGCGGGGTCCTGCGGTGCGCCCGGCTGCCCTCGCCATGAACATCGACGTGGAGTTCCACATCCGCCACAACTACCTCTGGGCCCGGCTGCCGGCCAGCGTCAAGCAGGTAGTGCCGGGCGGGCGGCCCCTGCTCCTGGCCGCGGGCAGCGGTGTGCGGGGAGAGGTGGCGGCTCGGTAGTGCCCTGCCCTCCCCTGCCCTGCCCTG
The DNA here is from genome assembly GCF_002078875.1 of Numida meleagris. Taxonomy (NCBI): domain Eukaryota; kingdom Metazoa; phylum Chordata; class Aves; order Galliformes; family Numididae; genus Numida; species Numida meleagris. The sequence goes on from NC_034410.1 coordinate 136,520,233, forward strand.
CCCTGCCCTGCCATGCCATGCCAGCCCCGGGGGCAGGCGGCCTGGGCCCACTGCAGGAGAAGGGGATGTGGGGCTATGGTGGAGAGTTGGGGTGTACCTGTGGGGAGAATGGAGTGTAGGGGTGGTTTGGGGTGTGCAGCTGTGGAGAGGGGCACATAGTAGTGGCGTGGTGCCCATCTGTGGGGGAAACGGAGCTACTGAGGTTATTCGAAGTGTCTGTGTGGGGACAGAAGGTTGTGAGGGTCTCTATGTCCTTTTTTTGGAGGGCAAGCTGACCCGCTCTGGTGTCATCAGGGAGCGGTGCTGCTCTGTGGTCAGGGAGCTGGGCAGTGTGTGGCCTGGGAAAAAAAAGCACATCATGAAAGTTTGATGTGACGAGTTTCACAGGTCCCTGACAGCAGCGAGCAGGTAGTGTGTCAGGCCTAGAGGAAGGTTTCCATCTCCGCTCCAAAGCTGTGTGCTGTTTGAAGCAGGTCATGGAAGACAACTCCTGCTCTTGTGCAGAGAATGGAGGGGAAGAGTAGTGTCTGCAGGCCCTGAATAATTAACTCCACTGAGTTTAAGGTAGTTCCTCTTGCAAAGGAGTGTGAATGGTGGGTTACATTTACTTGCCCAGCAGAGTGCCGTGCTGTTGGCTATGTGATTAGGGTGGAAAATACAGCAGTGTATAATGTGATATTTCATTTAATGTAGCTTCTGGAATTCTGTTGCATATAGTTTTAGAACAGTCTTTAATATTTTTATACTTGGAGAAAATACTTCAAAGTTAAATCAATTATGGATCCTGCCTGTGAATGTATTTCTCTAATGCTTGCTTCTGCACTACACAGGTACTGTGCTTGTTTGTCATGTATGTTCACAGAATTGCAGAGTTTGGAAGGTAGCTCTGGAGATCTTCTCGTCCAACTCCCCCTCTACAGCAGTTTCCATACAGTAGATTACACAGGAAAGCATCCAGATGGGTCTTGAATATCTCCAAAGAAGGAGACTTTACAACCCTCTTGGCAGCTTGTTCCAGTGCTCTGTACCCTTACTGTAAAAAAGTTTTTCGTCATATTTGTATGGAACTTCCTCTATTGCTGTTTTTGACTGTTACCCGTTATTCTGTTGCTGCTGAAAAGACTGAAAAGAGCCTGGTCCCATCCACTTGGTTCCCACACTTGAGATATTTATTAGCAGTGACAGGATTCCTTCTCAGTCTTCTCTTCTTCAGGCTGGCCAGATCCAGGTCTCAGCCTCTCCTCAAATGGGGCATGCTCCAGGCCTCTAATAATCTTTGTGGCCCTCCACTGGTCTCTTCAGTAGTTCCCTGTCTTGAACTGGGGAGCCCAGATCTTTACACAGTATTCCAGATGCCTCATCAGGGCAAAGTAGAGGTTCTCCTCCCCCACGTTCAGGAAAGTACCTTTTAATCTAAGGATCTTTTGTAACATGAGCATCAAGTGAGGGAACCGGGAGAAGAAAACCTGCTCACTTTGTAGTACAGCAGAATAATAACGTGAAGAATTTTACAGGACAGTTTTTGAAATAAGGCATTTAAAGCATTAACCAAAGTTCTCTTTTTATCTTGGTTTGGGGTAGTCAAGCACTGTACTGTGCTTATGCCTTAATCTTGTGACCAAAGATCACTTGATTGCCTGCTTGTGGGAAGTTACAGCTGGGCTGTTTCATTATTTATTTCATTATAAGCTTCTTAGGTGCCATAGCTGAAACTTTGTGTCACTCACAGTTACTGATTTGTGCTGCACTAATTCTGGGCACTTCTTCAAGTCTGCAAGATGCTGAATGCTTGATGTAATGCTCAATGCTTCGTGTAACCTAAAGGAACGTTTATAACCTTTGATTTGAAGATGAGAGGCTCCCTTTTTGGTCACAACGGCTCTAGGAAAAAAATAATATCTAGAGATCACTATTTAATTTGACATCTTGTACGGAGGGACCCATTTAGCAGAAGATACTTTTGATCTCATGCAGAAACTGATGATACTGTCACTGTAGCGAACTGGGGGACTCGCTAAATAACAAATGCCTGCATATGTTTCCTTATGAGACGCTTTGCACTATTTTAACTAAAACAGGTTTTGTGCACGTCAGCTAAAAGGCTTTTCTATTTTTAAGGCTCTTGGAAACTCTCAGAGGGAATATGAAAGACAGGTTGTGCTCTACAGCATCCGCAATCAGTTACGGTACCGGAATAACTTAGGTGAGTAAAGAAGCTTTTAATTGCTGCCCAAATCTTCTCTGTGGAAGATTGTTTTTACTATAAAACAGCAAGAACTAGCCCTGTTTAAAGGTCCCTCTAACTGTGAAATGCTCTAAATGATAAAACATCGTGAGAAGTCTTCACATCTGAGTCCAGACTTGTTTGCAGGCTTCCAGTTTATTTTGCATTGACTGGATCCAGTCCTCTTTTACAGTAGCTAATAATTTCACTAATGAACGTATAATTTTCCAGAGCCTGTGTGAGTTGTCTCAACGGACCACTTCCTGGTAGCCTGCAAAATAAATCTGTTCTGTTCTGACGTGTAATGGCTCTGAAAGTACCTATATTGTATGTAGGAATCTCTGGGTGCTAAATGCCATATAGCCTTTATTTTGTTTTTAGCTTTCTGTCAGTCTCTGTTACACTATTTCTTAATCTTCTGTTGTGACCTTTTTTGACTGGACTTGATCTAACAATGCTACTTTTTCTCTTCTTTTCTTGTAGTTAAGCACGTCAAGAAAGATGAACGTAAATATTACGAGGATCTGTTAAAATACAGTCGTGACCATCTGATGTTGTACCCATACCATTTGTCTGACATAATGGTGAAAGGGCTGAGGGTAACACCGTTTTCATATTACACAGGCATAATGGAGGTGAGTACAAAACTATGGTGAGAAATAGTGTATTATGTCCTAGAGATGGCAGTGTTGGCCCTGGGGTGTATGCAAGACAATGTCAAGTGGTTTGTTTGTTTTTGGGTAGGAACTGCTAACCAGTTACAGCTTTTAGATAACTGCTTGTACCTGCTGTTTTTTCACCCTTGTACCCTCATAAACCTTTCAAAAACTGGACTTTGTCACGTGGAGCTGGGTGGAGCTCATGTTTAGGCCCATCTTTCTTTTGATGCTTGAGACTTGTGACTCTTAGTTTCAAACTGTTTGTGAAAGAAATACCTCACTCTGTTTAATTAATAAAACAAAGGGAATTTTGCTTAAAAAAAAAACAAAAAAAAACAAAAAACCCAAACAAACAAAAAACCTGCAAAGAACAATATATTCAAATGGTTGTTTTCTTCTTCAGAATTGGCACTTGACCATATCAGAAGCTTTTTCTATGAGAACTAAGATGGTTCAGTTTTCTGTCGGCACTCTGGCAACCTTTTGTTTTCTTTGCATGTCTGAGAGATGAGAGAGAGAATTGCTAAGGGTAAAGGTGAGAAAGCTTGTGGGTCGAGAAGAAGACAGTTCACTAGGTTAAGCAGAAGTTGCACACAGAAGCAAAGCTAAATAAGGAATTCATTGGCAGCCTCCCATCAGCAGGCAGATGTTCAGCCATGTCGTGGGGCTCACCACGTGTAATGTTTACTTGGGAAGACAAATGCCAGAACTCGGTACTTTCTCTCTCCTCTCTTCCTCCTTTCCCCCAGCTTGTATTGTTGAATACCACATCATATGATACTGTCATATGATATGGAACATCTCTTTGGACAGTTTGGGTCAGCTTCCTGATTCTGCCCCCTCCCAGCTTCTTGTGCACCCCAGCCCCTTTTCTGGCTGGGCAGGCTGAGAAGCTGAGATGTCCTTGAATCTGTGTAAGCACAGTGTTCTGCAATAGCTAAGGCACTCTTGTATTATCAGCATTGTTTTGATCACAAATCCACAACATCTTCTTCGATGAAGAAAATTAATGTGATCCTAGCCAGAATTAGTGTACTAATAGAGTTCTGATTTAATTTCAATTTTTCTTTTTTAAAGGATGAATTTTACATTTACTTCTCTGAAGCAATGACATTCTGGTTGCGATTAAATTTTCTTGTCTTTTTAAGGATATAATGAACAGTGAAAAAAGCTATGATTCGTTACCCAACTTTACTGCTGCTGACTGTAAGTATTATCTAGCTGCAATGATGCTTTTAATGAGTTGGAGTTAAGGACCTTCTGAAAATGAATTTATGGGGCATCTATTTGCTTGAACACAAATGAGTGAAGGTGTAGACACATCTAAATAGTGGTATTAAGGAAGGTGTGCTCTCCATGTAATGATCTGTCTGTATGATGAGCTCGAGAATTGGGCTGATTTGAGTACTACTAGGCATGATGCAAAACCAGCTTCTGTCCTCACATGTAGTGTGTTCCTGTTGGGGCTTCTGGGTGGAAAGTCTTACTGGCTGTAGTGTCATCCAGCTGAGCAGCCACTTTCCCACTGTGTGTTTTGGTGTGTGTTGGGCAGCAAGTTTCGGGAAGACTCTGAAAGGCTGCTGGCACTGTTGTGAATTAGCATTAGTGGACAAAGAGGAATGATGTACAAGAAAAGAGAATGTTATTTTGTGATACCCCTGGATGTACCAGATGTGTTGTCTTGCTTTCTGTTAGATTGCTGTGGGCACAAGAAGGGGAGATCAGGGATGTGAACGCATAACCTCATGTTGAACTTGAAGGAGAATAGAATGATCACCCCTTGACAACTGACGCAGAATATGGGTTAAAGCTCCTGAGTAGTTTTCCAGTATCTTTCCATAATTCATTAATGGTTGAAGGCTAGCAGTAACAGAATTAAATTCTGATTTACTTTAACAGAGCTGGATCTTAGTCATCTTCCTTAAAGGCTTACGTGGCCTTTTGTGCTCTAATTCTTAGTTTACAGAGTTCTAACCAAGTGCGTGGTGTGGCTGCAGGGTAGAAAAACACCCTATTGATCAAAAGAGGTACAGCTTTAGTTCTCTGGATTTGAAGCATTGTTATTACCTGTTGAAGTGAAGGCAGAAGAGAAAGGAGTTGGATTATTCCTTGCTACCCTGTGACTTGACAGAAATAGGATACTTTAAAAAAACAAAATAAAACAAAAAAAAACTGCATAGAGTAAATGACTAGGGATAGATTGTGTTTTATAGATGCACATGGTTCTTGGTCAAATTCATTTAGGACTGAGTTTAGTTCCTCCAGGTATCCTTTTCTTTTGGGAAGAAGGAGTAAGTGCAAGTATTAGTTAGAAGTAGGTTTGATTCTTTGGAGAAGATTTTTATGTATCTTCAGCCTAAACCCTTCCAAGAGAAATAAAACCTTGATTGTTTTCCAGGTCTAAGACTTCTTGGTATAGGAAGAAACCAATATATAGATCTAATGAATCAATGTAGATCTTCAAAGGTCAGTTTGTCTTTAATTTCCTCTTTCCCGTAGTATATTACTTGAAAGAAAATAGTGGAAAAATTTCATGGGCCTTGTTAGTTTAATATTATGGATAATGGAACACAACATAATATGTTGCTAATTATTTTCTGTTTCTAAAGAACTATTTTCTGTTTCTTAAATAAATAAATAAAACAACCTTAATAAAACCAAAATAGACTGAAGAACAGGATATTCATCCTTACTTTAAAAAACAAAACAAAACAAAAAAAAAAACAGAAAAACAACCAACAAATAGGAGTGTCCACCAAAATATGAACTTGATATAGTGAACCTAAAAGTAACAATTGTACAGTGAGAGAGAATGGAGAGGAAGCTATTGAATTGTATAAATGAACAGTACCCTTTGGTTTTACTTCCTTGTACTGAAATTCACTATACTTTCATAGCATCATACTTACTGGGAATATGGCGTCTTGGTCTTTTAAAGTAAATAAACTGTGTTCTTAAAATGGATTTTAAGACCATTGAATTTATTTAAAGTAGACCGCTTGTATACTTGCCTGCTGTTCTTGGACTTGATCTCAGTGCGTTTAGATAGTGTGAGTTTTAGTCAGTGATACACAGAATACAGATAGATGTGAAGATTACATCTGACAAGATCAGATGTAAAAGAATTTTTTCCATCCCATTCTCATATAATTTGAGGGAGGAGGGAAGCACATCTGTTTCTGATCTAGTGTGTGCCTTTACTAAAAGGCAAGGTTAATAGTATTTGTGTGTCCAGTCTAAATACGATGTACTTAAAAATCAAGTTATATAAAGGTAAATGGTTGCCTGCACGTGTGAAGTGCTATTTATTTCTATCTCAAATGGACTGTACCACTGCAGAAATTTTTCAGAAGGAAAACAGCGCGTGATCTGTTACCTGTGAAACCTGTGGAAATTACCATAGAAGCTTGGTGGGTTGTGCAGGCTGGCTACATCACTGAGGATGACATCAAGGTACTTCCATACAGCTGGCAGCTCTAATTTTGGTTGAATACTGACAGTTCCTGAAAACAGACTTCCCTTTGTGTGTTCTGCACAAAGACTGGTTGGAGATTGGAGTTTTATAACAACTCTTTCATGGAAATAGAGATTGGAACTGGTAGAAGTGGTATCATTCTTTGTTAATATATTCTGCCCTCTTCCTCCTTTGTGCTTTGTGTCACATACAGTGCTGAGCTTGCTTTGTGTCAGCAAAACTGGGATCTGAAGCGTGTGCTGCTGTGCTTTATGGGGAACAAGCAGCAAAATATGACTTCTTAAGTTTCTTGTTTTAGCTTTGACATCTTGGTTTTGACTAAATCTTCACCTTCAGTTTAGAGTGCTAGTGGGCCTTATTTGTTACTTACCTTCATTTCTGCTCCTCGTGTCTCTATTTGTTTCATTCTTTGCACTTGAAAGACTTGGGAGCTGGCTTAATGTTTTATCATCATTCTGCTTTGATTTTCACAGCATTCTATTTCATTCTCACAGTTTTTCTACAGTCAGTTGATCTGTATTCAATTCCTTCTCTCTTGGTTTAGATTGGAGCACATTTAAAGCAGTGATGCCAACTTCCTTTGACTGTTATTGGGAATATCGTGGACAGTGGTTACTTACGTTCTGACATTCCAAAGTAGTTAACCTGAAGCAAATTATTTTGATATTGAAATTGACCTCTTTCTAGAATGGTTCCAGTTGCATGTTTGAACACTTAATCTAGAAGTTTTAAAGAGCAAAGCTACTATACTCTGTTGTAAAACACCTGTGCAATTAAATACTGTTCCTAGAGCACATGTAACTTTGTGTGGGGACAAGTGTAAAAACTTCAATAAGAAGCGCAGTGAATTCTTCAGTGCAAATGTTTTAATGAAGGACATGGTTACTTTCTGCATTTTTGTATTACCAGTGGCTGATTGACTGATCTGAATGTGAAATGTTCTTTTTTTGGGGGGGTGGTTTTATTCAAGTTGCATAGGCTCATTTCTGCAACAGACTAACGTGATTTCATTTACTTAGATTTGCACTACATCAGAAAAGTCTGCTATTGATAAGATAATTGATTCAGGTCCTCAGCTTGCTGGTTCGTTGGACTTCAATGTAGTTCACAGTAAGTGTTTAATTGACGTTCCTTTTCTGTTTATAGACCTTGCTCAGTAAATTCAGAGAGCAGTGTCTGATAACTTTGGTATAAAAGGGTTGAAGAAAGCTGAACCTTGGGAAGATGTGGAGGAAAGTACTCGAGCTTGTACAGACTGCAGTCTAAGTTTTGTAAATGATTTAACAGTGAGCCATTAGGAGGTGTTGCTCTGATATTATTTCAAGTAATTTAACACATTACTTTCCTAGAAATTGATAGTAAGGGCTCAGGGAGGGAACACAGGGTGTATAAGAATGAGGGAAACCAAAAATAAAAATGACAGAACTGGTATTTCTGGGAGCTAAAACTTCACTGTTTGTTTTTCAGAGAAGAGGTTTTGAAATTTCTTACTATTTGAATGCCATCAGAAATGGAGCTTGAATCTAAGAGATTGTTTTCCTCAAGTGTCTGGAAATGTTAATGAAAATTGGTGTGCATCTCCCTGCTTGTGTTATAGACAAATTGTATTAATCAAGGGAGCAGAAATTCACTGACAAACCATCCTTGAGAACTCTGTAAATGCTTTACTACAAGCAGTTACTGGGATGATGAGACCTCTGGAAAAACACATGATGACTCAGAAGGTGCTGAGGGTAGTGGTGGCCCTGTAGGCCCTGTTCAGGGAAGTCTCCTGACACCAGAGGAAGGGTTGCCTTGCTGCCTCCTGCTAGGAGAGCTTTCACCCATAGCACCACTGGGCACAACAACTGCAAAGCACTTGGGAGGGTGCCAGATATTGCTCTGGGTGGACCAGGTGGTGGCCAGAACCTGACTAGAGGGGCTATCAAATATAGCCGTTTCAATTTCTTGTCATTCTGTTGTGCTCTGTTGTCCCGAAAGGAGTTGTAAAGCTGCAGGTATACTGCATCAAACTTCAAGGGAAGAGCTCTGTTTTAGGATAACACCTGCTGAATGTTAGTTGTGGTTTATTGATCGTACGTTGCAAAATAATGTGGTACTGTGTAAGCTAATAGGAAAAACTGCTTTGCATTCTCAATTGACTGATGGGAAAATCTGCTTGTATCATTAGGACTCTGCAAAATGCTTTTTCTCCAATGATTTACTTTTGTTTACACAGGCTTGTATAACAAAGGATTTATTTACCTTGATGTACCAATATCTGATGACAGCTGTATAGCAGGTAAGTAAATATTTTTATGGTATAAACCTGCATTTTCGTGGATGTATTTCAGTTGCTCCTTAGTTGTCTTGGACGCTGCTTGCTTTTATGCATGAGTTTGCTTAAGCAAAGAATTTGAACTATGAGAGTTTTTCCCATCAAAATGCTTTTCTACCATATGAAAACATTGGTTTTATTATATATAGGACTTTTCAACTTGAATTCATGTATTTTAATTAATATAAATATCTAGGAAAGTTGTGATTATTTCAAAGATCCACAGTGCTACTTCAGTACCCTCCTGAATATCTGTAATGGAAAGGTATCATGATGTAAAGAAATCATAGAATCATAGAATTAGCTAGGTTGGAAAAGACCTACAAGATCATCCAGTCCAACCATCCACCTACCACCAATAACCCCACTAAACCATGTCTCTCAATGCTATATCTAAATGTTTCTTGAACACCTCCAGGAACGGTGACTCAACCACCTCCCTGGGCAGCCCATTCCAGCGCCTGACCACTCTTTCAGAAAAGTAGTATTTCCTAATGTCCAGCGTAAATTTACCCTGGCGTAACTTGAGGCCATTCCCTCTAGTCCTGTCACTAGTTACAAGAGAGAAGAGGCTGACCCCCAGCTCACTACAACCTCCCTTCAGGTAGTTATAGAGAGCAATAAGGCCTGAGCCTCCTCTTCTCCAGACTGAACAATCCCAGCTCCCTCAGCCGCTCCTCATAAGGCCTGTGCTCCAGACCCCTCACCAGCTTCGTCGCCCTCCTCTGAACACGCTCCAGGGCCTCAATGTCTTTCTTGCAGTGAGAGGCCCAAAACTGGACACAGTACTCGAGGTGAGCTTTAGCAGTGTAGCTGCCTTGCTAAAAGCACTTGAATTTTTGATTCCTATGCAGCTTTTTCTTTTATTAGATTCAGCATTTTTTTTTTTTTAATTTAATAGATATCAGTTCCATCCTTTGTTTTGTCATCTCAATTATAGCAGTGCTCTGTGTCTGGGGACTAGGTAGTTGCTTAAACTAGTGCAGCATATGGCTGCCTTTGAACAACTCATTCTGTGCTAAGTCTCAAGGGTTTCTGAATTCAGTGTCATCTGTAAAGATGCGTGTTTTTGAAACCTGCCCATGCAGAACTACATGTCATTGCTGTAGAAGAGATCAATTAAGCAAATGCCATCTAAATACAAGAGAGTTGCTACTTAAATACTAGCTTTGGGCTTCTCAGCCCAGGGTGGAAGAGGGGTGACTTTTTTGGTTCTTGTCATCCCCAACCCCTGCTCACTTTTTCTTTTCACAATTTACCTTCCGTTGGCATTAGAAAACCATTTTATGGGCTGGATGGCTAGGAATTATCTGTAGTGGATGAGCAGGAGTCTGAAAGACAGTGATGTAAGGCAGAGTGATTTTTCTCTTTTTTTTTATACTAGAAAACATTTTGACAACCATTACTTTCCTTAAGGACTAGGAGAGTTTTTAGTACTATATAAACTATCTTTAGGCTTTTATTCTTTGAGACTTGTGAAGTACAGATACCGTTGTAAAATGGTAATACAGACACCATTGTGTAAATTTTATTTTCTGCTTTATGCGGTTTCAGTTTAAAAAAGAAAATTACCAAATTATAGTCATGCAAGTAATTCTTTTCAGTGCCACCACTTGAAGGTTTTGTGATGAACAGAGTGCAAGGTGATTACTTTGAAACACTCCTGTACAAGATATTTGTTTCAATAGATGAACACACTAATGTGGCAGAGGTAAGTAAAACTCACCCTGTGTCATGGAGATGGGAAAACCATGAGAGGGCCCCAAGCGTGCTGGTGAAATGCTTAAGGCAGAAGTATGGATAGGTATCAAGGGGTTTTATAAGTATTGACTGACTTGTAGAGTTTGAGATAAATTGGTTTCCTTAATATTGCATATAACCTCGGTAGTTCTGCAGGCAATAGATAGACCTTCAGTGAAGCAACTCCATCAGCTGGAGTGAATTTATATGGGAATAATTTATGTAGCTTGTTCTATACTGGCTAGAATTGGAGCCTGTTTTCCCACTGTCCCAACCAGACTGGTTCCATTTTGCTAGTGTGAATTAAAAAAAAAATAACAAAAAGAAGTTCTGATAGTGGAAACATTCAGGGTGTTGGCTTAAAGCAGGAATGTAACTTTTGCACAAATATTCACAATTTTAATGTTTTTTTCATTAGGTCTCATTCTCAAAAATAAGTGGGGGAAAAAGTACATGAAAAATAGTAAACACACACAAGTGTTGTTTTCTTTTGTGTATGTCTTACAACATACATGAGTTACCTAGAAATTATGCAGTAGAAGATAACCTCGTGTTTCTTTTCCATGCATTAAAGTGGAACGATTGTGAGACTTTTTCCCATTTTTTTCCCTACTGCTTTTGATCAAGACAAAATTGCTTCTACCATTACAAGCCATGTTTAGAAATAAAGAGAGAAAACCAACAAAAAGATGCCAAAGCCCCAAAATGGTGGATTACTCTGCATTATCGATTTTGCATTGTTGACTTTTCTTTTCTTCTTTTTAGCTTGCAAATGTCCTAGAGATTGACTTATCTTTAGTAAAGGTACGTGTGTTGCACATCTGTTATTTCATGTGAAAATCTCACTGTCTTGCAAGTTGGCTTCATGGATGGGTTTCATATTGCAGTTCCTTACTACATTTGTTCAATTTTTGCGTGTTTCTTCAGAATGCTGTGTCCATGTATTGTCGATTAGGCTTTGCTCATAAAAAAGGCCAAGTCATAAATCTGGATAACCTTCATCCATCGTGGAAGAATGTTCCTTCAGTGAACAGACTGAAGTAAGTGTCTCCATTCTTTTACAGGGTTTATTTCTCTTTGAAGAGAAAGCTAGATCCCAAATCTGATGTGGATCTATTGATTCCTTTCATTGACTTCTAATTTCACTTGGCTTTCTGATATACGTGTATATGCAGTGATATGAATACTTGATTCTCTCTCTAATCTGAGGATAAGGGGTGGTAATTTGCCCTTTAAATGCTGCTTCTATTGCCATTACTCAGTGGTGGCTTTTTGACTTGTAAGTGCTTCCTTGCTTACTTTTGAAGCAGACAAGTGCGTGCTTGTTTTGAAGTGCTGGGGAAGAAACAAGGGCTCTTACTGTGCTAGTACAGGGGCAATGTCTCTTAGTACTGCTGCCAGTGAATATGTAGATAAAGCTTGCTTTTTTGCTGTGAGGTCCTCTTGTAGTTCAGTTGTAGACACTCTTAATATTCGTGTACCTATATGAAATCCTGGGAAAGTGATGATAGAAAGCAAAGGGTTCTCCAAGTTGGATTGCCTAGTAACATTATTTAAGCATTGTAAGGTACTTGATTTAATTCAGTTTCTCTTAAGCCACGTAAAAAAACAGTGTGTCTGAATTTTCTTTGATGTGAACTCAGAATGTGAGAACAAAGTGAATAAGACTTTTCATTGGATTTTTCTTGAACAGCGGTGGCTTGATTATTTTTTCAGTTCTGTTATTCAAAACCTGGTATTTTTCAAACTTTGCTGCTGAAGCTAAAGCAGGACTCTGAGGGCCATCAAGCTGGACTGATTTAAGGCTCAGAAACATTGAAAGATGTGTTGGGCATGCCTGTGCATGGAATACTAGCGCTGGAAGGCAGAGATACTTCTCTGGTGCTGCAGTGACTGACAGATGTGGATTTTAATTCATGTTAATAGGAGTACTTTGGATCCTCAAAAGATGCTGCTTTCGTGGGACAGTGGGGAAAACAGAAGTCCTGTTCAGGAAGCTGGGTCATCAGCCACAGATACAGATACCAACAGTCAAGATGACCCAGGTAAGCACTAACAGTGAATCTAATACATTAGGAACAATTATTTTATATTTATAGCATTGTAGGCTGTAAAGGGGTCTATAAACAAATGAAATGTAAATTCTGTGAGTCTTTTTTTTTTTTTTTTTGGATGAATTATACAGTGGGGGAGGTGATGTCTACGTCTTGGTTTATTTAGCCTCATTGTTAAAAAATAAGATATTTTGCTAATCTATATTATGAATATTAGCTGGTGCCATGGTACCAATATGTGAATAAATGTTGATCATTCAGGTACTAGTTCAGCAGTGATAAGGAAATTCTGTTGTACTTAGTGTGGCATTAACTGAGGCTTTTTAATTATTTTAAATAGTTGTATGACTTGATGTTTTTATGTTTAAATCAAATGTGATCATGTGTCTTTTTTCTTGTTCTTTATTAGCTGAAACAGCCAGTGTGAGCAGCCTGAACCTGTCCAGCGGATACACAAAGCGTATTGCCTTCCTGTTTGATTCTACCCTCACTGCCTTTCTAATGATGGGAAATCTTTCACCAGTATGTCCAAACTGTTCAACGTATTACACTAAGAGTCAACGTGTAGAGTTTGAAAATGTTTTTACTTCATATAATATAACTTTAATTATTTTAAAAACTTTTAGATTGTTGTGGCCAAGAAACACTTGCTTTATAACAAATTCTGCTTGCCCATTCTCTTTTCAAAGAACTAAGACAATTTTGTTTTTTTATTCCAGAACTTGAAAAGTCATGCAGTCACTATGTTTGAAGTAGGGAAGCTGTCAGATGAGTCTCTTGACAGTTTCTTGGTGGAGCTGGAGAAGGTAATCTGTTGCACGTGTGGCCGAACGTTTTTTTAGCACTAGTGGAAAGGGACAAAAAGCCTTCAGTATTTTCATTTTGTAAGACTGCTCTGAGAGCCTCGTTTAGCAATGTAATGATATGAACACAATCCTCATCATACCAGATCTAAGTTGTGCAGTTAATGTGGTGATTATTTGTAGCATTGATACTGTTACTGAGTTTGTGGAACACACTATGTATGTATGTGAATGTGCTGAATGTCTGGTAAGCAAATTGAATTCAAGAACTACATTTGCCCAGATCTTTGTGTACATACACCTGCATTAGGGCTTGTCTGCTAAATACAAATCACTTTCTTTTAATAAGATGTTAATATTTTTGAAAATCTGTGTATAGTTTTTGTAGGAAAACTTGACCATTATATTCTGGAATGTTCAACCAATCCACCTTTTGAAGATGATTCTAGAAGGACAACTGTAGAACTATATAGGAGAGCTGTGCTGTTAATTGCAGTATTCTTTTACACCAGTCAGGAGTACTGGAAATTTAAATATTTTTGCTTGAAGACTGAGGCATGGTTCAGATTTATAGATGTCTCTGTATACTTTTTGACAGCTTGACTGACATGACCAAGACTCACTTTTCGTATAATAGTTGTTGTGTATAACCTTTGGGGTTGTTATGCAGTTAGAAAGCTTTAAAATGAAAACTTGTTGGTTTTTCCAGTTGTTTAATTAATGCTTGTGCAAACAACATGCCATTTATATGCATTTATTTTGCTTCTTGTTTAGGTTCAAAGCACAGGTGAAGGGGAAGCACAACGATACTTTGATCATGCACTTACCCTGAGAAATACAATACTGTTTTTGAGGCACAACAAAGACTTAGGGGCACAAGCTGTACAGCCTGACCAACCAAGTAACGGTACTGTGAACTCTTCTGAGGAAATATTTTAAGTGTGTTTACGTATCTGCCATGGACTCAGCTTTCAGATTAAGCTGCTATTTCTGGGGGCAATAGGTACCCTGTTTGATTTAAAGTATTTTGAAGCCAAAAATATGTAACTTCATCCTTTGAGTTTGCAGTACTGAGCTGTCATGCTGAATGACAGATTTGGTGCACAGGCTTGGGCTTCATGTCCAAAGCAACAGATTAAAGCTTAATGGTAATGGTGGCAAGATGAGCTGAACTTGAGGAAGGGTTTGTTTTTATATTGTGTGCTTCTGAAGGCTGCAATAAAAGAAATAATCCTTTTATTCAAGTGGAATTTTCTTTTAAAAAAAAACAAACATTTTCTAAATTAGGAAAATGAGTGTATTCTTTCTAAGGAAGATAGATACTTGTAAAATCTTGCTTAACGTTTCTTTTAGTAATTCAGTGTGCTTTTCTTTTCTGGGATCGGTTAGTTGGTGAGGACAAAGCTGTAGCTCTGTGCCAGGGAATCCTGTATGACTTGAACTGCTGAAATTACTGGGATTAACTTGAATAAGTCTGTATGTAACTTAAAACTTTGTTTTGGAAAATACTGTATTAATGGCATAGAGGGTGGAATGGAAAATCTGAAATCATGCTTTAGGTTTTATGTTCTATCTCAAATAATCAAGAATCTTACATTCTCATCACAGGATTTCCCCTGGATCTCTTACGATGTGAGAGTTTGCTCGGCTTGGATCCAGCTACCTGCAGTAGAGTTCTCAACAAAAATTATACCCTACTGGTTTCCATGGCACCACTTACCAATGAAATTCGACCTATTAGTAGCTGTACACCCCAGGTGAAAAAATACTAGGGGAAAAAAACAGTATATAGTAATACAAATATTTTTGTCTATTTGTTTTACATATGTCTGCTATGTGTCTTTTCTAAGCAGCCATAATTATTGGCATATAGCACAGTATTTTAATTACTCTAAAAAAAAAGTTTACTGAGTAAAATGTGAATACTTACTACACTTTAATTTATTAATAATTTACCTATCAAGTATGGTTAACCACAGATGTTTTCTTCTTGAACTTGTGCTGATATAAAATACTATCAAGAGAGTAAGCACCTAGAATGTCATTGAATGGTTTGGGTTGAAAGGGACCTTTAAGATCATCTAGTTCCAACCCCCCCCACTAATATCATCTCTCCTTAGTAAATTAACACATTTGTTCTCCTTCATGTGCTGCAGGATTAGCATAAATTTTCTTTAAAACTGTCAATTGTTAAATTGTACATATAAGGATTGCAATAACGGGCTCAATTTTTTTTCTGAATAATCTCTTCAGCATATTGGACCTGCAATACCAGAAGTCAGTTCAGTTTGGTTCAAATTGTATATTTACCACATAACTGGACAAGGACCACCTTCTCTATTGCTCTCTAAAGGAACACGTCTTCGAAAACTTCCAGATATTTTTCAGGTAGTGTATGTGCAGATTTATTTTCTCTCCCTTCTCTTAATGTTTCAGAGATGTGTTGTACATTAAATAATTCACACATAGTTGTAATCTGAGGTATAATAAAGTAGCTGTTGTACTTTTCTTAGAAGTAAGTTTTATGTAGTATAAAATGGTGGAGTTGTCTGAATAAGACTAGATGACCTGTAAGGGTCTCTTCCAAATCCCCTGCAATGAACAGGAGCACCTACAGCTAGATCAGGTTGCTCAGAGCCCCATCCAGCCTGACCTTGAATGTCTCCAGGGACGGGACATCCATCACCTTTCTGGGCAACCTGTTCCTGTGCTTCACTACTACTACTGTAATAACCTCTTTCCTTATATCCACTCTAAATTTCCTCTCTTTTAGTTTGAAACCATTTCCCATTGTCCTAGCACAACAGACCATGCTAAAGAGTCTGTCCCCTTCTTTCTTATAACCTCCCTTTAGATACTGAAAGGCTGCTATCAGATCTCCCCAGAGCCTTCTTTTATCCAGGCTGAAAATCCCCAGCTCTTAGTGTGTCCAATTCAAGTCTGAAAGACTTTAGATGCTCCCTTTTCCCATTCTGGTCCTCAGAGGGACTAGTGTCCCACAAAGGAGTATTGTTAGGTATTTGGTAGCCTCAACAAACCTAGTTGGGAGTGATCATGACAACTTCTAAACTTGGCAGAACCAGAAATTGTGCTGTCTGTTAACTGCATTTGATGTGCAACAGACACATAGCAGTGTTTGTGTCTCACTGATTACAGCAAGGTTCACAAAATAGTCTTGTTCAATTTTATAATCAGAGGGTGATCTCCACAGTCTGCATCTCTTAATTCAGAGTAGACATTTGAGCTAAGTATACTGCAGTAGCATGGAGGCATTCAGAGAGGGATGTGTATCTTAGATGTACCCACATCAGCAGTCATCTCTGACTCTTGGATTTGTAGGCGTATTTTTCATTCTTCCAGCCTCTTTCATATATCTCTTCCCTTTCATGTCCTTTCTGATTTGAAAAATGTTATGGATACTTCTGCTTCCAAGATTTGTTTTAAAAATCATAGAATCACAGAATCACCAAGGTTGGAGAAGACCTACAAGATCATCCAGTCCAACCGTCCACCTATCACCAATATATAAAATAAATAGCGTAGGATTAAGTGAATCAAGACAAGTACAGCAGATGGCATTCTGTAAGGCTTCTGGGAAAGAGCTTGACTGAAACTTTGTCAGTAACCTAAACTAATAGTAAAAAGATGATGTATTTTCATTAATAAAAAGCATTCAGCATGGTAACCTTAGAAAATTTCTATAATGATCTATATTTTCATAGAGCTAAATAGGAAATAGTATAGTAATCTGCAGTAACTTCAGAATTGTAACAACGTGCTATTCGCCTAACTACAGCATTTCGCTTTGTGCTTGGACAGTCCGTTACTACTGTAAATAATCTTCTGTCTTCTAGGGTTATGATCGGTTACTAATAACGTCTTGGGGTCACGACCCAGGAGTAGTTCCTACTTCGAATGTGCTCACAATGTTGAATGACGCTCTAACGCATTCAGCTGTTCTAATTCAGGTACTGAATGCACTCTGTAAATGATGAAAACGTATAATTTTGAGTAAAGCTATTACATGGAAGAGGAGGTTAAGAGTGTAGGCGACCTATGCTTTTGTTGGGAGCTGAAAAATACATTCAACTTTTCTAGCCATTGCTGTTGTGGTTCAAGAGGGATAAAGACCATAAGTTTTGAACTGAACGCATATTACATATGCATTATTATGTTTTGAGTAAACATAACAGTTTTGCTAACTGAAAATGAGATATGGATTTATAGGAGCATTGGGGATATAGTAAACTGAAATGAAAGTGAATAATCCACAAGTCTTTTGGATGATAGTGGTGTATAAGGTAACTGAGAATATGAGCTGATAGTCAAGAAATTGCTCCTCTTCAGTGAAGCTTAACTTATTATGTTTATTCGCATGCATTTTTAGGGGGAAGAGGATGGGGTATCTTATTCAATCTATTTATTTCAAAAGTTTTAATATATAAATATATCTATGTTTGTTTCATCAGTGTGACCGGTAGCCTTTAAAAGAGAGCATGAGTAGGACTAAGCTAAGCTGATGAGTTTATTTTTTTTTGTGTCTCATGTGATTTTCTTGGTGTTTAGGGGCATGGCATGCATGGAATGGGAGAAACTGTGCATATACCTTTTCCATTTGATGAAGCTGAGCAGCAGGGAGGTAACTTTATTTAATGTAATCTCTCTGCCACCATACTGAATGTTACCTTTTGCAGCAAGGTTGCAATAATAGTTGTAAAACAGATTTTCTAGTAACTTTGAGTCAAGTTAGATGAAAAAAATGAAAGAACGTTTAAATTATTGAGAAGTCAGTCCTAAGTTTGTGGATATGGTTTACTACTTTCTATGTTCTGTCCTATTCAGAATGTTTTTTCTGGATTGCGTTCTCTCTCAGTGCAGGCATTGAGAAGTAACTTCAACAAACACTTCTACATCGTTATTTGTACATACTTATTAGTGTATTTATAAGCTGTATAAATAAATCTTCTGTATATTCTTTTGTAAAACTTACTTCTGTTCAGCATTTCTTAACTGTGAGAGGTGAGACCAAAAGCAGACAGCAGTACTAGGAACAATTACAGAGGATTCCCCACCGAAGAAAGAGCTTTGTTAGCAAATTCTTCTCCTTCAAAGTCTTCCTAGTTCAACCGAGTTTAAAAAGCAGAAATTAACTTTCTTATATAGTCCTTGGTGAGTAGGACAGAAGCTTTGGATAGGCCATAGTCTTTCTAGCTGAGAGTTCTCCTCAAAGCATGAATTTGCAGATGTGAAATCTAATGTTATTTAGGCTACTAGAAATAAAGCTAATTTTGTAGTTTAATTTTTATTAGGTTCAAAATGGATTGCTTTTATATCTGTCCTCTCTGGGCTGTCTGTTTTTTGACTTGATGGTAGGTGAAAAATTCTAGGATTAAGAAGTCGGTGTTGAAACTCCTTGTTATCCTCTAGTACTGTACTATAATTCTTCAAAATATCAGATCTGTGGAAGTTCTTGTATTGGATTTTTCATAAAAGACTGTGGCACTGAAAGAGTGGACATTGGATGTTGTTTTTTCCTAGCTGAACCTAGCCATCTCTGCTGTCTGCGTGCAAGACAGCTGTCTTCTTCAGCATTATCCCATGTCCACCAATGTGATTGCTAATCCACGGCATTAAAGGAGACAAAAAAATCCAGATAAGAAACAGTTTGGCCTAGCCATGAACTGTATGGCTATGGAGGAGGTTTTTGCTAAAGTAAACTGGGATACGTGTTTTCTTTCTTCTAGACTTCTCTCGTGTGAACATGGGCATTCATTCAGCTTTAAAGATATTGAGAAACAAGGTAGACTTGCAGCATTTTTGTGGCTATGTCACTATGCTGAATCCTACAAGTCGGCAAGCTAACAGGAAGCTGAGCGATGCTTCTGATGGAAGAGGTTAGTTAGCAGTAATTCTTGTGTGTGTGTGTGTGTTGCCTTAATTTGCAAATAGTTACTTCAGCAAAGTTGAGCACAGGATTACCCCCAAAGGATTTGGATTTCTACATGATATAGAGTCACAGAATCATAGAATGGTTTGGATTGGAAGGGACCTGTAAGATCATCTAGTTCCAGCCCCCCTGCTATAAGCAGGGACATCTCCCTCTAGACCAGGTTGCTCAGAGCCCCATCCAGCCTGGCCTTGAATGCTTCCAGGGAGGGGGCATCCACAACCTCACTGGGCAGCCTGTTCCACTGCCTTAGCACCCTCACGGTGAAGAATTTCTTCCTAATATCTAGTCTAAATCTACCCTCTTCCAGCTTAAAACCATTTCCCCTGGTTCTGTTGCTAACTGCCCTTCTAAAAAGTTCCTCCCCAGCTTTCCTGTAGGCCTCCTCTAGGTACTGGAAGGCTGCTATAATCATTAAGACCTTATATTTCTCTGTAACATTTCCTGCAGTTTAATAGCTACGTAGGTTCCTCCGAAAGTAATACCTCCTATTTATTTCCATAGAAACAAAGAACACACAAACACTATGTGATAGAGCAAATTTTCAGCTGTAAAACACTATTTTTTCAACATAGTCACCATCACTGGCTATGTATTTTTGCCAGTGATGAACAAGAGTCTGCATGCTGCCCTCATAAAAATCTGCAGCAGAGGATGTAACCTGCTGTTGCCACTGGTGAAATGCATCACCCACCACCTCACTGTGCTCACATCCACTGTTTGGTCTCCATAAATGTTCAGCAAGTATCTATACGTGTCAGTGGGTGCTGTTTTTTCCTCATGGAGGAATTCAATCCCATACATTGCTTCATTTGCACTTCCATGTCAGACATCATTTTGTCAGACTGTCCCTCTGCTGCCATCTATTGTATGGCTACAGAATTAACAGAATATGGGTGAGAAGGTTCAACTCTTGTGCTGTATCACCAACATCTGCCTCTGACATTGTGGGCCAACATAATAAAATAGGAGGCATTATTTTCAGAGCAGCTCTTGTGTATGGCTTTTGGGCAAATCTTGTGTCAAGTTCC
Source organism: Numida meleagris (assembly GCF_002078875.1). Lineage (NCBI taxonomy): Eukaryota > Metazoa > Chordata > Aves > Galliformes > Numididae > Numida > Numida meleagris. The sequence goes on from NC_034410.1 coordinate 136,540,483, forward strand.
TTGCATCAGTTGGTAATTAAACATATACTCATCTAAATGTTTATGTAAGAATTATTTTACCTGTAGGAGATCCTGATCTAGCATCAGGATCTGATGTAAATGGGAGTACAGAGTCATTTGAGATGGTAATAGAAGAAGCCTCAATGGATTCTGCAATCAAGCAAAGCCTTGAAGGTAAAACCATGACAAATGTTCTGTACTAAACATTTTCTATCTAGTAAGATGCCTTCTTTTTAAGGATCTGAACACATATTACTGTTAGATGTTGTCTGAGATTATAAGTATGACAGTAAGTTTTTTTATTTCTTAAAATTCAGGTTCCCTAAAATCTTCGAGCAGTTCAGTAAATGAACTGCCTCAAAAAAGTCTGAATTGTCCTGTAGATCTGAGAGAATAGATCTGATCTGACAGAATTGGTTCTGGGATGAGTATTTGTTTTCTCTTTTCTTAAAATTTGTTTGTCTTTTTAGTACCCACATCAGAACTGGAATGGGTTCCTCTGGAATTATGCTTTGGCATTCCTCTCTTCAGCTCTGAGTTGAATCAGAAAGTCTGCAAAAAAATAGCCACTCATGGATTATGTAGAAAAGAAAGGTGAGCTGTATTTTACCAGCTGCAGGTTTAACAGCTGAATGTGTTATGTCCAGAGTTCCTGCAAAATGAGTTGGGTACCTACAACTTGATGACAGTTGGACCAGAACCAGTTTGAATTTCGTAGAGTTCCTGATTCAAATGTGTAACGTGGTGGTGTCATTTTTTGGCTCAGAGACACCAGCTGTAATGTTAATGTCTAGTGGACCTTAGTCTACTAAAAAAAAATGGGCTTGTTTGTTTGTTTTTTTTGCAAGGTAGAAAGTAAATTCTTTCTAGTAAGCTATCTAGTAAGCTATCTGAACATCAAGTAAGTTTAGAATGCATTCCTGGCCTAGCACAGACTTCTTTTCTTTACCACCTGCCCCCTCAAAAAACTCATTAATAGTGATTGGATATAGAATGCATTGGGTTTTGGTGGAAATTTTTTTTAACCTTGGTATTTTATTTCCTAAGCTTAGTGCTTAGATCAAGTTAACTTCTGCTTTTGACAGTAGCTTTTCTTTATGAAAGATTACCCCATCCAACAGTGTGCATTTTTTTTTTCCTTAGGATGTGGTTCTGGAAACTATATAAAAAGCTGCTTGGAAACATAGTAGGGATTTTATTATAGTAGCTGACTTGCTTTCAACAGTGTATCACTTTTCTGCTTCTAAAGTCCACAACACTATCCTTGATAAGAACAAAACATGTTACAGTCTAATTTATTAGCATATTTTATGTAAAATAATATTTTTCAACTGTAGCAGTTCCATTTTAACATGATAAATCAGGAAAATAGCATTTAGCTGGCTGGACTCAGAAGCACATGAGATGATTTGAGTGCATCAGTGCTAATGTTATTGTCAGGCTTCCTGTGTGAAAGTTTTTTACTTTGTCACATAATGCCAGGTACTACAGAAGTAATTTTTGAGCAATTTAACATGATACTTCTTTACTAGATTAAATTGGGGCACCTTGGAAGGTTGGGAATTTATAGTGTGTATTTTGATTTTCTGTATTTGTACATAAATTCTTTCACTTTTTTGCAGCCTTCAAAAACTGTTACATTCCAGTAGAAAACTGTCCTTACAGGTCCTTAATTTTGTACATTCATTCCAGGTAAGGAGGAAAAACCAAGGAGTAAATAGCTCAGTATGCTATGTGCTCTTCTTTGCTCTCCTCTTTGTTATTCTTTGCAGAACAGAAATATGTGTGTGTAGTGTTTGTTTTTGTTCTTCTTGCCCTCCTGTAAGTGGCAACTGTATTAAGTGCTTTAAAATTCAATTTCTACTGGTAACAAAAAGTGAGTACTTCCTTCCCCCCTTTCTAACCTCATTTAATCTTTTTCTCTTAATTGCTGGGTTTCCATATGGTGTGTGATTAGTTGTTTTTGTTGTGTGTGTGTTTTATTTTTTTTCGTGGGACTTGCACAGCAAAATCGTTTGCAGTCTTCTTGTTATAACGCAGCCTGTTCTGGTGGCTACTTGATTGCTTTGTAGGTACATCACGGAGATCACTGCAAGCCATGGATTTGCTGATGTTTTGAGATGCTTGTTATTTGCATTTCAAGTCAACTGTTTCCTTAGCAAAGATAATAATATATCGGCATGTATCTTATACCGATATACTCTTGCACTTCTCCTAAGCTCTTCTAGCATCTGATGATGAATGAGTATGTAAAAGTACAGACATTGGGGGAATCTTCAAGGGTGAAGGCAGGAAGGGTGGCCTTGCATAGCATGCAAGGAGAAATGCCTGCTTCACAACCTCCTATAGTTCTGCATGGAAATATATGCTAGCAAGATGTGTCCGTGTGTAACATGGAATTTACTTACTTGCTTATGCTTTGATGCATTTCTCTAAAATTGTATCCTTTCAGTAGGATAAGGAATTTGTAGGTTACTTACTCTAGGTAGTGTTATGGATGGTGTGATCCTGAAACCATTTCTTCATGAGAAAGTTGGAGGTTTCCAGAAGTTTGAAGGCTTAAAACCATCCATCAGTCTCAAGTGACTCCTTCCTATCTTTTTAGATGCTGTTTCTGAGATGCCCTTTTTATACAAATGATTATCTGTATAGAGAGGGAAAAAATGCTGAAGTGATTTTTAAGCTGAGAAAACCAGACTTATGGGAAATATACCTACTCATAGTATGATCAAGTCAGTTCCACATATATGTGTATATGTGAATATATATACACACCTCCTAGCAGAATATGAGATTGTGGCAGTGCTTAACACACTCAGACTGATATAATAGCTGTCCTGAAGATTTCACAGTTGCATATTCACTTTGCTAGATCTTCCTTTAAGTCTCACCCTTCCATGAAGGCTTCTGGGAACCTAAATATGCACGCACAGATGCAGCTGAGGCAACTGTGTGCTTATTTCATGCTTTCCTTTGTTTGTTCTGTTTTATTTTCATAGTAATTTGGATTGAGCACGCTTCAGAAATACTAAATTTGCTGACTGGAATAGCTTGTTGTATTGTAGCTATTAAATCCTTCATTATTTCACTTGTTTTTAAGACACTTTTCAAATTTTTGCTTTTAGGAAGGTACTTCAACGCTGGATCAGCTCCATGATGCTGGTTGTCCGAGTTCACTTTTGCAGCCAACTCCTGCAGATATGGGTGTTCCACTACCTGCCAAGAATCTCGTGTTCAAAGAAGGTGTATTATCTGAATGGAATGGACGGTCCCCTTCCTCAGTTTTTATTTCAACCACACCTAAGGAACAGGTCAAATAGGGATTCTCACACATTGATCACTCAATGCCTTTCTTCTATTATGGTTCATTTATAGTGCCAACCACTAAGAAGTGTACTGTTGCTGCAGCATAACCCGTGTAAAAGTAGTGTTACAAAAACGTGCTGTGTAGCAGTATTGGGGAATTGCTTAAACCGTCTAGAACTTGTTACTCATTACTGCGTATCTTGCTGCAACAGAGAGCTTTTTAGCTGTCAGCACTATTTTTATCTTGAGACAATCTTTCTTTTATAACTAAACATGCTGTTTGTAGGCTTTCTGATGATTGTTAAATTTCTATGCTGTCACCACAAAATTGCAATAGTAGTTTTCTATGTTCGTTACTCAGACATAAATTCTGTTTAGTTTTGTACTGTATTACTGAAAGCCTTTCTGTATAAAGGTAGGAGATTTGGCTCTTCCTCTAAAAGCTCAGTGATACCAACTGTTAAAAAAAAATGTATCATGGTGATACGGGGCATTAAGAATTGTTGAATTACGTAGTTCACCCTAGTACTGTGGCCTTGACAAATCAGCACAGTAGGAAGAGATTTGATGCTTACAGGGTCTATGTTAGGGCAGGCTTGAAGCCCAGTTGATGATTAAGGCCATTCTGAAGATGGATGGTGTGCTTTCATCTCTGGTAAAATTCAGTGGAGATGTGGAATTATGGGAAGGTTGAAGTGGTTGGCCCTCTCTGTAGAGTTCTTTATAATAATGGATTTCTCTTGCTCTGTGTGTGAAACTAGGAGTTGGAGATTTGGGACACACTGAGTTGGTTCCACATTGTTATTTGACACTGCTGATGATTGCTGTGGGAAAACTCTTGATGTTCTAAGTTGACTTTAAGGTAGATAACCAGATATGTTCTGTTGATTAATGTTTGAAAGAAAAGGTCTCTTAATTTTTTCATGACTGTCATTACCAATGGAAGACAGCAGCAGAGGATGTGTAGGCAGAGACTTCTCTGAATCTGTTTTCTTTTTAACCATTAGCTGTTGATTCTGCCAAACATTAACAAGAACTGTTTCATCTAAAATGATGTTCTGGCTCTGTTTGTAGGAGATGATGTTATGTGTCATGATTTCATTTTGTTTGTATTAGGCATTAACAACTTCTTTCCAGCTTAAAAAAAGTCTGTCCCTTTTAGCGCACAAGGAAAACAAGAGATGTGGAATACTAAGACCTTTAATCCAGGTGACTAAGTACTCTGCCAACTCTCTTCTTTGCTGGAACTGCCTTGATATAAATAATTAAAGAATGAGACAACCATCCTGTCTTTACTAGCCTACATTATGTAACGGACCAAGAATCTGTGGCATTGATGATGCTGGAAAATAACAAGGAGAAAAATGAGAACATTTGGGTTTGTATCCTGTTCTTTATAGCTGTAAGAAAAAACACAACAAGCTGGAAAAGGGAAAATGCACCACAATAGGATAATGCAGCGACTTCAGCTGGAACTGTGAAAGTCCTTTCATTTTCTCCTTGGCTTTCTATACATTCCTGATGTGTAAGTGTGGGACTTGTGCTTTAAGAAAATGGAAGTCTGTAGTACTACAGTTTGCTCAGTGCTGCTCTTTTTTTTATATATATTTTTTACATCTGTTGTGTTATGTTTTTTATCAGCAGCTGAATTTAGTATTCTGTGTAATTTACAGAGCTAGATTACATAAAATTATTCACACTACAGTTACTTTTGTACTGGTAGTACTTATTTTTTCATAGTCTTTCTTAAGTTGTGGTATTTCCTTCAAAGGAATTAGAGAGGAATTGGATGTCACTCTGCTAGAAATCGCAGAGAAAACAGGTTTTACTGTGAGAGTTGTTATGTGAAGATTAATTCAATATCTAGCGCTGTAGGGAACTAAGCAGTAGCTTATGGTTTACACTTTCAGTACCATAGACAATACTTTCAGTGCTACAGTGAACTGTAATAGATGAGCTAGTTTGGCATACTGTATTACATTTTGCCATGCGCAGTGTCTATACAAGCACAGAACTGATGATAGTACAAGTTAAATCTGCTGCATGAAAGTCTAAGAATGGATTAAAGTTTCTGTTCTGCTCACTGCGTACCCTTCCTTCAGCGTTACTGAGCAAAGGATGTTTCTAGGTTCTAAATGTAGTCCGCTCTTCAGAGTTGTTTAATACCCACAAATCTTGCTGTTAATGGTGAAAATTCCAGATATGTTGGTGGTTCTTAGAAATCAGGATACTCTGATTTAGGTGCTGCAACACTAGTTTAGAGCTTAAATGTTCAAGTCTTCATATCTGAAGTTTACTGAATAGATTGCAACCAAAGAAGTCCATAAAATACCTGAAACTCAACTACAGTTCCAGTGCTTGGGATGGTCCAGAGACTCAAAGTATGTGACTTTTGTTTTAAATGTGGTGTAAAAAGTAAGGTCTCCAAGATCTTCATACCAAAATAATCTATTTTATATTGTATTGCAAATAAAGTCTAATGAAATCAGCTTCTTTCTTCAGGTAGTTTTATTGACGGTTGGGAAAAATCTCACACATTATAACATTATAAGTTATTTTAAGTTTGTCTTCAGCAAGATCTATTTTTAACTTGTCGAGGAGAGGTTGGCTTTGTGCTCTGGCACAACCCAAGTAGTGGTTATTCTAGATAAATGTACCCAGAGATCTTCAAGAGCCAACTAGAAAGTGTGTGTTACTTGTTCTCAGATTTCTGATCATGACGTATTATTTCATTTTTTTTCTTTTCCACCATTGTTCTCAGATTTTCCTTTTGCTTGTATGGTATTCCTAGTGGTTTCTATTTCAAAGGTTTTTAAAGTACGACTGTAACTGAATACAGTTGAATTCTTCTAGTGTGACATTCTTAACATTATACATCGAAATGTACAAAGTCTGTGTTCAATTAAATTATTGGCACATGTAACAGTGGTTTACAAATAAACTGCCATCGGTCAAACCAAGGGCAGAATCCTTCACGTGCAGTAGTTTCGTTGTCTTGTGCATAGCAATAAAATATCACCTCATCATTGTAGTGCTCAAGACTGCCCAATGTTACTAAAACATCTTTCCTATATACATGCACTCCTGCAGAAATGCAGTTTTATCAAGGGAAAGCCCTTTTTTTGTGTAGTCTCTTCTGTACCCTGTACCTAACCTCTGAGAAGGGAAAGTATAAGAAGGTATGTATGCTGTCTCCACCTTCAGCCATAGCCTGTGGTATTCAGATATTTTGAAACATATTCACAGGTATTGTCTTACCCATTTTCGTTGACTAAAGACAGTTTTCAGTTTAAAGCAATTCCCTTCTTTACTCTGCAGTTTGACTTACACCAGGATGATATCATATGCAAACTGTGTTGCACGGGAAGCTCTTTTTTATTTGTGTAGATTTTTTAGGATATTCCAGTGACAGTGGTCACTCAAAGCAGAACTACAGTATTATCGCAGTGTCATTATTGCTTATAGTGATTGTCATTTTGCTGCTGAACATGAACAATCCATTGTTTAAGTGTTAAAATGCTTTTCAAGGCGATATTTGAATAGCAGTTTTCAATAAACTGTTCAGTGATCTGTTGAGTTGCATATAGGTGTATCTATATATAACAAGTAGGCCAGAAGCATTTTGCAGCTTCCAGTTGTGGAGGTTTTCAAAAACAGACTGGTTGGAGCCCTGACCTACTTTACCTGAGCTCATGGCTGACCCTGAGCAGGAGGTGGGACTACAGCCCTCCTGAGCTCCTTTTCAACCTCAGTTATTCTGTGTTCTCAATTACAGAATCCAGGAAGCCATCTCATACACTAGCTTTAAAGTAGGGCGGAGTTGAGTACCTGAAACAATTCAAAGTGTGTTTGGAGAGGGCTGATGTAGCAGAACATGCAGCCAGTTTTACAGCAGGTAAACAGTAGAGCAGAACAAATTTTTTTTGTAAAACTACACAGAATCATTGGAGTTGGAGGGAACCTTTAAAGGTCATCTAGTCCAACTCCTCTGCAATGAACGAGGACACCAACAGCTAGAGCAGGTTGTCCTGATGACAACAGGAGAAATGAGAGGTGCTGGGGGTGGGAGCAGACTGGGGCATAGGCAAGGGAAGAACTGTGAAAGTATCCCATGGCTTATCTTCCAGCTCTTGGAACTCCTCCAAGCCATCAGGCTGCGTTTGGCTGGAGTGATTTTACAACCAGCGTATAAAAACAGAAAAAATGAATGATGAATTTTCACTCCAATAATTTTTAAAGTTAGGTCAAGTAGCTATAAATACTCTGAAATTCCTGTGTATGTTTACCTGGATGTTACAGTGTGACTGATCGTAGAACCACAGGAGAGCCTGAGTGCGAAGGGGCCCACAAGGATTATTGAGTCCAACTCCCAGCTCCACACAGCACCACTCAAAATTCAAACCCGATGTCTGAGAGCACTGCACAAATGCTTTTTGAGCTCTAGCTGTGCCCACTCCCCTGGGCAGCCTGCTCCATGCCCTCCACCCCCTAGTGCAGACCTTTTCCCTAACCCCAGCTGCCCCTCTCCTGACACAGCTCTATGCCGTTCCCTCGGGCCCTGTCGCTGTCACAGAGAGCAGAGCTCAGCGCTGCCCCTCCGCTCCCTGTGAGGAGCTGCAGCCGCCATGAGGCCTCCCCTCAGCTCCTCTGCTCTGGGCTGAACAAACCTAGGGACTTCAGCTGCTCCTCACACATCTTGCCCTCCATCTTCATCGCCTTACTGATTTATAGTGATAGACAGGACTCAGCAAACTGAGGTTTCTACACACCCTGTAGGTGCTGGTATTTCTGCTGTAGTCTTGACTTCCATGGACAGGCAGTGCCAGTGAAAAACAATAGATTTATTTTTCTTTTGGTTTGTTTTACTTATTTTTTTTTAAATAAAGATGTTCTTGAAGTGTATCCTCTGCTTGAGAACATTTCTAAGCTAAGGCAATTTTATGTGATTATCAGACAGAGCTCTGCTTACCGGATTAAGAGATTTCAGAAAATAGACTTGGTTAAAATGTTACTTGCAGAATATTGTCTAGCTGCTTATAAAACCAGCTAAATAGTAGGACCAAGCCTTTGGCAAATATTGATTTGATGAATGACACTCGTCAGCTGTCATCCAGCTTGTTGATATGCAAAGTATTTCTGAAATAAGCATTGTCGTATATGAGTATGTGTCTTAGTTTAAGCATTAGCTCCAGGTTGTCTGAGACAAAAATGAGGTTGATTTTGAGTTGATTTATTGTTTTGATTTATTTTGTCACTTCTGTGTCTACTACCAGAAAATACTGTAAGCGTGATCAGACTTCAAGGAGAGATCTTTTCCGTAGTAATTGTTTGCAAAACAGTGCAATACAGTATTATTAGCTTAATTTCCATATGGAAGTTCTTAAAATATCATTTTCTTTGGCTAACAAGTATGGTAATGTTGGCAAATGTGCTTTGTTTGTCCAGTACTTCTCACCTTCTTCCTAGAGAGCTGGTTTTAAAGCTGTGCACTGTATTGCCTGAGGGGACTGAATAGATGTCGATGATGAAGGTTTATTCACAGTGATGTACACATGGTAATGTTTCAGAAGAGGGGAGGAGACACTGTTTTCGTTGCTGTTCTTCAGAGTGGATATATATCAAGTCCATTATCAAGCAGATAGTGGGATCTAAAATTGGAGTGCTCTGCATATTGGTCTTCAGGCTGGCTGTACGGGGGTGAGGATGCTGTGTGGTATGAGTGAAGCAAGATTAAATGAAATGGAGTTACTTCTTCTGGACAGGATGAGCTGGAGATTGTCTTCTGACCCAGCTTACTAGTGATAGGTTGAGACAGAACAGCCTCAGGTTGTGCCAGGGGAGGTTCAGGTTAGATATTAGGAAAAATTTATCCAGAAGAACGATCGAGTGCTGGAACAGGCTGCCCAGGGAGGTGGTGGGGTCACTGCCCCAGGACGTGTTCAAGAAACACGGAGATGTGGTACTGAGGGACGTGGTTTAGTGTGCCATATTGGTGATAGGTGGACAGTTGGACTAGATGATCTTAGAAGTCTTTTCCAACCTTAAGGATAATATGGTTTTATGATTCTATGATGAAAGCACTGAAAATAATTTATCTGTGTCAGAGCCTCTGGACTCAGCTGATGGAGCCTGCTGCTCCTGGGGAAATCACTGAGTTTGTTTTAAGCGAGGTGTTGTAAATCCCTGTGCAAAGCCAGCAGCCTCAAAGAGCTTGGCTTTGGCTACAAAATCACCCCTGAGGGTGCACGAGTCAGGTTCTGGCTGTGGAAACCAGTGGATCTAGATACCAGTGATCTTGGATAGAAAGTGCTGTCTTACTGCACTGGGAACTTCATGGCCCCTGTGTATATGTGTAATGTACCACTATTTTCTGCAGCATAGAGATGTGTCTGCAGGACATGCACTTCTCTGAACCACTACTTCATAAAGGTGCGGTCCTCTTTGCTGGAGCTAGTATAGTTTGTGTAATTTGATGTGTGCTGAAGAAAGAAGCTCTGTGAGGCTGGAAGCCTCATGATTGGGGGAAAAAAATCAGCATCACACGTTGAAAGATTGTTTCTAGTCCTTGCTTGAGTTGGACAGAACAGCTGCTTTGCTTATCGAGGGAAATATCGGGATACCACCCTTCTCATGATGCAGAATGAACTATTATTTTTATCATAAATCAATTTTTAACTCCTTGCCAGTGGCACCACTCTCCCACTGCTACTGGAAAAATACCAACTGCTGCCTGGCAGAGTTTTAATAGGATGCAAACAACAGCAAAGGCTTATCCAAACCAACAGAGTGCACTCTTGCATCAAAAAATGAAATGTTAATCTATTGTAGAGAAGTTCTTTGTGTCTGCTCCTCCCAGGCTGAGAGTGAGAGCAGCAACCCAGAAGCTCTTGTTTCTAGAAAAAAACATACTCTTGTTTTTTAAAGCCGTCCTCCTCTCCTGTTCCTGGCAGAATCACCTGATGCAGGGGGTGGAGGAGTTTGTTGGGAAGATGTTGAGCTTCTGGCCTGCATTGTTGCTTTTACTTGGTCTTTGCAAGGACTACAAGGCAGAAGCGGCTTCTCCCTGTGCTTGGCGTGGTGCCTGGTCCCCCTTGCACTTGAAAGATCCCCAAAAGTGGAGTCTTATCCCCATGTCCGACCCCTTTGGACCATCCCAGGTGAGCAAAATGAGGCAGGGCTCCCTGCTGCTCTCAGTGTGGTGGTGGTCACACCACACAGCTAGCGGCATGGCGTGACGAGTTGTCCTATGTCGTTTGTAGACTGGTGTCCCCCTGGGCTATGGGTTATGCTTTGTTTTTTGTTTGTTTGTTTGTTTCTTTTTTTTATGGGCTACTTCAGTGGTGAGACATAGGTAATATTTTGTGGGAGGGGGGAAGGGGAGAGATGAAGAAATGATTCTTGGTGTGTAGGTCTTACTAGACCCAAAGAAAAAGAAGTTGAGTGTAAATGCTCTCAATAGATTTCCATTTGCTTGAGAAGAGCTCAGATGGCATTCTTAAAATACAGGAAGGATCAGTTGGTTTGGTTAAACACTACGTATTCTGCTGTTGAAGAAAGTTACCATGATGAAGAAAATTGGCCTTTTGGAGATGGGTTATTCTGTACTGACTTCTGTGCAGGAGAGGTGAGCTTCGAGGGAAGAAATCTGTCTGAAGTAGAATGGAAAAAATGGGTGGGACCATGCAGTTGTTTTTCTACATCCAGGAGCTGAATGGCATCTCTGGAAGAGGGTAATTCCTTCTCAAAGTGAAGTCATTTTTCTGGAACAGGGTTGTTTTCCATCTGGGATTAGGTGCTCATGTGGGCCCTACGCTGGTATTCCAGAGCTGCTGGGACATCACTGCCTGTCCCTCTGTCCTCATGTGGTCTCAGCTTTCATCCGCCTGAAGTGAGCTCTGTACTCAGTTATGGCCCCCAAGGTCTAAAAATAGCAGCTAATTTAATAGAATGCTTCAAACTGCCTATCAAGTCTTACTCTCGAAGTTAAAATGGCAGAAAATCTTCAAATGCTTCAAAGAAGCTGTCAGTTGAGCTCAAGTGTTTGGTTTATTTTATTTTGTGTGTGTTTAGTTGTGTTTATATCATCATATATGTCTGGTAAAGACTGCAGCCATCCTCCGGAGTCAGGATTAATTTGGAAAAAAAAAAAGATTTTGCAGAACTGGGCTCTTATCTACAAACAAATCTTAGCTTTTGGGGATGAATGTATTGACAGGTTGGCTGCAGTTGGCTCTCCCTGCCTCCTACCCCTGCTCCACTGCAGACTTCTGCCCTGGGGAGCTATGCAGGGTTTTCTTACTGCGTAGACTTGCTCTGTGGGGACTCATTTCTATGCAGGAGCTGCTGCAGCTGATTTCAAACCAATTTAATGGACTATTAAGAAAGCAGCTCCTGATCTTATATCTGCCAAATACATCTCCATGGTTCAGTCACATCTGTGCTTGAAGCAGCGGCCTTCTAAGGCTTACTGGTGGGGGCTTTGGGGATGACGAAACCATGGGTGGTGATCCTGTGGCCAGGCCCCTGCTCATCTCCAGCCCCAAAGGCTGGAGCATTCCTGACTTACTGGGAGCTATGGAGCAATTACAGACTCAGCTCATTTTACACCATGACAGTCATAGAATCATAGAACATCCCAAGCTGGAAGGGATCCATGTGGATCATTGAGTCCAGCTCCTGGCTCTGGCAGCATGGAGAGGACAGGCTTTGCCCCATGTCTTTGGAAATGTCCTGCCTTGCAAATATCCTCATGGCAGGTTTGAAAATGCCATCACCAAAAAGTAGAGTGAATTTGTTTATCTTGACCTTTGTGAGGCAACTCTGATGAGGTGGGCTGGGTGAGCAGCCTGGGACAGCTCGTTCTGGCCTGGAGCTGTTTCCTGGTCACCAGAGACCTGGAGCTTCATCTCTGCGGGCTGAGAACAGGCCATAATGCCCACATAATTCCCCTATAATGCCACATAGTGATGAAACCCTTGATGCTAATTGCAGCTGTGTGGAAATGTTTGCCCTGTCTGACAGCAACTCATCCCAATTGCTGAAGTACAGGTCAGAATTTACGTCTGCTGCAGAGCTGTATTTAATCACAGCAACAGTTCTAGGCTTCATTGTTATAACAGGAGGAGCATTCTCAGTTAATTCATATTTTGTTACTGTGTGTGTCCCTTGTAGACTTGAGATTTCAGTGCTCAGCATCTCCTTCTGCTGCATGAGACTGTTTATGGATAGGTGATGGGGGAATCGGGTTCACTTCTTTGGGGAGGAAATAATGCTTGAACTGAATAAAGATGAAAATGAATGAAATCCTCATGGGCTTTGGCACATCCTATTCATACTTAAAAATAGAGTTCCTATCTCCGAAAATTATTGAATTGTGCTGTATGCTAAGATATTTTGCTGCAGGCTTATCTCTGCTCTATCTGGGACAGAAGAAAACAACTGTGACTGCATTGTGCCATTTTATTTAAGTGAAAACAGAAAACTTACTTCTGGTCTACCTAAAAGCAGTACAGGTGCCCCCTTTAAAAATAAGATGCTTCACCCCTAAAAGATGCATTACAACAGCCCTGGCAGCAACCCAGGGAAGGGAGAAGCAGAAGGGGAGGTCTCCACCGCTTGTAGAGCATCAACACTGTATTCTGTAGGCTCATATGTTGGAGCTGCTGCCAGGGCTCAAGTCAGCAGAAGGTCAAATGTGAACGTAAGCAAAATGTCTCAGGAGATGCTCCAGCTTTGTGCTGCCTCTCCTGTGCTCTGTTGAAAAACCGTGGAGCCCTGAAGGGATGAATTTGTCATATATTTGCAAGCTTCACTGAACTTAGAATTTTAATTACCAAGAAAGCTACTGGGAAGTTTTGTATCCTTGTTATGGAGAGTGCTGCACAGCATTGCTGATGAAACCCAGGGGTGTAACAGATTATTTTGGATGAAGCTGGAAGGGAATGTGTATGTTTGTCTGTATACATTCATATTTAATGTCATATGTGTTCCTTTCTTCCTTTAATCTCATATGTGTTCATATGCCCTCTTTCCCTGATCTGCAATAGGTCTCCCTGGAGGAGTTGCTCTCAGACTATTGAGTTCTGTACATGTGAAATGCAAAAAAGCCTCCAATGCTATAACCCTGCCAGCCTGGAAGTGTCAGAGATCCCCAATGGGGCTTTTGCATCACCCATTTCTTAGGAGCTTTTAAAAGACAAATCTTAAATATGTTGATTCATGGAAAAATCAAGATAGATGACAACAAATTCTCATTAAGTGGCTAAAATTGGCCAAAGTGATGGTTGTTCTATGTGCAATCCATGCAGTATTTGAGTGTTCAGCCTTAAAGACTTATAAAATATAACAATACATTGAGGGATTTTTGCCTTTGATTGTAGAAGCAGCAGTTTAAGTTCAGATCATGGGCCAGAATAGTTTTTCTACAAAGTGAATGTGATAAATAAATACAGTCACAAAGCTCCAGGAGGAAACCTAAAGCAGCAAGAAAACTTTCCAAATCTGTGTTCCTTTCAGCAATAAAAAACAGTTATTTGTATCACAAAAGGCAAAGACAATAAAATATTAATTCAATTCACAGTCCAGACTCTTCTAGTTGTAGTGGTAAAGAAGGGATGACCAGTAGTAATATTTCTTAAAGACAGAGATAAGGTGGCTGAATTTCAGGAGCAGAGGGGAAGAAATGAGTGAAAAGATGCAGAGAAGGATGTCTGACATTCTGAAACTGTAAAGGGAGACAAACTTGGAGCTTCTAAATAGATTTGCCTTGAAAGTTCTCAGGAAGGTAGCCTGGAGATTATCAAAATGGAGCTAATGTTCTCCAGGCTGAGCAGCAGTCAGGATGCTCAAAGCATAGAGTCACAGAATCATTAAGGTTGGAAAAGAACACTAACATCATCTAGTCCAACATCAACCCATCAGCACCATGCCCAGCACCGCACAACTCTGTCTGTGGGTCTGAAACATTCTTTAGAACATGGGACTAAGGATGCCATAGAGATTTGTGAACGATATTTTGCCATAGTGATTTCACATTTTATCAGAGTCTCCACAGACTTTGCTTGAAGACCATGGCATTTTGCTTTTTTTTTTTAATATTTACTTTTTTATTGTCAATATTTAACTTCCCAGTGCGATTTTGCAAAGTGGCCACCCTCGACTCAAGTTGACATTTTCATCAGACCATTCTGATGGCAAACTAATGGGCACAAAATCCCCAAACAAATATATGATGTATAGTCATACTGTAATTATTTGTATCTTCAAAACCTATTTCAATGTTGTAAGTAGAGAGATTTAGCATGGTTTGAACGTTGATTTTATGGAACTGATATTATCTGTGTTAGCAGCTTCTAGATGGTGTTGCACATTTAAAGTGGGAAGAGTAATGCAGAAATGGAGAGTTTAGCATTTGCCTGCAAAAAGAGTGATATTTAAGTGACTGTCTTCCCTGTGGTTTTCAATCCCTGCTGCTGCTGCAAAGCTTTTGCGGTGACACTGTCGTTGTTCACTAAAACTATTCAAAAGCTTTATAGGGTGCTGACATTTCTGTAAGTGGATTTTAGTTATCTGCCTTGAAGAGGTTGAAAAGTCACCAAATTAGACTCTGGAGAGACTGTTGCTAGTCTTGCAGATCACTTGAGCGTGACATTAACTTCATCTGAAAAGAAAACTGTATCTGATGAAAAATTTATGGGTAATACATTTTAAGAGCAATACATTAAAACAACAACAAATCTCAATGATATTTCTTAATTGGGCACAAAGTTGTTCAACTTTTAGGATTTTGATTTGTTGCAGTTGCAAATTGGGCTGTCAGCTTTCTTCAGTGATTGGAGCAGTTATCCAGTGCTAAAAATGTGGAAGCGTGTCTGGAAACCTGAGTTACTGCTGCAGATCTGTTGGCGACAATGATGCTGTTTGTGTTTGTTTTCCCTGAGTGCTGAGGTCAGAAGGACGGTTTTTGTCATGGAGGTTATCTGATGTATATTAACATACCTGAATGTCACATCTGAAGTGATGGTATGGGAAAGAGCAGCTAGGACTAAAGCTCTGATACACTCCATTGACAGCTTGGGCTGAGCCACAGCAACAGCAAGCACCCATGCACTGGGACATCAGCTTTGGGAAGTGGTAACTGAAATATCCCCATGCAGGGCCACCAATCTGACATCGGGAATCTCATGTCCTACCACTGTCATGGCCAAGAGGAAAATCCTCATCCTTGTTTGTTTTCAGAATTCCAGTGCTTCCTAACATGGCTAAAGCTGCACATCAAGCAGTATGGTTTTTGTGTACAGAACCACGTCAAGGAGGAAGCAGAGACACAGAGACACGATGATCTTCAGTGTGGGCTCCTAAGAGTCCTAAGACCCTGAGGTCACCAACTCATCACAAGCAGGAGAGCAAGAAGATCAAAATGATCTAAATATCATGGTGCCAGCAACAGGTGCTGTCCTTTTTGAATGTGATGGCCACATTGCAGGTGCAAGCACTGAGAGACTATTGTTCCCTCTCTCTTCATCAGTATGCAATGGACATGAAGCAAGATGTGGTGTTATGTTTCCTTTCTCCTGTAATGCCAGGAGGTGAGAAGCGTCAGAAACCTGGCTTTCACCACCAGTTACTGCAGACAAATAATGGTGACCAGTGGGAGGAAGGCAGGGACTGAGGCTGCACCTCTGCCAGAGTACACTCTGTACTTTCTGTTCCTCCCACTGGAACACCATGTAGTGGTTCTTGACTTTTGCTTTGGACTTGATTGCAGCCTGCTTCTGGCAAAAAAAACATGTTGGGGGCAAAGCCAAGGAGAATCTATGTTCTCTAGTGGTTTTTTTGGGTGGTTTTAGGGTTTTTTTGGTAGTTTATTGGCCAAGACGTGCATGTGGGCTTTTCCAAGTGTTATGTTAAATGCCCTTTGGAGGTTCTTAGTGTCCTTATGTTGGAAGCAAGCTGTGGGTGATGGGGCACTGGGTGTGTTCAGCAGTATGTGCTTTTTCTCTTTCCTCCATTTTGTTTTGCTCTGGGAGTTACAGATGAAAAGGTTTTGTAAAAGAAATACAATCTAGAGAATTTGCGACACGAGATGTTTTGGGATGTCACAAGCCCTTCTTCTGAAATAAACATCACTTGAAGGACAACTTCTGATCATCTTTTGTTTGTTCCGGAATCGGTTGAATTTCACTTCCACTGACTGTCATTCCAAATTCTGAAAACTGAAATGTTTCATGCATCCAGAATGCCAGTTACAAAGGAAAATGTTCAGCTCCCTTGTTGTGCCCCTCTTGTTGTGTGTGTAACCTGTGCTCTGCTGCTACAATTTATCCAAAGATTTCACTTTTGCTTGTTTAAGTTTGCAAACCAACCAGCAGTCATATGCAAGGAGCATGATGGCAAAGAGATTCATGCCTACACTAAACTATTATTTGCTCTTTCCCACTCAGTTTGAAGAGCACAGTACTCACATTTCACATTTCTAGAAGAAAAAAAAAGGCATTAATCTGTTTCACATCAAACAAAATGAAACAAATTGTTTAGGCAATTTCATCTGCAGAAGGGGATAAGATGCTCACACTAATAGCAAAGTGCTTATGTATGTGGTTACGTTATTGTCTCTGATCATCCCTGAAAGAATCATCATAATATTTTTTAAAAATTCAGGTTGAAGTGCCACCCTATTTCCTTCCCAATGTGAAGGAGCCATTTAAAGCTGAAGGCAGGAGCTGAGGCACTCTGAATGACATTTCTCAGACAAATAGTTTGTACGTTGAAAAAAATGTCAATGAAATAGTGTGGCGATCAGAAAAAGAAACACAATAGAAAAGGTGTTACAAAAAGAGGTGGAAGGACCAGCACAATAGCAAGGTACTACAAAGGAAGGGAAGTAGACTGCTCACCCATATCAGAAGATGCTAGGTTTGCAGGGAAAAGCTTCCACCAAAGAGGGATCTCCAGAAAGAGACCCTTCCTCAGTGGCAGTCAGCCCTTAAATAAGGCCTAAGACCTTCCGGTCACACAGTTGAATTGCCTTCACCTGTGCTCCCAGGGCTGACTGGGTCTTTCCTCCAGGTGCACAGACAGTGATTCAGGCTGTGACTCAGCAGTTCCCATACAAGTAGCTTTTTATTTTTCTTCCTGAACTATTTGCTGTTTTCATCTAAGTGTATTCTGTTGTCAAGCATTTTGCTTATGCTCTTCAGAGCAACCCAAGTAATGTGATATGTAACAATAGAAGAGGACAAAGGTACTGTCTTCCAATGCACCAGATCAATTCCTAATATAACCTGCAAATTCATGTGACTAGTGCTTTCAAAAGTACTGGGTTTACTGCTAACACTTACAGCTGCGTTGCATTGTGTAGTTTGAAATGGCTCTGTTTCTAAGCAGACACACTTTCTGGCAGACCTTTGGTTAAACGGCAGCTATGAATGTGCCCTGAGCTGATGATGGCGCTGACACTAAGGATTTGGTGTAGCAAGTAAGAGGACAAAACAGCCTGATGTTTCCAAAGGCTGGGGAAAATCATGTACCTGTCCCTGAATGCTGGCTGTGGAAGGGTTTTATCCCACAGCCAAAATGGGAATTTTACTTACCCCTGCAGTTACTGGTTCATGGGAAAATGACAGGACTGTTGTTAACCTTGATGCTGCAGTCACTGCAGTGTGGTGGGATAGATGCATAAATACAAAAGCAGTTTCAAGTGTGCTAACCTGGATCAGCAGTGACCTTGGCAGACCTGAGTTATTCAGACAACTGCTTGCAAGATTCAAGGCTGAATCTGTCTCAGTGTCATAAATCCACTGGAGCTTTTAACAACATGGGAGTGTGGGTAACACTAGTCTCCATCCTGACATCTCAGCTCTGCCAAGGCAATCACCATAGGTTTTTCTGTTTCAGAAGTAGAGAGACTGCGGTCACTCTGGGCAGGCGGCGGTTCAAGTTTTCCCAAGCCACAGATTTGCTTCATACTCTGCATCTAAATCAACCTGTGTCAACCTGAGCTCTTGAACACTCTTACAGTTAGGTCGGATGCCTTCGAGGACCAGCCAGAGAGGGAATTAAAAGTCCTATAGGTGCTTTTGTTGCAGATGTAGATGAGTTTCTCTGCAACCAAAGCATGCTGGAAATGGAGAGGGGTATTTAAAGAACACCTGAGGTTCTCAGGTGGTGATGTCCCCACAGAACAAGTTATTAAAAAATAAAATAAAATGGTGACAATGATACCTTGCAAAAATTCTAATGGTAAAATCAAGATGAGCCTGGTCATGGGAATCCTTGGGAAAAAATTCTAGCATCAGTCCCATCAAAGTACTGACCTTGTGATTTATCCCTTCTGAGACAAGTCCCTTCTAACTAGCTGCTGTTAATAGCAAATGTAACATTCACCTGTCATTTTCTTTAAGTGGTTTAAACTTCTGCTGATGGAGAACTGATGAGAGCTGAACGCTGTCTGGGATGCCGAGGTGGGGGCCAAATTATCAGAAGTTTGTAAGTGCTGTAGTGGCAAGCACTTGTGAAGATGTCCTCCATGCCCAAGTTGTAACACATCACTTTGGAAAGCGTGTTTACTTAAGAACACAATCCTGGGTCAGCTGAACCAAAAGATGCCAGTTCTGAGGCAGTGCTGGTGTTTTCTGGCCCTGGCCAGCAGCACATGGAACAGAGAGCTGCCTTTGCTTCATGAGAAAGCCAAGTGAGGGGCAGGGTGGCATCTCCCATTGGGAAGTGGGACCTGGGAATGCTTTAACATGGTGACAGGGAATTATTTTAGTAGCTCTTATTCACAGTATTTGGGAGACTGTCCATTTTGGGGACTGTAATATCTACACTGGGAGCTGAAGACAGGCTGTATGGTTTTGGCTGTCTACTGTATTGCAGTTTCTGGAGCTGGTCTGTAGCAATTTAGGGGAGCAAGAAGAGAGACTGTGACCTACTACTCCTGCAGTCCCGTGTTTAAGACCTACATGCAGCTTTGAAGCAAAACTGTATGAAGACATCACCATTCTGGTCTCATTCTGATTTGAGACATCATGAAAGAAAATTAATTAAGGAGATGGTACAAAAACTGCCTTACAAATTATCCCACAGGAGAAATGCTGCAAATAAAATACATGGAGCAATTTCAAATCCATTAGCACTGGATGTGCTTTGAAGCCCCACGTCTGTTATGGAAATTTGTGGGCAGCTGTCCATAAATTGATAAAGTACTCCAAGCAGTGCTAGTGAAGCTGAGACTGGAACAGTAGTGGGGGAGCTGCGCAAGGCTCCGATGCTAAGTATTCTCCATAATGACACAGAAACAAAGATGAAGCTGGGATATTGATGGCAATCCAAGTTAACAAGTAGGGGTTGTCTCACGTGTGCTTATAGAAGGAATTAATCTCTTAAATTCAGAATTTAAGAGAAAGGAGAAAAAAACACTGTGTATTGCCAAGGGCTCAGCCTGATTCATTCCAAAGGTATAATTGTCTTTCCCTTATAAAGCATGTGCTGTGGGACAGAGACTAAACACGAGAGGTGTATGATGTTATAGATACAATACTAGCTGGTTGTGCAAACCATGAGAAAGTAGAAAAACAATTCCATGGGCAATGTTAAACTTAAAATAACCTATTTGTAGAAAAGGGGGTTTGAGAGCATCAGAGGAGGGTAATAAAATGAATTCTGGAAAGGAGAATGAAAGATTAGCATGGGCAATGCTGAGTGAGGTTTTAAAGCACCAAATACTTCCTCATTCATATGACCGGGTGTCTGAGGCTTGGAAGCTTGCCTGGCAGTGGGATGCTATTATGGACACTGCTGAGAAAATTCTGTACAAATTCATCTCAGCTGAAGTAAAAAAGGCAAAATAGGCATCTGCTGACATACGAGCATAAAAATGTAACCCACAGGATTTTAGGCTCAATTTAAATGAATAAACTTGTCGTGGATTAAATAAACCAATAAAGCATATCTACACAGAATACCAAGATGTGCAGTTGCCAAATATTTTCTTTCTAATGCAACACAGCTGAGGAAGAAGCAAATCAGCTTTGTCATGCTTGTAACTGCTATTGTGTAGACAGGAGTGTTTAACTTACACAGAATTTTATCACAGAAAGGAAACAAAACATCTATGCCTGAGCAGCATAAAAAAATGTAAGGATGCAAATGAGTAGAAGAAATTTATTTGATTCAGATAGAAGAAGTCTGGCCATGAAAAATCCAATTTCTCCACACTGTGAGAGAAAAAAAGGATGCATGTGAAGCAGGGACATCTGTTAGTATGATACCTTCAAACCACTGCAGTTCTCACGTAAAAGTGATGGGGTCTGGATAAAAACCTTTGTAAGCTACAATTGACTTTGTTAAGTAAAAGTAGATGAAGGATATTGTTGAAACTTTGCCTGTGGAAAAGGTTGTCATATGGAAAGGTAGATCAGCCTGGTGTACACTTGAACGACGTCTTTTCCATTTGCCAGCATCAAACACTGCATAGCTCTTGCGTGGTATCAGCTAATATGGTATGGGGAGGTTGCATTTTTGGCAAAAATACCGTGGTCTAAGATTTGAAGCTTGAGAGGAGCAAGCGAACAGGTGCCTTTCATGGTATTAGTTATTAGATAAGTCTTCTTGCTATGCCAGGCAGTGTAGTATAGAATCACTTTTATTCCACTCTCTTTTCTGGGCCATGGCCACAAATGTTAAACTTGAACCTGCCTAGATTACTCAGAATATTCCTCTGGTAGGTGTTCAGTCCTACGTCAGGTCTCTGTGAGTGTATTGTGTCAGCCAAGTTCTCAAAATGCTTCTTAATCTCTATTGACCAAGAGGCTCCAGGTGACTGATTCACATGTGGACATTTGGTCTGCAGACATCTGGAGTTAAAAGAGATGAAAGCCATTGTTGTCAGCTGTATTGGATGGATCATGACCTAGCACCCTGTGTGAGCTACAAAACAGCTAACGTCTCAGCAGAAAGAGGAGAAAAAAGAGCAGAAGAATGGAAATTTCACAGCAAGTTCAAGTCCTTTCTCTTATTTGAGCATTGGGTGGTATGTGGCTGTCTTCATTTTGCACTGTTTTGGGTTAGATTTGTGGGTTTAGTGGGAAAATGGATTGTGTTAAAATGGATGTAATCCGATGAGATATGTGAGGGAAAATGAAAGAGAGCCTTTGTTTCAGCAAAAATTGCACTATTTTGGGGACTAATATTGTGCATGCTTTCAGCAGAATTGCTAATTTTTCTGCTGTAAAGACAATCATGTAATGGGCGGGTCTGTGTGAGAGAAAATACCAGTGTTGTACGAGTTACTGTAGGGGTTACAGAGATAACAGGCCTTTGCTTAGTTAGCTTCTTGGTGCTTCATCACAGCAAGTGAGGGGAAAAAGCAAACCAGAGTACTTTAGCAGTCATGTCAGGAAGTCCAAAATGTGCCTAGAGAAGCAGCAGCATGTCTGTATAGCACCCACATCTGTGGGTGCTCAGTACCCAGGCCTTCAGGGTATTCTCACTCTGTCCCATTGATATTGCATGAAGGAGGAGGGGTTATATCATGTGCTCCAATGCAGTGATCAGAAATTGTTGTGGTGGGACAGGTGCTGCTGTGGGGCTGGAGAGTGGAGCCATAGAGGGCTCCAGGACTGTGGCAGTATCTTTCCCACCCCAGATAAAACTTAGATCCTATGACTGTGCTGTGATAGGACAAGGGGAAATGATTTCAAACTGAAAGAGGGGAGATTTATATTGGTTATAAGGAAGAATTTTTTTACATTAAGGGTAGTGAGGCACTGGAACGAGTTGCCAAGAGAGATAGTGGATGTCCCATTCTTGGAGACATTCAAGGTCAGGTTGGACAGGACTATGAGCAGCTTGATCAATCTGTAAGTGTCCCTGTTCACTGCAGGTGAGTTGGACAAGATGACCTTTAATGGTTCTTCCAACTCAAATGTTTCTATGATTCTATGACTGTGTGACACATACCTGAGCTTCTCTTTGCTTTGCACTTGGAAACGTAGGAGACATCTTAGTGTGTGGTCAGGCTATGCTGATACTAATGAAGAGAGTACCCCTCCTAAAGCCTTTGTAGTGCTGGAAGCATCAAAACCTTCCCCTTTGGGAAACTAATAGTGAAACAGGAAGTGTTCAGAGAGGACAGACCTCTTCTAGGGCTCGATCCCTTTAGCAGAGTTTGCCAGGGTTGTGCCCAGCCAGCAATACCCAACAGATATTCCTCTTATCATAGGTGCTGCTCTCTCTGCTTCTTCCTTCAGGCACTGGGTAGCTTTCTCCAGAAGGCTTGGATCTCTGGGAGACCTCATGCCTGAATGACGTCTGGCCCAGATATTTGTTGGATGGGTTGGCCCAGAATGTGGCAAGGCAAAGACAGAGGCTGAAGCATTTTCATGGTTCTCCAGACTCCCTAACAGCTTCAAATAGGCAGTGTAAGATGGTATCTGTCTACCTCAGGGACCTTGGTTCAGAAAGCAGAGGGAAAAGGGCCATCAATATTTATGGCATGTGGTAGTTAGTTTACATGAGAACTCTTCTTCCATGTCAGTGCATGGAAAACAGTTATACAGTAGTTGTATATGAAATCTATTCCAATCCTTCTACATCAGCAACTCCCTTTTCAGGACTGAATTTATGCATGGAAACCCAGTGACTTTCTCTGAGAAGTCTGAATTGCTGGAGAAAACAAAGATAATAACTGATTGATCATAAATTAAAAAAATCTTATTTTAGAAAACTTCTGCATTTAAGAATCTTGTCCTCTGTGCTCTGAATGGAGTAGTTTTAGCCTCAACATGGTAGTTATGAATTTTATGCAGAATGCTTCTACAGAGAGAAAAGGTGAACAGGTGTTTCCTTTTCATCTTTGCTGTCCCACCAATAATTTTACAAGCTTACAATGTGTCCCAATCACTTGTCTTTTCCAAGCATCACTGTCCTAACTGTTGTAGGTATTGTCTGGAAACTTGGTCACCTTGGTCACCCTCCTCTGCACTCTGGCAGTTTCTGCTATTCTCTTTTGGGAGGACTGTACAGAAAATGAAACCACATAGAATATTAAAAATGTGTCTTTAGAGAGGCACATTGCTTCCTTCTTGTCATAGAACAAACAGATGATGGATGCCTGGTCCGCAAAAGGGACTCTCAGGCATTAACGCAGCATAAATAAAATATCCTCATGATAAAATCCCCACATGATTTTTTGCAGTAAACCACTCCTTTTGTTGTACTTTCCCCTTTCTTTCTGGAGTGTATGAAAACTTCTGCCAGCTTTACATCTGAGCAGATCCCTCGCTATCTGTTTTCTCATTACTGTCCAGCACCGCGCTTTACACAAACCGTGCTTCTCATCATTTCAACAAATGATAAATTACCCAAGCCCTCTCTTGCAGGCATGACACTGTTCAAACTAATTGTTGTACCAGTATAATAAAAACTAACCACACCTTTTGGCTACTCTCAACTACACTCTTTAATCAGCTCACCTTGCAGTCAGGGGCTGAACAAACAGCAGTGTGTAAACACTGGTGAGTCACAGCTGCTTCTAGAAGTCACCTGTCCAGGAACCAGGAAAGGGCCCAGCTCATAAAACCTTCAGCTAGGAGCTCTCCCAGACCTGCATCTTATAATTTTCATTTATGTCACTTCCAAACATAAGCAAACCAAATCAAATTGCTGTCACAGAGCACGTCCTTTCATAGAGATTAATACAGCTGAAATTGCCCACTATCAAAGTGAATTCAGATTAGCTCCTCTGGGCCCCCTCTACAGCAAGGCCTTCAGTGGCCTCCCACAGAGCCAGAAGACTGGCTTTCAGAGAATTAGAGAAATAAAAATACCCAAGGCGAGATTACTGTCTCTTAATCTCATAAATTCTTGTCCATGGGGAGCAACAAGGCACCGCTCCGCTGGCCTTCTTTGGATGGGTACATCAAGTGCCCTGCAGTGGTGAACCAAGGACAGCTGGACCCAGTGGATGTCAGGCACCAAGCGGAGTGATTCTTCCTCCTTAAGACTGATCAATGAACTAAATGTGAAACAAACTGCATCAGTGGTGGTTAAAATATCAGAGTTTTCAGAACTCATCCCTGAAGCACTGCCTGCTGAAAACTAGTGAGTCACATTCAATTCCCATAATCTGCAATGTGATGTGCAAGGTGGGGCTGCATAAACACTGGCACCCATCATAGCTTCCAGGGATCTCAGCCACAACAGGGGCTGGCAGGTATAGCACAAGATCCATAGGAAATGCACAATTCTCTGGAGCAGAGAAGGGTGACCCGTGGGATGTCCTGAAGAATCACAGATGGCACTGGTTGCCCCTGTTGAGGCAGTTCCCAGCTGAGGAATGAGATTGTCTCATTCTGCTCTGCTTGCTCTGCTACGGCCTCACTTGGAGCACTGGGTGCAGGTTTGGATGCCACAATATAAGAAAGATATAAAACAAGTAGAGTCCAAAGAATGGACTATTTTATGAGACTATGATTCTAGTTGAATTGCTCTGTTTGAATTGTCATTTCTGAACCTGGATCCACTCCTGTCACTGGCTGTTTTATTGGAGAGCGCCTACTTAGACATACCTAGAACCTTCCTCAGCTACCAAAACTACTATGACAGGATCTTAACTTGGCCCAGACTTATCTTTGGACCAAGGAAGGAGGAAGCAGCTCTCCACAGTGACTTCACAGACAGTACTGGGAGCAAGTGGAGCTAAAACCTGTTTATGACTGAGTTTTCATAAGCATCTAAGCCTGCTCCATCTTCCCTCTCATCCTCCCTCCTGCTGCCCACTGGGTAATGGCTCTTCCTCCTTTCCTCCTGGCTTCAGCTCCAGACTCCTTCATTACTCCTGCAAACCAGTTCCACATTGTCCATTTTTTTCTGATGGTTTGGTGAGGTGAGGTGGCTCAGAGAGTGTTGCTATAGTTGGCATAACATAAGCAGCAGAGACATGTCTGAGAGCAGAAAGAGGGGCTGGCAAAGGGCAATGATGCCTCCACCCAATCAGTGGGCTGTTGACTGATTACTGTGTGAAACCTCACAAATGAAAAATATCTGGACTATATGGTATGAACATGTCCCTGTGTGTTTTCTTAAGCACGTAGAACATCTGTGCTGGCGGGCTATGTGCTAAAACAGCCATACAGCTTAAAAAAACCCAAACCATTAAAAATAAATTTTGATATTCTTTACTGTGTCTTTCTGACAACCTTTTTAGCCAATGTAGAGAGCACTTTCTGTTAGGAAAGGCCAAAATTAACATTCATGATGGTGTAAGTCATTCCTCTTAGCAGGAGATCAAGTTTTTCTTTTCTTCCCCATTTACTCCTCAATAGGACTCTTTGGCAACACTTGAATATGAGCTGCAAAGCTACTGAACTGAGCAGTAAAATGACTGCATAGGCAACATACTGCTGAGTCTCCTCTTTTTTGTGCTAATTGTATTAACTGTGCTCATTTGTTTATATTGTTGTATGAATGGCATTTTTTGATATGTGAAATAGGTTTACTTTCACAGAACTTAGCAGTGCAATGGAGCATGTATGTATTTCTGATGTGACAGATAAAAGGATCAGCTAGTCACCCTCCTCTGTATTTGGTCAGCAGGTTGATGTTCAGTTGGCTTAATTAGGCTGACCAAGGCATTGTCTAAAATATGACTGTGCTTTGCCCCAAAGTTTACATTCAGACTTCTCCAAGGACCAATGGAAATGCTGTATTTGTTGCATTTCTGTGACATTATAGAGCATCATTTTCTGTATGAATCATCCGAAAATTTTATATTATGCTTGCAGATGCCCTAGGGAAATAAGGAACTAGATACATCCCCACATTGCAGATGAATAACTTGTAGTTCAGAAAGGATATATGACTTGTGTATTCACAGTAACATCAACATCACTACAGGGAGCAGATTTCATTCTCAACCCAAGCTATGAATCCTGATACACCTGCATATACCATTACCAGGATCAGAATATAGGATCATAGTATAGGATCACAGGAGAACTGAAGTGGGAAGGGACCTCAGGTGATCTCTAGTCCAACCTCCCTGTTTAGAACAGGGGCAGCCATGAGCTCAGACTAGGTTGCTCAGGACTTTGACTAGGTTTTGAAAACCTGCAAGGACAGAGTCTGTGCAATCTCACTGAGCAGCTTGTGCCAACACTTGATTGTCTTCATCATGAAATTTGTTTTTAATACATCCAGGACTTATAGGGGGTGATGCCTCTGAACCCCTAGGGAACTGACCTCATGAGCTTTTTCTCATGCCTATCCACTTCGCCAGTCTCTAACACCCTAGCCAAACTTCCATGGATTTCATTGAGGTGTAGATACACCGAGAAGAGTAAACTGTACTGGAAAGGATGGAGACAATATATGCTTGTGGAGGAGCAGAAACTTTATCAGTTCAGCGAATACTTGAAAAACTTAAAAATCTACAAATGGTAATGCATACTCTGTTTTGGCATGGTAGCACTCCAGAACATCAGATTGTTACATTTCTGGAGCTGTTTTATGAGCCAAAATGTCATCTGTAATGTGATCTGGTCCTGCCTGGCCATGGTGGCATGGAGAACCTTCTCATGGCAGGAGGAGGAAAAATGTCCCTGTGAAGAAGCTCCGTGAAACAAAACCACCAAGTTTTGAAATGATTCACTAAGCAGTTAACTACAGTTGCACATTCCAGTACTTTGGAAAACCTTATCTAGAATAAGAAGAGAGTTGTGAATATAATTGTTTAAACAGCCTCACCCTAGTATTGCAGATATCTTGGTGAGTTAATCATAAACACAGGCAGAATCCCTATGGCAGCCAAGAGAAGAAGAGTGGTGCCTTGCATACGCTGGATGAGTTGCTGAAGGCCAGCTTGACACTGGAACAACAGGAAAGCAAAGGAGATGGAGGAAAAAAAACCAAGGTGATTTCTCTTCTATTTTTACATTATCTTTGACAGTGAAAATGCAAGACATCCTGCAGGGAGACAAAATGATGCTCAGAAATACTTAAATACTCATAGTTCTAATGTTGGCAGCTTGTGTGAGTGCTTCATTTATGTCAGCAAGTTTTGTACCGGAACAAGCTTATTCTTTAAAAGTCTTTAAGGAAAGAGTATTAATTCCACTGAACTGAAAGTGGGAGGAGATAAATGCCTCTTGTAAGCATATTTTACTGCATCTTTAGTTTTCAGTTTTTTTTTTTTGTTTGTTTGTTTGTTTGTTTTTTTTCCTGTTCACTGTGTTTTAGAAGCATGGTGTCTTTGGGATCACCCTGGCTCACAGTTGGTGTGCATGCGCCCTGCAGTGCGAGTTAGAGAACACAAATTATTTGGACTGCTGTGGTTTGGGGCTTTGGGGCTTGAATGTGCAAGAGAGCTTTCTGTGGCCACATCAATAGGTCTGATATGACTGATATCTCTCCCTGCAGTTTTGTAATTCTGCCTTGAACAAGTTAATAGTACATAAAAACAGTGTGCCATGTTTCCTAGGTGTATGCATAGTTGACTTTACCCACTGAAAACTTATTTGATTTCAACAGGATGCATCTCAGTGCAAAATTTGACACTTTCATCTTTCAGTACATAGGTCAGCTTTTGGAAATAACCCTGGTTTCCTGAAATCAGTTCAGTTCCCTAAACTGTGAAGTGCTTATTTGTCCCAAGGAAAGAACATTGGCTTTTTGCTGAAAGAGAGAAATATATGGGTGTTTGCGCCTCTGAGTGTCTAAGTATTTTCTTGTTTCTACATCCTTTTGCAGTAGAGCTGAATGTAACACTAGCAAACAAATTTTTGCCCTTGCTGTAGCAGACTGAATGGAGAACACTTTCATGGATTTTGCAGAGTGGACTACGGACTCAGAGATGTGGAACTGAGATCAAAGGTTGGCCAACGTGCTTAGAGATTCTGCCTGAGAACTTAGTATAAATTAATTTATATGAATAGTAAATGAATGATTAATGTTAAATAAATTTAGCTTATTGACAAACCTGAGTTGTGCCTACCATCAACTTTAGGACAACAGCACAGATTGTGTGTTTGAAGAGAAAAACATATTTTATTTCACTTGTTGTCTTCCTTCATTGAAACAGACCAAGAAAACATACATAAAACAATTCTAGCATTAGCTCTGATAAGATTTGTATCAACTTTTCTATTCCTTCTGCTAAAACAGATTTGTTCTTCTCCATTGGAGGCCTGGGGTGTTGCATTAGGCTGTGCACCAGAAAATTTCCAGGATCAGATTTTTTCAGCTTAGCTCTATACAACTTATAATGGATAATGGATTGTTTTTCAAGGATTTGATATATTTCATTTCAGTTGATGTGGCTGATTTTTTTTTAAGAAACCATAATTGCAACAATGATAAGAATTGTAAACAAGCAGTACTAACACACTAGGGAATTTGAACTGTTCAGAGGAAAATGTGAAACAGCACAACAAAGTGAATACAATAAAAAATATTAATATCAATTTCTTATTTGCTGCAAGACAAGATGTTCATTTCTTACATTGCTCTATCTGACGTCACAGGATTTTTAGTTTGAGGATACTGAAGTATTTGCTGTTTTATTCAGTTCATGCACTGCTATTTTAACTACAGAAGTGATCCTGGTTTTGATGGATGGTAGGAAAATGTGGGTAATATTAGAGCGGACATTCTATATATTGATCCTGATTTTATCTCAGATGCTGTTCTGGGACAGCTCTAGATAAATAAGTAATTGCTTCAGGGATTACACCTGCATACCTCACAGCAGAAATTGGTCCACTGAGAATAAACATTGCAAATTATGAAGGTGCAAATGACTGATTTTAAAAAAAAATGCACAACTGTTATGAATGAGACCCCAAATCCTTTGACAATGGAAAGAAAAGCACATTAATGTCCACTTGAACGTATCTCTTTCCCACCCCATAGTCTGTGCACTATGTGTTATCATCTGCACAGATGCTGAGGATGAGGAACGGGAGAATACCCAGGAAAGCGCTTTGTTCTTGTCAACCCATACATCAACGGCACAATCTAATCCTTGTGTGTGGCATGGAATGAAAACTTGTTGGGGCTAAGCTGTACTGGTTTGTTTACCAGGATTGTGACGACAGTTTTAGCACCTTAGGGTTCTGATTCACAGAGCTGTAGGTTGACCTCTCCTGACTTGGTGAGCTATGTCTAACCATGGGTTCTGGATACTCTAGTCAGCGGGTAGCCTCAGGTCAGCACGATCCCAGCCCCTATGTGTAAGTCTCTGACACGTGAAAACCCTGAGAGTTCAGATATAGAGCGCTGAGCATCAGACTGTTGCTCAAGATACTCTTAATTCAGGGTGAGCTGTAAGCTATGGACACAAGTTTTGCTTGCCAGGCAGAGTAAAGCCAGCTTGAGAGTTGTATGACACATCTCTGTAGATGCAGCTCCTGGTGTCAAGCCTACAGAAGGAGCAGAAAACCACTTGCTAGGTTTTTTACCTAGCTAAAGTGTGGTGGCTTATGAAGACCAGAGAATGTTTTCTGCCAAGAAACAACAAATTAAATCAAATACCTACAGAACATTTTTTTTTGCCTCAAATATGCAGAAAATGTAGCCTTCCTTCTCTTCCTCCCACATGCTTTGTATCCTTTTTCCTGAAATCTTCATGGATCAGGGTGACATGCAGATGCTGGAGAATAAGCCAGCACCTCCAGCCAGTGACCTGTTAAGTCTGGGGCAGTAAGAACTGGGTTTCACGCCCTTTTCATATGAAAGTCACCCTGGACGTCTTGTTTCCTGGGTCCTGAGGTGTTGTTCATGTTTTTTTTTTTAAGCTTCAATTTTAAAAGCATCAAAATCGAAGACAAGCAGTGTTTTTCTCTGAGGTATTGACTCTTGCTGCCCTCAGAGGAGATAAGGTGGATTTTTTTGGCATTTTACTACAGTTTCTAAAATGGAATCATAGAATCATAGAATCACCAAGGCTGGAAAAGACCTACAAGATCATCCAGCCCAACAGTCCACCTATCACCAATAGTTCTCACTAAACCATGTCCTTCAACACAGCGTCTAAACATTCCTTGAACACCTCCAGTCAGTGACTCCACCACCTCCCTGCGCAGCCTGTTCCAGTGCCTGACCACTCCTTCAGAAAAGTAGTATTTCCTAACGTCCAGCCTGAATCTCCCCTGGCACAACTTGAGGCCATTCCCTCTAGTCCTATCACTAGTTACACGAGGGAAGAGGCCGACCCCCAGCTCACTACAGCCTCCCTTCAGGAAGTTGTACAGAGCGATAAGGTCTCCCCCGAGCCTCCTCTTCTCGAGACTACACAATCTTTCTGATTACAGTGGATATCTTAAAATTTGATGTTTCTGGCTGTGCAGACTGGAGCCATGAAAAAGCTTGTAAAAAGCAATGAAAATATCCTTTTATCCAATCAGCACATGCAGCCTGAGGTGAATACACACACCCTGCCTCTGGCTGTAACTCTGTACTTGTACACTCTTAGAAAATAGGAGGTAATTTGACTGAATTTAGCCTGCAATGGCAGATATTTAGACTAAGTTAAATTACTTGGTGTTTCCTGCAGTTAATGGTCTGTTCTCACACAAACTCATTTGTGTCTGAACCCTGTCCTCATCAGCTTTGTCTCTCGCAGCTGTAGCTCAAGGCTTTTGCAAGCACTTATATATACCGCTGGCTTGCAGGTGAATTATTTCAGCCAGCACCATCAGAAATGTAGTCTTTGTAGAAGTGGGTGGAAAAAGGCACATCCTTCTGAAAAGGATCCTTCTCTACATCCTTCTCTACAACTCCCTGAAAGGAGGTTGTAGTGAGGTGGGGGTCTGCCTTTTCTCCCAGGCAGCAGTGATAGGATAAGAGATAATGGCCTCAAGTTGTCCCAGAGGAGGTTCAGGTTGGATATCTGGAAAAATTTATTCTCAGAAAGAGTGGTGAGGCATTGACACAGGCTGCCCAGGGAGGTGGTGGAGTCACCATCCCTGGAGGTGTTCAAGAAAAGGGTTGATGTGGCACTGAGAGACATGGTCTAGAGTGGTCACTGGCAAGAGTCGATGGTTGAACTAGATGATATCAGTGGTTGTTCCAGCCTTGATGATTCTATGATTTTGTGAAAAGCTACAGAGCTCTGGTCTGTCCCTGCTGAAGGCAAAGGGGTCAAAAATTCTGCTGCGTATGGCAGCTTCCTGCAGGGTGGAGATGTTGGAGGATGGCCTCAGCACCAAAAGCAGACTGCTGTGTTGTCTCTTTGCCCCTGCCATCACTCCAGCTGGTGGCTGTTTGTACTGGGGATTTGTCAGCAGAAGAATATTAAAGGACATAAAAAAGAGACTTGCTATAATGTATCATGACAAAAATCAGTAATCCTTTCTAAAGACAAAATTAGCTTTTACATTTCACTTTTTTTTTTTTCCACACGCTTTAACTACATCCCAGATAAGCCTGCCTTTTGGGCCAGCAGATAGGAACTATACCCATAACTTATAGTCTACACTCTGCAGGATCATTAATTTTTCAGTTCCTTGATCTTGCTGTCTTTTTAAATGAATTCATGCTTGCCCTTGAAAAGCTCTCTGAAATCCTCAGAAGAAAATATTGCTAGTTATTATCAGATAGATATTTCTGCTGTATTACAGTGGAATACATTTAAAACAAACAAGAGGACATGTATCCTGAAAATAGCTTATCACAGCAGAAAGGCACTAGGAAGCTGGGCAGGATTATTCACCCTGTTTAATTTCAGATACCACATCGGATCCAAGCTTCTTGTATTGTTACTGTTGAGAGGGATTCCTCCTGAGAACAGTTCACATAATGCCATGTTGTGGCCCAACCCAGCACAAAGGCACTCGCTCACTCTTCCCAGGTGGGATGGGGGAGAGAATTGGAAAAGCGTGAGATGGGTGTCACGTGTGCAAGCAGAGCAAAACAAGGAATTCATTCCCTGCTTCCCACTGGCAGGCAGATGTTAAGCCACTTGCAGGAGTACAGGGACAACCACGTGTAATGGTTTCTTGGGAAGACAAACACTATTGCTATGAATGTCTCTCCTTCCCCCTCTTTATCCCAGAATTTATTGCTGAGCATGATGTCATGTGGCATGAGATAACCCGTTGGCCAGCTGCCCTGGTTCTGTCCCCTTCTACCTTGTACACTTCCAGCTCCTTGCTGGCAGAGCAGCACAAGAAGAAAAGTCCTTGGCTCTTCAACAACCAAAACATTGGTGTGTAATCACCAGTGTTTTCATCCTAAATCCCAAACACAACATCACATGAGCATTTAGGAAGAAAATTAACTGTCCCAGCCAAAACCATAACAGATAAGCCTTGGCTGCTCAGAGTCTGTAAGAGCCTGTCTCTCTCTAGGAAGGTCCTGCCTGCTGGTGGGCAGGCAGGACCTTCCTGTCCCCAGACCCAGCAGTGGTGAACCTGGCGGGTGACTTAGTCTGGGACCACAGTTCTATTCGTTACACCTCAGAGTCTCTATTACAGACTGCACTGCAAGGAACAATGAATTTGGGTCTAGGGAAGACGTAGTTTTGAGAAAGTGATTATGAAAAAAAGATTTCAGTGATGTTTGCTTTCCTCCTTGAGTAATATGAATAGGAGATTTAATTACTAATTATGCTTATAAAGAAGAAGGCATTTTAGTCATTCCTCCAACAATCTTTGTATAGTAATGTGTATCTTATTCCATGTTTTTTTGCTCTTCTTCTTTATTAAATAACCTCTGTAGTATATTAATGGAATTTGAAGCATAAGAGCTGCAGACCTGATCCTTTTCAAAGAGCTTAATTCCAGTTTTGTTTTTTTGAGACAGGCACCTTACCAGACCATGTAGGCAGATATTTTTGAGCAGCCATTTCCACCTTTGATAGAAACAACACTAGTGGCAACTGCTGGAGTATGATTGCTTCTAAACACCTAGAGAAATGCTGCAGGAACCAAATGTGCTTGATTCAAACAAATGTGCTCTTTATTGATGAGGTGACTCATAGCCCAGAAGAACAAGCTCCTTTTGAGTTGCACCTTGTAAAGGCAGGGTGCCTTCAGGGATGGTGATGAGAAGCAAATATTGAGACATAAAGATGTTTATTTGAGGCACTAGTGCTTCAGTCATCTTATATAGCCTTTGTTTGAACAGTTTTTCTCCAACTCCAGTGAAATAAAGGAGAGATACTGATGAATCATAGAATCATAGAATCATTGAAGTTTTTTCCAAAACATCATCTAGTCCAGCCATGAATGATGTTGTGTTGCTGGCTATGGTAGAAGTAGAGAGAGGAGATGTCTGTCTGGGAAACCTTCAGGCCCTTTTTTCTGCAAGATACAGGAGATGGAAGGGTAGTTTTTTGGAAGATGGACTGGCCGCATACTTTCTATTTACAAGTTTGTATTTTCTGGTAGTAAACAGAAGATAAATTGCTGCAGTACCAATGGAAACTGACTTTCATTCTGGTTTAAAGAGGCTTGGGATCATTAGCGTGAAGCACAATTACATGGGCTGACCATCACTACTGCCTTGGTTAGCACCCTCAGTGGGTCCCTGCAACTGACTAAGGAGCCCCATGGCCTGCAGGAAGCCCTTGGAAGATCCCATGGCTTTGGCTTTTGCAGCGCTCTAAAAATAACTGCTTAAGATGATTTTAGTTTTTTCTCTCTTCTGATTAGTTCAGGATCAGAGGAGGAAGGACTTTTTTTCAGATTGGCAGAGCACAAGCTATCCGAGGTGGATCTCACCTCACCCATAGTGACTGAACCTGGACAGAATTACTGTATGGTCATTTCTTAACATGCTCCATTTGAACTTGGTATCTCTAGCATGGCTGAAGGTAGCAGCTGCTCTCTGACCTTCAATAAATATAAATCTGTTATAAGGATAGCCCCCTAAAATCATACTGAAGATTAATTTAAAGTAGTGCAGAACAAGAAGTTATTCTGGAACAACTGCTTAGATCTAGCACTTCACAGTCCCACCAAGCCAGAAAGAAACGAGTTCTTAGCACTTTAAAAGAAGTGGCGTATTCATCTTGCTTCAAAAAATGCCAGCAATACCTGCTACTAACATCTTTATTTGGGAGCAGCTTTTCCTCTGTTCTTTTTATTTATTCATTCTAGGGCTAAAGTAGACACCACAAGAATAGATTTATGATGGAAAGACAGAATTAAAAAGGAAAGAGTTTCAGCACTGGTGATGTAACGTTGCAGGGACTTAGGAAGATAGGGTGTGCTGTAAGCATATGGGCAGTGCAAAAATCATGACTTTAATCTCATCCGTGTGCAGTTGTAAATGCAGAATTGCATTCTGTGCTCAAGAATTGGCAGTAGCTTTTGGAAAACTCTGGGAGGGCAACCAGCATCCCTTACCCTCCGCATCCACTCATAATGGTCCTTGGGCGTGTGTGACAGGTCTCTTAGTGTTGGATCTCAGTACTTGTGATGGACTGGGTGAGGTGGACAGCTTTTCTGCAGCCTTTTGAGTGGCTTATGAGCTGTTTGTGCACAGACACCTTTTTTTTTTTTTTTTTTTTTAAATGGAAACTCTCCTGCTCAACCTTCTGAACAATGTTTAAATTTCATGGCTACTTGGTAGAGAATCCAGCTATGTAATTAACTCAGATGCTAAGCACTTCCCGCAGCAAACATTCTGGTTTTCTCTCTGTGCCAAAAAGAATACATCTGGGATTAATGTTTCTCTGCTGAACAGCTAATGGTTATGTTCCAGTGCTACCAACGTGCCCATAAAATCATAGAATCACAGAATTGTTTGAGTTGGAAGGAACCATTAAAAGTCATCTGGTCCAACCCTCCTGCGATGAACAGAGACACCTGCAGCTCAATCAGCTGCTCAGAGCCCTGTCCAGCCTGACCTTGAATGTCTCCAGCGACAGGGCATCCACCGCCTCTCTGGGCAACCTGTTCCAGTGCTTCAAAAACAGAAGCATCTTTGCAAATGTCACTGCTTAACTGGCATTCCCAGAATATTTTGCATCTTCACTGAAGAGTGATGAAGCAGCCAGCAGTTTGTGGGATGCAGTTTTGGGCAGTGTGTCCTAACAGCTGTGTGCAGGGCTCTGTACTGAGCAGAAGGCAGAGCCTCAGTTCCCCATTATGGGAGAGCTCATGGCTCTACCTTTGAGACCAACAGGGTTTGGTTCAAAACAGAGCAGCCCTACAGATGTATTGTATCCATGTTCCAGGCAGCCTTCAACAACCTGGAACGTTTGTATGGGTAAGGGAGGGAGACGAGTTAAAACACTTGTGGTTTAGTCTCTGACTCGTCAAGAAACTGCTTTCTAATGTGAGGCTGATTCTACAGCCATGTCCAAACTTTACATCTCACTTTGTGCTAAAACCACCCAGATGGGACTTATTATTCCTCTTCCTTCCAGTTCCATGGTAATTTGCTGACAAATCTTGCTAACAGCCTTTGGAAAGTTGAAGATTAAGTATGTTTGGAGTACTGTAAAATAACAAGTCCCTAGGGGAAGAGTAGGATGTGCAGCTGAGCTGCAAAACACAGGTCTGAACGCTGAGAGCAGGGCTTTGAGCTGCATTGTGCAGTTTGACCACAGAGCTGCACAGACAGGCAGGTGGGAGGGAAAGCAGGGGAGCAGGGATGTGGTACCTCGTGCAGCAACTGCTGCCTGCTTTGTGGTATGGCTGGGATCACAGCTCAGGTCTCCTGAGCACCCCTGTGAACTTCACTATGTTCTTCCTAAAATTGCTAACAAAGTAAGTGCAAAAAAGATTGCACCACACCCACCAAACCTACATAAGCGTGGAGTCAGCGCTCCTGCTCTGGTTCTGTATGGATGCTTCCATATCTACCCTTCTCTCCACCAGTGAACAGCTCTGAAGCACCACTTATAAAAGTCAAACACTGCTTGTTCTACCAGACACCATCAAACCTCTTTACTTGCTATCAAGTAGATCATTAGCTGGATGTCTGTCTAGAGTTCCTCTCTCAAAAATTACAACAATCTCATTTTTGAGGCCACTTGGTTGCTGAGATAACCGTGTCAATTTATACCTGCTGAGCAAGTGGCCCACTTGAGCTTCTTGATTTTTCTAACAAAGTATTGCTTTCTCTCAAATAACGTTTTTTCAGCACTTTGAGGACTCCCTAGCAGCAGATGATTTATGGTTCAGGCTGTCTGCCCTGCCACAAAAGGGTCAGCTCCTGTTTATAGCTGCTTGCATTTGGCATCTTTGTACAAGTTTAGGTCTGCTTGGCTCTGTCCAGGTCACACAGAGCAAATGGTGCTGGGTCCCTCTGAGTTTCAAAGACAACTGAGGACAATGTTCTGTACTCATTAAAGAAACCCAAAATAAAACTTTCTGATTGCTGAGTGCCTCCAGTAGTTTCAAGGGACCACATTGTTCAAAGGAGTCTTTCATTTTACGCACCAACCCATTGCTACAAATACTGCAGTTCAGATCACAACACTACTCAAACAATGCTGTAGACTTCTGATGCTCTTTCCATGCGACAAATAAATGTTTTACATCCATTGGCTGAATGGACTTCCCAATGCTATGTTACTTTATGGATGTGGCAGGAGTGAGGCTGGAAGCAGACTGCACATCCATCCTGACTTTCTTCTTACTCCTTCCCTTCCACTGGAGGCCTGACTTAGCCCAGGATTGTGCTGCTTATTTATGAGAAGAGGGGCTGACTCACTCTTTTTAACATATTGACTATTACAAAGCTGCCCTTATGTAAGCTTTCTGTTCCTTTACAATCCAAGCCCCCACCTTGGTTTATCAAGCAGCTCAGAGGAACACCTCCTTTGTAAATAAAAGGGAGTTTTCTGTTCAGCCTCAGATTCTGTAAACAACAAAAAAAAAAGACACTCAAACTCACAGCATTTTCTGTAGCTCATTGTAGTGGCTATCAGCTCTTCCCATGATACAGAGAAGGTCAGGGTCTTGTAGTATGAGTGAGGGCAGGGTGCCCTTGGGCTTGTTTGCTACCAGTTCCTGCACTAACATCATGGCCAGTACCAGTAGTTTACCACCAATTTCAATATGGTGATGACAGCCGTCTTCTGAAGAAAACTTCGCTTTTGTCTATTGTCTCTCTGAAGACTGTTATCCTATAACTTTCCATAAAACAGATGTGGAACTGTTGGAATAGGTCCAGATGAGGCCATGAAGATGATCAGAGGGCTGGAGTGCCTCTGCAATGAAGAAAGGTTGAGGAAGATGGGCTTCTTCAGCCTGGAGAAGAGAAGGCTCCAGAAAGACCTGTTAGTGGCCTTCCAATACTTAAAGGGAGATTATAAACAAGAGGGGAAACAACTTTTCATAGAATCGTAGAATTGTAGAATGGTTTGGATTGGAAGGGACCTTTAAGATCATCTAGTTCCAACCCCCTGCTACAAACAGGGATACCTCCCTCTAGACCAGGTTGCTGAAAGCCCCATCCAGCCTCGCCTTAAATGCATCCAGGGAGAGGGCATCCACAGCCTCACTGGGCAACCTGTTCCAGTGTCTCACTGCCCTCGCAGTAAAGAACTTCTTCCTGATATCTAGTCTAAATGTACTGTCTTCCAGTTTAAAACGATTTCTCCTCATCCTGTCACTACTGTCCTTTCTAAAAAGTCCCTCCCCAGCTTTCCTATAGGCCCCCTTCAGGTACTGGAGGGCCTGGAGTGAGGAATTAGCACAGCAGTCACGCAGAAAGGAAACACCACGGAGTGATTTCAATAATTCAATGTTAGATATAATAATATACCTTCTGGATAATAGTGTAGCTCCTAGGAGAGATCTCACTATTTTACAGGGCGCTCTGCTCACATAGATTGATTTCATTGCATGTCTAGTCATGTATGGAGTCTGCTTCTGCCCTATTTGTTGCACAGTAGCCTGGAAATGTAGACTTTGGGAAGCATGAGCAGAAGCTGCAACTGGAAGCATAGCAATGGGGGACTCTTTTTCAGGGAGTGTAGTGATAGGACAAGGGGTAATGATTTTAAAGTAAAAGAAGGGAGATTTAGATGAGGCACTAGGAAGAAACTCTTCTACTCAGAGAGTGGTGAGGGACTGGCATCCCATACTGGCATGGTGGATGCCCCATCCCCAGAACTGTTCAAGGCCAGGCTGGATGGGGCTTTGGACAACCTGGGCTAGCGAAAGGTATCCCTGCCTAGGTGAGTTTTAAGGTCCCTTCCAAATAAAAAAAAAAGAAGAATAAATAATACCTATTGCAAGTTAGAGAAATGTTCCTGTATTTCTGAATTCAGCCATGCAGGGGAAACGTTGTTGGAAGTTACACAATGAAAAGACTGTCTGGACTAGATGAGCTAGCAAACATGTTCTCATACCCTTCTTTAGTGCAATTTTAGCTTTTTTTGCTGAAGAGATTACTAAGACTGTTAGGGGAATTAGATAGTCAAAGCAACAGTGGCCAACCAGGGCATAGACACGTCATCATCCCAATCTAAGACATGTGCTGCTGGTGATTTTTGTTATCATTATTATTTTTGATATTGGCTTGTTTGTAGTAAAACCAGAAAGAATATGAGAGAGAGTGAAAAAAGGAATTGACAGAAGTACAGCAATAAAAAGATAGAATAATAACTTGGAGCTAAATGTAAACTTCTGAAGGAAGAATAAAAAATAATTTAAAAAAATTCATTTTCTGCTCCACTGGAGAAAAAAGGATTTTGCATTTGCTTTTTAGAGATATGGGATTGTATGAGATAGCTGATTTAGGAAGCATTTTTCCTCCTAGCAGTGCTTTGCCCATCTGCTCAAATCAAGCGAGTATGACTGCTGCCACGGAAGGGCAAGGCAGCTTCCTGGCTAGAAGCCTGATCCTCATTGAACCAAGAAGATGAGATAACAGGCCTGCAGAAGCAGCCATCTCCCTAAGTCATCCAAGAGAAACAAGAGGATGCAGAAATACAAACCTGGCCAATCATTTGCAATAAGCTGCACAAGACTCCTTCATTTGTCTGCTGCATTTCACACTCCAGTAAAACTGTTAGTGCTTCGTGTGCTATGGATACTTCATCACAGCAGTGAATTTGGGTATTGATCTTGGGAAGAAGGAATTTGCCCCACTGGGCAAATTCTGTGTATCAAATACATAGTTTCAAAGGTGCACTATGGGTCAGTTCTGTCTTATTTGGGTCAGAAAGGGTTAAAAACAGTGTAAAAATGGTCTTATGAGAAGTGCAGAACAAAATAGGTCTTGTGCATCTTTAATCTGTTCTCAGCAAGGACTGGAGCATAGCCAAGAGGAAGCCACAAGGAAGTGGTTGTATATACAAGATTGGAGGAAATAAATGTGAATATTTTGTAAGGTTAGTAACTATTAATGGCATGTATTATTAAGTGGGGAGGTGGGAGCAGAAGAACAGGGAGACACAATCCAGAGCCCTGTATGTTAGGTTGCAATCAAGAGTCAGGCACATCACAGGTGGAAAGAGTAAGAAAATGGAGAAAATGAAGTTCTTCTTTAATTACAACAGAGTATAAATACACAAAAAGTTCAAACAGGACTAATGTTCCAGAGGGTGATAGCTCAGTCCGGAAGCCAGCCCCTTCCAAGATCTATTGGTGAGGCGAAGAGGTTGATGTTCTAGTTCGGAGCTGTTGGGGGACAGCAGTGCCTGGCTTGCTGGCTTCTGCAGATCTCCCCAGAGCAAGAGTTACTGTTTGCATAGGGAAAAGTCTTTGTTCCGGTTCAGTGTTTACCAGCTGGAGTGACCAGGCACCAGGGCTGCTAGCTGCAAGTAGATGAGTCTTAGATGCAAATATGAGCTTGGAGAGCCTGTTCACAACGTAAGAGGCAGCGGCTGGAAGGAAAACAGCAGGATGGAGCCCGCAGCAGGGGCACCTCACGCTCACAGGTACGTCTGATACTCTGGGGGAACTCTTCCAAGGGTTGGTTTTAATTTAGCCAGCTGTTTTGGAAGAATTCTTCCTGAAGGAAAAGAAAATGCACAAATCCTCTTTTTCATGTTTACCTGCTCATGCCAGAAGTGATTATTCTTGACTCTCTTTATATATTCCGTACTGTCTTGTGCTTTCTCTCATCTCTTCTACATGTATGAGGTCAGGGTAAATTTGGTTGGCCATGCAGGTGATGGCTCAATCTGCCTGTGGAGAGGGGAATGGACTCTAGGCAGTACAGGAACAAGAGAAATGAACACCCTGTCCCTGGATGTAATAACTGCATTCATTATTTTGTGAGTATATGGTTGTGTTTAGTAGATCTGCTACCCAACTCTTGTGCACTGACATAAGAAAGGCTACTGAGTACAATCCTTAGTTTGCATTTGTTCAGGATGCATGCTTCTTTTCATATACAAGAAAGCCAAATGTGTCAGTAGAAAGTCATTTCTTTCCTGCAGAAGGATTTGCAAGAACCAGAGCTTTATATGCCTGAGCAAATGGCTGGCATTTGCAGAGGGGCTGAGTTGTGATACACAGTTCAAAAGTATGACCTGTATTTGTCCAGAGCATGCTTGAATATGCCTAGAACTTCCCCCCTCCAGGCCATTTTTTAGATATTCTGTGTATAACAGTGTCTAGGGAAATGCATTTTAATTAACACACCAAGAACATGAGAGCAACTGGGTCAAATTTTAAGTCAGTTTCTGTTTCCCAAGAAGGACAGAGAGAGGATACTTGGGAAATGAGTTTGTCAAACAGATATGAGCAAATGATCCTGTCCTCAGCAGTTTCATAAAGTCAGGGGGTTGGAGCTGGATGGACATTAAACCCCACTGTGACTAGGTTTCCATAAATGCAAAACGTCTTTGATTCTTTGGCCTCAACAGTGTTCCTTGCAACATGTCATATGATTTATACTTTTTACTGAGGAACACTTATGCTCATTTTTTTTTTGAGTTTATCACCTCATTGAGCACTCTTGCTCTGTGATCTGAGGACTGAGAAGCTGAGAAACTCATTTATTCATCTCCTCCACGTCATTCCCTATTTTATAGCTCTTTTTGAAACACCCCTTCAGCTGCAATTATATGGTACAGTGGTACAGTAGATCCAAGTACCTGCCCAAGACCACAGTGGCCACAGGAGGCAGCACTAATTGGGATAAACTCACTTTCCTGTTCAAATGTGCTCCAAGAATGCACGAGTTTATCACTGTCAAGTCTTTACACCTGATTGGGTGTAATTCTGGCAAAAGCTTATATGGTATGCTTTGATAATTTTGACAGAAATGCAGTAACGAACCTTCTCAGGATTCAAATGTAGCATGACTTCCATCTGATCCAAATCTGTGTTTATGATATCATGTGGATTCCCTTATGCTTTAGAGGCAAATTGACATTTGTTCCTAAAGTCCATCCTGACGATACCCAGCACGGTGCTGCCTTTCCTCACGGGTGCTGCAGTCTAAGCTGCTGAATTCAGAGACCGTCAGTGATGACTCCATGACCATCTCCTTGGAGCTGGCTGCCAGTTCTGTGTTCAGTGCCACACATGCTTGTTTTTTACCTCCGTGCACCACCTTAAAGCACAGGCTGTCATCTCTTTTCCTGGCTGAATAAACTCCAGGAGCCATTGCCACTCTGCAGTGTTTTCTGAACATTGCTGAGTTTTGTGTCATTTTTGAGAGCAGCCATTCAAAACAGTAAGCAGTAGCCAAAATACAATAATTTAGTGGCGTATGATACTCTCTATCATATTTTAATGTCATTTCTTACAGTTCTTAATAGCTGATTTCACCTTCTGACTGTTGCAGTGCACCAAACTGAAGTTTAATATGGAATTATTGACAGAGACAGAAGAATTTCTTTCCCGAGTAGTAATGGCTAATTTAGAACCTATGTATGTAAGATTTAGTGTATAACTAACATGGACCATGATATTGTCACCTTGCAATTTTGTTTTTGCATTGCTCATGATAAATTAATAGTTCAGACAAGATATATAACTCCATACTATCAGATAGATGGAAAAAATAAAAGGAGTTTAGGAGCTGATAGCAATGTGTATGCAAGGCTGGTCTTTAAATAGAAGCTTGTCATGCAGGATTGTGGATTCACCTTCTTGAGAACTTGAAGGTTTTCAATTGCAAATTCATGGACCTGTCAGATGGGAAATCAGGAGGAATGAAAACAGGTTAAGAGCCCAGGGCTCTGGGCTGTGAAAGAATAGCAGCAGAAATAATGGATGTGGGGAGAAGGAGAGTCTCATTACCGTATCAGTGTAAAGTATCTGACAGTATATTGTGTGAAGCAATCTTACCCTGGAAAAAGATATAAATTAAACAAGTAAAAAGACAATATCCTTGCTTAACTCATCTATGATCCTGGGAAGAGAAAGCATGAAATGAATACACCATTAACTGCTCACTGAGGTTTTTCTTGTTTTGACTGATTAAATAGGTGATATTTTATTAATTTCTCTGTGACAATTAAATGCAATTCAATACATTTCTTCCCTGAGGCTTAACTTATTATCAGAAATGAGATACTAGCTTAATAAAAAT
This sequence comes from Numida meleagris, assembly GCF_002078875.1. Taxonomy (NCBI): domain Eukaryota; kingdom Metazoa; phylum Chordata; class Aves; order Galliformes; family Numididae; genus Numida; species Numida meleagris. Next base: position 136,583,239 of record NC_034410.1, read on the forward strand.
TGTTGTTTAATTAACTTGCATTTTTATGCTTGCATTAAAGTTTTAGATTGATTAGACTTCTTAATATGAACCCCCATCTTTATTTTGTGATTATATTTTGAACTTTGAAATAAGTGGCTTAGATGAGAACGTCGTTTACTTTCAATTTCCTTGACTTGAACGTATTCTGGAAGTGATAAAATGGGCCAAGAGTCTGTCTTTTGTTTCTGCATTTAAAAAGGAGTGAAAAAATATTTTTGTAGCCTAGAGAATTATTTGAGGAAAATAGGCACCAACTATGTAGAAATGATTATTCCCCTAATGCAATATTGTTTGATCTACTGCAGAATTATTTGGAGAACTAAGTTTTGTCAAAAGAGGCAGAATTTTAAGAAGCTGCAAAATATAGAAGCTACCTAACAATGGGCAACATGCAAACAACAAAATGCAAAGATGCAGACATATCTAACAAGCTGTATGTTGATGTGTGAAAAAGCTGAAGGCTGTTTTTCCTCTTTCTTTGGTTTCTAACACTCCCAGATCAAGCAGTGCTTAGGCACTGGAGCAAGATCAGATCTGAGCTCACAAACCTTTGATCATCTCTGAACTGATCATTTTGATGGTGCTGAAAGGTTTGCTGAGGCTGCTTCTTCCAGGGAGGAATGGGCCCTGCGGGAAATGAAGGCAGCTGTCCCAGCTAGTACTGTCTGCTGCCAGGAGCGTGCTGGCAGCTCATTCACCCTGTCCCTGTGTGGACTTCTGGATGGTCTCTGGAGACATTCCGGATAAAATGGGGTTTGTCTCCGTGCCTGCCATCAGTGTTTCCAAGGGTTCCCAACAGCCACCTCCTCGGCTCTGTTCCTCTGTGCCCACCAGGAGCGCAGTTCATGTGTCAGCACCACAGAAAGCCATCCCGAGGCTGATGGCTGCACAAATTGGCCTTGATCAACAGAGGAAAAAAGTGATTTTCTTCATCCCATGGGGTGAGTCTAGAGTGAGTCAGGTAACCTGCACCCTAGAAGTGCCTATTTGTCTCCATTGATGGTGAAAACACTTGGAATGTCAGAAGCCAACACCAGACGTGGGTGAGATGAGTCTCTCCAGTACCTTTTGGGAATGAAGTCTACTATCCACGTCTGGAAGTGAAGACTGAATGCATTATATGTGACCATGCAGGAAGAAGGGATTCTCCTCAAACGTCAGTTCTAAGCACATGGACTTCTGGAAGTGTTTTACTGGAAGACGAAACTAAGTTTAAACTTACTGTAGAAAAAATGAAAGGAAATTCAGTGCATGGTAAGGTCACTTGTGCTCTTATGCTGACAAATCTGAAGTGTTCTTTTCTGCCATGTTTCCCTTCAATTATGTTCCAAATAGCAATTATGGGATATCTGAGAGCATTATGCAGTGCACGATGTGATCATGAAGCCTCTGTGATAACAGGACAGATTAAATGAAAAAGAAAAGGCATCAAAGGATTTTTTTGAAAATTGACAAAGTCAAAAGCTGGAAGCTGTAATGGCTATATCTTGATGAAGGGAGAATACAATTTGTGAGTCTTTCAAGAAGTGTGATAATGAAGTCAGAACCACAGTGGACCTGTGGCAATGGTAGAGGGAAATGAACTCTTACAAATCCAACACATTCTCACTATAATGAAATGCTACTGAGTGGTTGGTGAACCACTCTTATCTACTACTTATGTCAGGGAAACTTCAATTAATTGCAGTCAAACTAGGACTCATGTTGTCACTGTACATATGCAGAAGAAAAAAGACTGTCCTTACTCCAGATTTGTCACGATCCCCATGCAGACAGAGCTGAGAGACTCAACCTTCTCTGTATTAAGCAATGCTCTCAATTAGCTGAGATGGCTAATTTCTAATTGCTTCTTTTTAAGGTAATTATAATAGGAGAATTCCAAGGTAAGCACATCTGTAACCTGTAGGAACTATTTTCCTTACCTCCTCTTTGGAAATGAATTTGTTCTACTGTATCTTAAATCTTGTTGGCTCCAGGAAGGAACAAAATCCTTCTCTGTCTTAATGCGTTGTGTAATATATGGGGACTAAACCGTCACCGCAGTCTGTCTGCGCTGCCTTCAGCCTCACCACAGGCCAAAGACAGATGAAAGACTTTTTCTGCCCCCCAAATTATCTGCACCCCATATCCCTCCCAATTCAGCAGATTCTTGCAGTGCGGTATTTGTTCCTTTCTGACAGCAGGAAATCCTCTGCAGAGCACTGGAGAAACTTTTTCATGATATCTGTCTCTGAATATGACTTTTAGATATTATTAGCTTCCTATTCCGGCTTGCTGTAACTTTTCTTCACAATTAAATGCTCCTTGAGTTTGCAGGTGACTTAAGGTGTTTGAGCACTGATTGTTATCAGATTTGCCCAGTCCATGCGTGCTAGTTTGTTTGAGATAGCTGGACTGTACTTTTTCCCAGAAAACCTGTTTTTATTTCTACAGCAATTTTGGCAAACAAATCCTTTGATGATAGGGGAATAAAATGTTGCCATTGTAATAAATTCTTTGTTTTCACTCTCACCACTGACATTACTAGCAGAAAATTCTCAGGCGGTATAGATTGTTTCTCCCTCTGAAATATGAGGCATATTTGTTTCCTTGGAAAAACTGTAGTATGAAATCATGCCCACGGAGACCTCTTCTTGAACTAATGTTACCAATAATTGGGAAAATGATAGAGAACAGGACACTAATACAGGGGAAATTCTAGGTGGGTTGATATCCACCACTGCTCACAAATTTGTGTGGGTTTCAGTGAATGCTTCAGCTTTAAAAATGAGATGTAGAGAACTATATTTTCAAAATACAAAAGCATGTAATTTCAGCATTTCAAGATGAAACGTTTCAGCTATGCTGATATGTGCTTTTTGTAACTTTTCACAATGCCTGCAAACAGAACCGTTTATTTCATTCTAAGTATATAGAATGTGAAAAGAGCTAAGCTGAGAGTGGGCAGGGGAGATCTGCAACAATGTGACTTACATTTTCACCCTGAAGTAAGGCAAAGTGAATCATTTGCATTGACTTCGGATTTCTGAGTATATGTCAGAGTGGTCTGATTAATTCCAAATAAATCTATGGGATTTTGTCTAATGAAAATAGCTTCCCCAGTCTGTTTTGGTTCTATTATTTTGCTCCCTCCTCTCATCCCCTACTCTTATTTTTCAGTCTTAGTTCAGGCACTCAAAGTACAGAGACCATTATTGCCCACTCCTATCCCAAGCACTGTTCAGTTTGTCATTAAGGAGGAACTACTGTGTATGGCTCCTATGTTGTTGTAACTGTTTTGCCAAACCTTGATTGACATCAAGAGATGACACATGCAGACTTTAAGGGTCATTATTAAACACTGGTTTAAACCTCTAGAAAACCAGAAAAATGAAACAACACACTCCAGTGCTCGGAGGCTTGTTTTCCACTCCCCAGCCTCCTTCCAAACACTGAATCATGCAGCTTAAAAGCACCCTCCTTGTTAAAGAAAAGATAAGAAAACCATGAAGATAAATAAAAACCAGCCAGTCTTTTGCCAAAGTGTAAGGACAGCTGTGTTAAATTTCCTCACTTCAGTCTCTCTGGGAGTCAAATGTAGGACAGCAACTATGTCCAACCCACTGCTCAAAACTTTGGGTTAAAAGGAGAAATCTGGGCACAGTTTTAGCACAAAAGTAGAGTTTGTCTTCCATGTTGCTGAGGATAGATTCTGTGCTAATCTCTCCTCACGGACAGTGGGGAGAAGTCACGTCTTCTGTTGGAACTAGATGGTCTGGAGGTTGGAAATAGATGATCTTTGAAGTCCCTTTCAATCCAAGCCATTCTGTGATTATACGATCTTCCCCCCTTGGCTTTTCTCTGCAGTATATGAACTCCTGCCTTGGCTCTAGGGTATGGAAAATCAGAAGTTGGAGCAGTAGGTCAAATCGGAAATGGAAATTGTTATATTTATTAGTCTTGTAGTCATACGTTGTTCTTTGCCTGCAAAATGACAGAATAGCCTCAATGCCCAATTCCAGGGCCAGTGCTCCTGGATCCCTCCACAGTGCAAACAAAGGGAATTTGATGATATTATGTTATCTGGCCACCAAGGTATCATGCTTTTATGATTTTTGTTATCGGTATTCCACGTCATAACATCATGTAAAGCACTGGGAGTTAAAGAGTTAATGCCCCAGTTCCATGGACTGCCGATTTTCCGGGTACCTGGTTCTCAGAAGTGAAGAACAACTACTTACCCCAGAGGACTGTGCGTTCAGAGGGAAAGATAAAACTCCTCGCAAGTCACGAGATACACTCTTTTCACTGCCCAGCAGTGTGTGTTCCCCAGCTGTTTCACCTTCAGTTTTAGAGTAAGGCCTTTGGTTTCAGACTCTCTCTCTCTCTTATTTTATGTGATTTATTAGCTGCAATTCCAATTGTATTGTATTATATTGTGTTATCTTGCATTCTGATATCATATTTAGTAAATTAACTTTCCTCCTCAGATCGTTGCTGCTGTTCTGTTTTTAGGCCCATCTCCCATCTCTCCCTATCCTTCCCCTTTTTCCCCTTTCCTGGGATGTGGGTCCGTGGGTCCCCTGCCCCATTAGTCACAGAACCGGGCCGAACCAGCCCATAACCCATCAACACCCCCTCCCTGCCCTCCCTTTTTTGGGCTGGTGGGCGTGTGGGCCTGCTGTCCCCCTATCACGGACACAGATAGATCTAGAGATAACTCCGTGACACAAGGAAGCATTCCTTGGAATAGACTGTGGAAAGAATAAGAACTCTTATGGGAAGAGTGGGAGGCAGAAAAGCCACATGCGGTGGTAGCTGGGGTTGGTGCTAGGCTGAACTGTCCCCATAACACAGCTTGAGGGGGAACTCTTGTCCAGCTCTGCTTGTAGCTTTTGCTGCTGGTAGGAATTAAACTAACTAAATAAAAGGCAAAAGTTGTTGTGGTAAGTATGCCACCAGTGCTGTGCACATCCACACCAAATAAGTTTAAACAAAAGCTTTTATGTTTATCTTTATTCACTCTAAACTGCTTTTGGACTGGAACTTAAAATCCGTAGGAAGTTTTTGTCTCTAGTATTGTTACAGGAGTGAGAATTATGTGTGGGCAAGTCAGTAGAACTGGAAACTTGAACTTCCTTTCTTTGTCTCTTCCTGCTGTCTTGGTTTGAAAAGAAGCTCTGTCTCTCTCTCAGCATGCTTGCTTGTACACTGCCAAATTTAAAAAATAAACTAAGTTAGATGAAGCATGAAACCAGAGCATTCCCTTGTTTGCTTTCAATAAAAGGAAAATCAGAATATAATGATATCACTTGGAAATCAAAATGCCCTCTCAGCAGGTTGTTGAGTTAAATCAGAGTCAAGCACAGAAAAGGGCTGGAAGCTGTTACAATGATTGCTTTTCTTTAATTTTTCAGAAAGGGGCTGTTTGGTGGCATGAAGCTGAAGAAGAAGAAAAAAGGCGGGAAAGGGTTGACTATTGCAAACAAAGATGCGCTAGGTAAGGCCTCATAAATCAATACTGCAACTGGCGAGAGAGAGTCTGGGGATCATATTATACCTCATTTCATGTGAACTCATTTGAATTGTGTGTTATGGTTGCTTCCTTAGTGTTGATAAAATGGGCAGCAAATTCTTTATCACTCTTAGGTAAACAGAGAGATTACGCTTTTTGCATTAAGTGTTTCATTAAATCCACCTTCAGATCCTGCAAGTTCAGACTATTGTATCTGATAGAGTAAAACAAAAACAGGCAGATGGCAGGATTTTAAGAGTTTTTTTCTGTTCTAGAGGTGGAAACATCATTTCACAATTCCTCCTGAAGATCTACCTCTTCTAGAAACCTGCAGAATGGTGGCTGGATAGGCTGAATAGATAAAATGATTCTCCTCTTAAATATATGGTGGAGTGGTTTTTGTTTGCTTCCTTCCTCTGTTTTTGCTTTTGTTTTTTATCTTTAACAGATGTAAATGCATCCATGAGACATGCAGAGTCTTTTATTTCTTACCCTCTAACACACTGTTCGTTTCCAAGCTAAGGAGATGCTCTCCAGCATTCCTACCGCTGCCATTTTCCTCCTATCCCCATAGTCCTCCCATTCACCTTCACGAAAACTCACATATTGGCCACAACAAGCTCTTTGCTTTCTGTGGTGTTATGTTACATTTTCATGCCTCAAATTTAATGAGACGCTTAAAACATGGACTTCCCAGTGTTTAGTGCAGCCCGTGAATTACAGTGGTGCCATAAACCAGCCATGTGTATCTTGACTCACTGTTGGGCAGAAACAGGAACACTTATTTTGTGTCATAAACACTACTTAGCTAAAGGGCATTACTTTAAACAGAAAGATTCTCTTCTGGTCCTTACAGCAAGGAAACTCTGCTTCTGGAGAAGAGAAACCAAACACCATTAAACTTCTCAGTAATGACAGAGTTTATTTATCTTATGCTCTATAAAATATGCCATGCTTTACAAGATATACTACACAGTAACTTGCTTTAGTTTACCATGTAAGCATTCATACCTATGTAACTGCTTATTTCAAATGATTCTGTCTTTGAGTCCTTGGATGGATTGGGGTCTTTATGCTGCTTCTTCATATACATCATTACTGTTTTGTCAGACAAAAGAGTTGGAACTAGCAAAGATGCATATATTACCATCTCTCTCATGCGTTAACTGGGGATTTGGGCTTAGGAGATCTAGCAGAGAAGTGTGCAGAGAGAGAACGTGGTGATTCATTGAACCATTTGCTGGATCCACACAAGGGAATAATTCCTACTGATTGGTTATGTGCAACATATGTATGGTTACTGAGTAAAAAAGGATATTGATTCAGATACTAAAGTGCCAAGAGAATGGAACTGTAAAGCAAAAAAAGTGTTGCAAATTGTTTACATCTGAACACAAACATGGATCTTGCAGAGAGCGGCCCAGACGGGACGTCACACTGACACACGCCTGTTCCCAGCTGTGGGGTGGAGGGGAAGATTTTTCTGCTTTAGCCTACAAAGCAAACAATACAGAGTACTACAAGCCCCTAATCAAACAGTATGCTCTAGAGTAAATAGGATTTGGGGAGTAGTCATGGGGACTTGGTACTACAGATGCAAAACTGTGGACAGACACCTTTCACTCAAGGGCTATAAATCAAGTCATGTCTACATGGATACAGAGATAACTCGCTCTTCCTGTTCTGGGCAGACTCTACAAGAGCCAGAGGGCAGTCAGAGAACATTTAAAGTATATAAGAATGCTCCATCAAGAGGCTGGGTATGTCAGCTCAAGCACAGAGCTGCACTAACAGGGCACTAGGGCACCCAGGCTGGAGCTGGCTCATGTCTGGACACCTTCCAGCACAAGTAAAAGTCCTGTCTCTGTACCTGTCTGGTGGTTTTCTGGGAACAGGGGCTTGTGGAATCCAGCTGCAGAAGGATCACATTCAGACCCGATGAATGTTATAATTAAAAATCCAAGTGAATTTTACTGTACAGTGAATGGTCCTTTGCTACCGTCAGCAGTTTCTAAGTACTTCTCTAATCACCACACCTTTGCAAAGGGATGGGGAAGCACTATCAAAATCCTTTATAGAATCATATAATTGCTTACATTGGAAAGGACCTTAAAGATTATCCAGTTCCAACCCCCTGCCATGGCAGGGTTGCCACCCACCAGATCAGGCTGCCCAGGGCCCTGTACAACCTGGCCTTGAATGCCTCCAGGGATGGGTCATCCACAGCTTCTATGGGGCAACCTCTGTCTAGTTTCGTAAGTGGAATACAGTGCCACAGAACACTTGCAGAAAGTACACTTGGATGTATTTTCTTTCATTTGATGCAAGGATGTCTCCACAAGGTTATCTAAGCCTCTGAGTATTGCTGAACAAGTCAGTTTGACTTTTGTGGGTGCCATTTGACAGCTTCTAGACCAGAAATAGCTCAAGTCCAGAGTAATTGAACATTTCTTGCTTATATGTATATATTAGAACCAATGACAGGCAAACAATATCTAAACTTTCACCTAAAATGGACAGGTCCCTTTCCAAGGCAGATGCTGAACACAAACACATGCAGCAGTGGGCAACGATGCTGGCAGAACTTCTGTTGGGCCAGGAGGACTAAGCAAAGCATTGTGGGAAGGGCTCTCTGTCCAAATGTAGATGTGTACCTCTGAGCTAGTTACTGGGACTCAAGAGAGTGAGGCAGAAAAATAGGCACTTCTGGAAGCAATTTGTCTCATTTGAGCAGAGCTGTCTACAAGAGATCCAATGAATCATGTTCTTTAACTCTCTTTTTCTGTCCTTGATCTACCATTCATCATCTCTGCAGCAGGTAAAGGTGAGAAATGATTTCAAAACTAGGCTCCAATTTGGTCACTTGGAAGGAAATGGAGGGTGTTAGACTGAATGACAGATTCACTGCTGCAAATACATGCAAGTAACGGTGATTATCTGTCCCACCATCTTTCTAATAGATGAGAGATGAGGCAGTCAGGTGCCATTGGTGCATGTGCCTGTTGTGAATGCACACAGTGTGACGAGAAGTTCTGTACTCTCAATTTATATGTAGTATAAATTTTCTGCATAGAAGAGAACCTGCTGCTGTCATCAGTGCCACTCAGTACAAATCCTCAATGTGATCTCTGTGATACCTGAATAAATAAAATATGCACCTCATACTGATGAATTCACTGCTCTGCTCCAAGTTAGCTTTTGCTGGCAGAAATCAGAGACAGGGTTTATTTTCTTGACTGTTTTTATTCACCAGGTGATCATGATGAAAGTGAAAATCTCCAACATGACACTCTTGGAAGGCAAGAAGAGGGAGAGGAAGACCTGATGAACAGCAATGCAGTGTCCAGTGCTTTGGGATCCTTAAGTCCAGAGAGGAAAAGGTTCTCCTCTGCATATGTTATGTCCCTCAAAACATCTTTTCCCTCTTTCTCAGGAATGGTATTGGCATAGGACAATACATCTGTTGACAGAAAATCCATTTACTGACAGCAGTGATCCCTTCAATCTTTCCACATGGCAGAGTGGATGTGCTTGTCAGCAAAATATTATCAGCTCAAGACAGATTGTCACCAGATGCTATCCAGTTCAGGGAGAGATTGAAATGGACACTAGAGGGCCTGAACTCTGCTGCTAATGAAAATGAGCCAAAGGGGCCAGCAATCTCTATAATCAGGTGTTTTATGTAGGTTTTTTTCATGTGGGGGAGGAAAGGAATCAAGTTTGATGGGATCAATGGGTGCGATCATTCGCATGCATGGCAGATAGCTGTTCTGGGTTGTGCAGATGCAAAGCATTACCCTATTACTGAGTACATGAAAGCCAGAGAGATCTAAGTGGGATGTCATATAAATCCAGGTGTGAAATTTTATAGTAATTAAGGAGTGATTGTACTGAATTCTGCCACTTGAACTAGATAAGAAACATGCCATCCTATTTTCATGTCCTATGAAAAGCAATAGGAAAAAGACCAGCTGGGCACTGTTCTGCATGGAGGCTGGAGTTGCACCTTGCTTGTGCTAATGAGAGACACAAGTATAGCAGTGCTTGTACCCAGCTTCCAACAGGAGAGGAGGGGGCTATTTTGTTTTCCATGTGCATGGCCCTTGCCCATGGACAGCTGCTATGGTTCAGACCAAAGTGCAGCTGCCATCTGATCATAGGTCAGAGCCTTGGAGCCACACATTTCCCTCTGATAGTTCTTGAATGACTGCTGGTGAAATCAAGCCTAACAAAGCTGCCTGCCAAAAACAATGACAGCTTAGTGACAAAAACTCTTTGCAGCATATGTCCAAGTAGTAGGTCTAGCCTAGAGATGCCTAATGAGCTATTTTGTGGTTGATACAGGGCAAAGCTGGTGCCCAGAATTCATGAAGAGGAGATGAAAACCCAGAACTACCAGGTGAGCGGTGGTGACAGCCCTCACACGCCTTTGACATGAGCTGGGAAATATGTGTGGTGTCCTTGTCCCCCACAGATTGCCATCACCATCACTGAGGCCAGGCAGCTGGTGGGTGAGAACATCGACCCCATAGTGATAATTGAGATTGGTGATGAGAAGAAGCAAACAACAGTGAAAGAAGGCACAAATGCTCCCTTCTACAATGAGGTTGGTGCTTTCTCTTGGGGAAGACATTTTCTTTGGTGGCTTTGAGAGGTCTCCACTTGGTAGCTTGAACTGGAATGGACAAGTTGGTAGCATCTGCATATCTCAGCAGGGATGTCCGTTCAGTAGCAAAGGGGACTGGGCTTTCCTTTTTGTCCTGGGAACAGGGAAAGGGCTTTGCCATGCCCACCATCACCTCTCTAGCTCCCACAGTTTTTCACCAAGGCTCTGTGGGGTAACCCAAAAAGCTAAGCCATAATGGTGACAGTGCTGCTACCAGCTCAAGGATGATTCTGACCTGCTGTCCCCTTCTCCCACAGTACTTCGTGTTTGATTTCGTTGGACCACAAGTGTTTCTGTTTGACAAAATAATCAACATCTCTGTAAGTACCTAGGAAAGCCCAGTTCAGTAAATAATAGTATCTGTGTCATTTTGGCTCTAAGCGTTTCTTCCTAATGTAATTAAAAAGAGAAATAATGTTAGGTATCATGGGTTCTATGAAAGCAACATGAAGTGTTGGAAGGAGAAAGGAGAGTGGAAAGGAAAAGGAGGAAAGGCAGCTGGCAATGATTTGAAGGAATGCAAAAGCTAAACATAAAGGAGGATGAGGTGTGCATTTTCAGGGACACACATTGCTGGCTTGGCACTCTGTGAGACAGAAGGATAAACTTCCCCTTAGAAACATCACAAGATAATAGAATCAGAGAATTGTAGAATCATAGAATCAGAGAAGTTGGAAGGGACCTCTGGAGACCAAGTCCAACTCCCTGCTGAAAGCAGCTTACCTACAGTAGGTTGAGCAGGAAAGCATCCAGAACCTTTCATGTCCTGTTTTTTTTTGGTTGTTTTTTTTTTTTTTTTCCATTTCTACTGCCAGAAGTCCCACCACTTGGCCAGAGAAATGAACAGTGAGTTGTTGTTCTAGGGAAGATCACTTATTTTCCTAAAGTGCCTTGTCCATTTCAAGAAGTACACCAGGAAATGCTGTGTTAGTTGTCAGGCTATGCTCAGGAGCTATAGGAAAGCACGTGAGCAAAACCTTCTAGAGATGTTTGGAATATACCTGCTTTGCAGAGCTGATGATGAAGTGACTTTTCCCAGCTACAAAAATCAAAAACATTTATTTAAAAGTGACCAGCTCAACATCTGGATTCCCAATGCTGGTGGTAAATTGACAGTCAGAATCCTAAGCTCAGATCCACTCTATCACATGCACAGCTCAAATACATGAAATTCATACCTATGCAGGAAATCTGCAGATCTGACCTTCACATATCCCCAAGGACAGAGTTAATTACAGGCTGACACTGTCTCCTCTTTTGCATGGGAGTAGATATTGTATCACTGTTAGGATTACATCACAGTATATGGCCTCCATATGTTCTTCTGACACTGAAGACAAGACAGTACTGACACACCAACTCTTGTGAACTACTGCATCTTGGGGATGTATAGTATTTTTTCTCCAAGGTACAATCAGTCTTCTGGATCTGTTGTTCTTTAGATAATACTTCCACATATCCAGTGGTAGATAGGAATACGCCAGCTTTCTCAATGTGCTGGTGTGTGGGGGAATGTGCCAGCATTAACTGCTGTCAATCTGCATAGCTTCATCAGGCTCAGGGAACATTTTGATATAAACCTGATGAAGGTGAAATTAAAGAAGGCCTCCTAGCTAAAAATGACATTTTAAAAAGAAAATGTTAATCTAGTACAATGCTCACCTATGCTACTGAAATCAGAAATTCATTACTTTACAGCACAGTTTTAAAGAATGCAACATGTTGAGATAGAAATAAATAAGAGAGGAAATGTATGTTGGGAGAGAAGGAAACCTTGGGGGATGGAAAGCTTCAAGACACTTGCTTAGCATGAATATAACTTAAGGAAAAACAAAGATTGGCAGCTGCCATTATCAGCAATCATTCATACACTGAATCCATGTAATCTGTGCAAACAAAATCATCTGCACCTGGAAGCTCAAGGAAAGCAGAAAAGATTCGTGCTATTTTGCTTGAGTTCAGCAGTTCAGCTGCATTCAGACTCTGAATTTGAGAAGAAAATGAGATTTTCCATTTCCTAGCACATAGTAGTGAAGAAATACTTTTCGCCTTTTATATCTTTCAATACATTCCAGAAACCTTGTAGTAATGTTACAGTAAAACTGAGATGCGCCTTATGCTGCAATACTGAAACACTCCTCAGTTTAACACTGTTCATGCTTGTTCTCATTCAGAAAATCTGAAGAAAATTGTTCAATCCTCTCTAGAATTAATCAAGTCTGTAAAGATACAAACCTTTAATGAGGTGCAATGCAGATGCGATGCTCCCTTCAGGGAAGGCAAGAGGTGTTTACTATAAACTTAGTGCTCACATACTTCTCTATCATAGAAAAAATATGCTTGAAGAAGTACCAGGAGAAACACAGAGCACTTAACAGAAGCAGTAAGGTGTCTCCTCAGCAGTTGAAAGTGCCATAGAGGGCATTCACCTCATTATATCATGGTTCACACAGCAAATCTCCAGACAGAGTAGTGAGGGTTACACATCTAACACTGTTTCAATACCCTGCCATAACCTGGAGAGAAAATACAAAGAGCACTGAGACAACATCATGTCAGACTTAAGTACATCTCTTCCTCTTGTTTCCAAAGTCATAAAGAAACTTCAGTGCTTTGCCCACAGGAAGCCTACATCCTACTTCCCCCATCTACCCACCCCATGGTGTGATCAGTAGGTTTGGGCAAGCTCCTGTTCCCGTGTAGTTCCCCCAGAACTATGATTTTGTCAGATGGCAAGATGAAACCCACCAGTTTTCATGGGTTCTTCCCCCATGGGTACCTTAGTCCAGCCTTGTCAGAGCAAGGCTCCAGCACTGTGATGGGATCTGGTGGCATTAGCAATAGAGAAAAGCAGCACCTGTGCATGAAGCACATGCTTCACACTGACGCCTCCCCTATACAAAGCTCAATTGGTGTTTAAGCTTTAATCATAGGGTTGAATAAAATTTCTCCTTTGTCCTTTGATTTTTCTGCCCCATTTCAGCACCTTCCATGCTGAAGTGAAGTTTTACCAAGGGCAGGTGAATGCGATCCCAAAATCACAGTGGCACAGTGGTAATGCACAAAATGAAGTCACATGACCAATCCAGTGAAAAAGTGCAGAAGTCCTATGTTCCTTCAGGGATGTGCAGGTCCAAAGGCAGAGTATGAAGTCTTTCAAATTTGTAAAATGCTATCAGCAGTGTGAATATTTATCTCCAAATTCTAGATTTCATTTTTGTGAAACTAAACCCAGAGGCTAATTTGCAGTTGAGCCAAGATTTTCTAGATGACTCAGGCTGTTTTCAGAAAGTATTCCACAATCAAGGAGTGAATTCCAAACTTTTAAGCTATTCAAGTGAGAGGCATATTCTTTAAGAGATGCATTTCCAGAGCCAGTCTTCCCTTAGAACATGTTGCTAGCATCTGCCTTGCCTGTGAGATGGAGCACACAGTCAAATTTGAAAACCAGACACAAAAGTACAGAGATGTAGGAATCATCAACAAAAGAAAGTTATTAATCAGTTTTGAGTTGAATTGAACTAAATGAAATTCATTACTTGCCAGGAAGGCTAAGGAGACAGACTCACTGGGGCCTGCTTGCCGTCTCATTTACATCCACATCACTTTTCTGACTTCATTAATATGGTGGGGGTTAAATCAGGACTGAATCTCTTCGTTTAATACATGTTGAAATGTTGCAAAGGAACACTTTAATTCTTTCTCCTATGGGTGTACTCGGCTCATATGGCAATTCAGCTGTTGCACAAAAAGTGATACAATTTCTGCAGCCTAATGTGGAACCAGCTGTGCCCCATGTGTCTATCCTTATTATGATTTATTTAAGATTACTGGGATAACTAATATAACTACATCTGCTCTGAAGACATATCCATCTGATTCCTCATCTATTTAATCTTGGGACCTGGGATGAACCTGGGTGATTCCAAATGAATGCAACTGAATTGATTTCTAAATTGGCACAAGGCATGAGGGAAGAAATTCCAAATGCTCCCTGTAGCTGCAGCTATGAGTGATCATCTTCATGTGCTGCTGAATGTCACTGTTCACTACCTCTGAGCCAAATGTGATCTTTAAATTGCTCTTTCTTATGGTGATAGAAAAAAAAAGAGGTAGTAACACTGTATTTTTGTAACAGGTTATGCACCATAAACTGATTGGGAGTGTGCTGATAGGCTCCTTTAAGGTAGATCTGGGGACAGTGTATGCTCAGCCAGGTAAGTGGTTTCCTGTCTTTAAAATCTGTTAAATGAGCTGGGAGTAAGGAAGGGGAAGGTGTGCTGCTTTTCCACTTAGATGCTTGAGGTGTACACCAAGGGGCAAACTTAGCTGGGTTTTTGGAAGGTTTGTTTTCCTATGTGGATGACAGAAAACCAGACAAAGTTGATTCTCTGGAGGGAAAAAAGTACAGCCCTGATAACCCCTTAACAATCTGCCCTTTGCTAGGAAGCACTTATCAGAGTCAGCATTTACTTATGGAGGCAGAGTGGGAATCTGAATGTTTACAAAATCTGAACCTACTTGTTCATTGCCACTTGTGCTGGGATAAAAGGGGTGGAGGTGTGGAGAGAGGAGAGCATGTGGAAGAAATTGTGAGGAGAGAACAAGGTAAGAGGAGAGCCAGACAGAAAGGGGGAGAGAAGAAGGAAGTGGCAAAGAGGTGACCATGACTGCACTGCCATCTTCAGAGATGTCCAGTGCTTTCTGAAATTTGTAGTTAAGGAAAGATTACCTATCTCATTTTTGGCCTGTTTTTACAACCATCCACAAAGCATTCTCTTCCACAGTTACTCAAGGACTTCTTTAAGGTCCTTTCCAACCTAAGTCATTCTATGACCTGGTCTCTTCTTACTCTTTAGGAATTGATGTATTTAGGCCACTTGCTGTAGATGTCATTCAGCTACAGCATCTGAAGGCAAAACAGCAGAGCCATTCAGGCTGCCCTCTTGCTGCAGGACAGTGCTGGAATCTTCAGACAGTTCTCATCAGAAATCAGGCCACTCTTAAAGCCTCAGCCTCAGCCTTAGCTCAGCTGCTGAAATCTTACCCAGCCTTCCCCTGGTCTTCAGTCATCGGTGCTAGTGAACACTGATGAAAATAACCTCGTTCCCAGTGAGACCCACATCAATTCTCTTGTCTTTCTTTTTGGTCAAACAACATTTTAGATCCTCCAAATGTTTCTGGTAAACAAGAGTTCTTCAGCATAATCCGGCTGAAAACACAAATGATTGCGGTGCCCTTTAAGCAAATGGAAAGGAGCAAGATTTGTATATTTTGCAGCCTCTGTCTCAGTGTTTAAGTTTGTTCATCTTACAGGCCATCAATTTTGTGACAAGTGGGCGCTTCTCACAGACCCTGCTGATATTAGGACAGGAACCAAGGGATACCTGAAGTGTGACATCAGTGTGACTGGGAAAGGCGACGCGATACAAGCCACACAGAAAACAGCTGATACTGAGGAGCAGATTGAAAAGTACTGCTATAGTTTCTTTCTTACTGCATCCTTCTTTGCTAAATGCCTCAAAAGTCCTCCGCTCTCTTTTCACTCCTGTCATTGCTAACACAGGGGTAATAGCAGAAGTTAACATATGCCTGGCTGTTCTGATGGACTCAAAGAGAGGTTTTTATAATCCTCTCAACTAAACTGAAGAGCTGTTATGGTCACTTCCCTGTAGCTGATAGAGCTGACCAGAATCTGTGGCTAACTGCCAGATTATCCTTGACAGAAGGTTCATTGATTTAAAACCGGTTGAAATGTTTTTTTTGAAAAGCAGTGAAATAAGAAGAAAAAGTGTGAGAAGCTATTCCTTCTTATCAAATGTGTGCATATTATATTTTCCTTATTCTTAAATAAGCTCAAGTGCGCTCTCCATGTAAAATACAGAGATTCAAGGTAGTAACGAGCTGCCAGCATACTTTAGATTTTACAAGAGCAATGTTTCTAGTCAATACTGACATGTAGGGCCAAGTTCATGGAGGGCCACCAAGATATGAGACTGGTTTGCATGATCTACAAGGAGAGCTGGGGAGATTGGTTATTTGAGCCTTACGAAAACCAAGTTAAGAGGGATCCTACTGCTGTCTCCAGCTGTATAATGGAGAAGACAGAGCTGGATTCTTTTCAGAGTAGAATGAGAGGCTTTGGATGCAAGTTAGAACAAGGGAATTGCAGAGTGGAAATAAATAAATTTACATATTTTATACCATGAAGGTGATCAAATGAAGCAGAGACCAAGAGAGAAAAGGTGGAGATACTCAGAATTTATCAGATCAAGTCCTGAGCAACCTGATCCAGCTGGACCTGCTCTGAGCAGGACGATGAAAAAGATAACATCCAGACGTCACCTCCAAATGATGTTTTCTGTGCTTTTAGAGGCACATATATCACACAGACATGTTTGCTGAATAATGCCGTATTACTTTCTCATAGTAACCAGAAAACGTTGTGGTTTAATTACAGAAACAAATTTATACCCTTTTTTTTTTGTTTATTCTCAGAATGCAAGCTAACTTGAGGTAGCAATTTTGGAAAAAAAACATCACTTTCCATTTTAAGGAAGTGTCTTCTCTTTCCTTTCAGGAATCTCTTGATACCCAAAGGATTTCCATCTGAAAGACCATGGGCAAGATTTTATGTGAGAATTTACAAAGCAGAAGGACTTCCAAAGATGAACTCTAGCATCATGGCAAATGTCACGAAAGCATTCATAGGCGACAGTAAGGACC
Source organism: Numida meleagris (assembly GCF_002078875.1). Classification (NCBI taxonomy): domain Eukaryota; kingdom Metazoa; phylum Chordata; class Aves; order Galliformes; family Numididae; genus Numida; species Numida meleagris. The sequence continues at coordinate 136,600,146 of NC_034410.1, forward strand.
TTGTGGATCCCTATGTGGTGGTCATGTTTGCAGGTCAAATGGTAATTGGGATCCTCTTGATCACAAATGTAGGCCTTCTTTCTTTCTAACTATATAGCAAGCAGGCAATAGAGCTGGCATACTTTAACTTTTTGTTGTGTAAAATAGGGAAAAAACATATTTCTTTCAACAGAAGGAAAATTTTCAGTTCTTAAATTATGCAGGAACAAAGTGAAAGAAACACTTGATGTCAGCAGAAGAAATAATATCATCCTCACAGCAGTAGGTTAGCGTCAGGCAGCAGTAGGGGGAAAGTGAATTCTGCAGATTTTTTACAAAAACATCAAGTTACAAAACAGTGAATTATGGAGTGTGGTATTAGGTCAGTCCTATATTCTGATGTCCTTAAAGTGAAAAAAATGAAACAGGATTGAAATCAGTAAGGTAAGCTCAATCTGGATTGATTGAATTGATGGCAAAGAGGAGCAGAGAGGATGCTCAATGATCCAGTTCCCCTGTTAAGACCATGAAGGACCGTGTCAAGGAGCTTGTTTTGATTATTGACCTAAATAACAAAAGAACCTAACTGAAAATTATTTGAAAGCAGCAATACTTATTGTGTGCAAGGAAGCCCTGGGGAGAGGGAGGAGGAGGAGGAGGAGGAGAGTTCATCCTATGCAATTTTTAGACATGAGAATGAGGCCTTTTGTGCTGAGTTCATGTTTTGCTGCGAACCCAAATTGTGAAGTGTTAAAAGTGTGAAACCAGTATGGATTAAAATGATTGGTCAAATATGTAGTTAGCTCAGGCTTAATAGAGATCTGAAGAAAACGCAGGAATGGGTCTCAATGCGAGTTTGGATGCTGGCATGTTGAATATGGGTCTAGCCCAGGTAGACTTAGTTGTTTTCATCAAATGCGAAAGTAGAAGGCCCGTGGCTGCTGTGGTATAGTCCTGCCGTCTCCTTCAGGCTAGGAGAAGCTCTAGTCTCTATATCCACAGCGCACGGATGTGTGCCTAGAGCATGAGCCACAGTAATCGTATTTTATACTAGATAAATTACCTCGATTAAGGTAATTCCATTGGTACATACAGCCTGGCAGCTGTAATGAATTTAAGCATTTATGAAACAAACTGCACAGCATCACTGTTACCAAGATATTTCAAAAGCCATTTTAAGATGTGCAGTTTGTAGCAGAAACATCAAAGTCTGGTTTCACAGATATGTTTTATGCATAAGGGTCCTGAAGAATTAGGAAAAGGAAGGGAAGAGAAAGAATTAAGAATTAAGGAAAGGAAGAATTAAGAAAAGGAAAGTCCAGAAGGGCATACCTGGAAGAAGACTGAGGTATTCAACAACTTTTTTGTGTCAGTTTTCACTGGTGACTGACTGCTCTACAAACTATAGAAGATGGGAACCAGGGGAGCAATGCCCCTCCTTCTGTGACCGAAAATCGGGTTTGTGACCACCTGAGAACCTGAACATCCAGAATTCTGTGGGTCTCAATGAGATGCATCCCAGAGTCCTGAGGGAATTGGCTGATGTATTCACCAAGCCATTCTTGATGATATTTGAAAACTCATGGTGGTCAGATGAAGTCCTTGGTGACTGGAAAAAAGGCAAAGAAGGGTAGAAAAGATGACCTAAGGGAACTACTGACTTGTTTGTCTCTCCTCACCTCAGTGCTGGGGAAGATCATGGTGCTTATCCTCCTGGAAGCTATGCTAGGGCACATGGAAGTGTGGGTGGGTGATATGGGATAATCAGCATGGCTTGAACAAGGGCAGGTCCTGCCTGGCCAACCTTGCTGCTTTTTATGAGGATGTAACCATGTTGGTGGACAAGAGAAGAGCCACAGATGTCATTTGTCTGGACTTCAGCAAGGCCTTTGACATGGTCCCCCGTAACATCATTCTCTCTAAATGGGAAAGATAGGAATTTGATGTGTGGACTGATGGATGAAGAACTAGTTGCAAGATCATACCCAGAGAGTGGTGGTCAATGGCTCAGTGTCTGGATGGAGATTGGTGAGGAGTGGTGTCCCTCAGGGGTTAGTACTGGGACCAGTGTTCTTTAATATCTTCAGCAATGACATTGACAGTGGGATCAAGTGCACCCTCTGCAAGTTTGCCGATGACATCAAGCTGTGAGGTGCAGTAGACACACTCAAGGGATGGAGATGCCATCCAGAGAGGCTTAGACAGGCTCAAGCAGTGCGCCCAAGAGAACCTCATGAGGTTCAGCAAATCCAAGTGAAGGTCTTTCACCTGGGTCGTGGCAACCCCCACTATCAGTACAAGCTGGGAGATGAGAAGATAGACCGCAGCTCTGCTGAAGAGGACCTGGGGGTACTGGTACTGGACATGAGCCAGAAATGCGCCCCTGTAGCAGAGAAGGCCAACTGTATCCTGGGCTGCATCAACAGAAGCATAGCTAGCAGATTGAGGGAGGTGATCCTGCCCCTCTGCTCTGCGCTGGTGAGACCTCACCTGGAGTACTGCGTCCAAATGTGGAGTCCTCAGTACAGGAGAGATACAGACCTGTTGGAGCACGTCCAGAGGAAGGCCACAAAAACGATCTGAGGGATGGAATGCCTTCTCTACGAGGACAGGCTGAGAGAGCTGGGGCTGTTCAATCTGGAGAAGAGAAGGCTCCAGGGAGACTTGATAGTGGCCTTTCAGTATCTAAAGGGGGGCTGTAAGAAAGCAGGGGACAGACTCTTTAGCAGTGTCTGCTGTGACAAGATGAGGGGAAATGGTTTCAAACTAAAAGAGGGGAGATTTAGACTGTACAAAAGGAAGAATTTTTTATAATAAGGGTAGTGAGACACTGGAACAGGTTGCCTGGAGAGCTGGTGGATGCCCCCCATCCCTGGAGACATTCAAGGTCAGTCTGGACCAGGCTCTGAGCAACCTGATCCAGCTGTAGATGTCCCTGTTCATTCCAGGGGAGTTGGACTACATGGCCTTTAAAGGTCCCTTCTAACTGAAAAGATTCTATAATTCTCTGAATCAGATTTTATTCTAAGCTCTGCTGTGTGCAGGTGAGAATTCTTAAGCCATAATGTCGTCTTTTATTAGATACTGAGGAAAAAAATAAGCGAGCTAATAGAAAAAGCAGAAATACTTTCAGCACAGGATATTTGTGCTCAAAAATTAACTGGTGAAATGTTGCTGAGTGCAATTTCTGCTGTACTCATTGCTGTTCTCCAGAGTCTAATACCTGCCGAATTGCATATGCTGGACTTTCATTTCAGGGTCGGACAACTGTGCAGAAAAACTGTGCAGATCCTGTATGGCACGAACAGATTATCTTCAAGGAAATGTTCCCTCCACTCTGCCGAAGAGTCAAAATCCAGGTCTGGGACGAAGGCAGCATGAATGATGTGGCCTTAGCCACCCACTTCATTGACTTGAAGAAAATATCAAATGAACAAGATGGTGACAAAGGTAAAGGGGAAAAGGCTGTTCCAGAATATGCCCCTACAGTAAAATCCATTTGTTTGAGATCTGAGCACTGACTATTCCCATTTTAGAGATTCCCAGTGTTCAAGTAAACATCCATGGTTTTTTTTGATTCTAAAAGTCCTTCTCTTTTGTTTAATTCAAAGTTATATTGCATTGTGTTTGGTGTATGGTAGTGTGCTACTGCCTTTCTTATTGTAAGGCTGCTGCAGTAATTGGTACCTTCTTTGAGTGGCAAGAATTGTCTCCAGACTGTGAGGGATAACTGATGTAAGTTTACAGTTTGTACTAGTATCTCTTTGCCAATGAAAGCACAAACTGCATTCCATAGGCAGAGCAGGCTTGTGTTTCTGGTCTATCCAGGAAGAGATATGTGTTTTGTTAGCACTCAGCTGGGTGCTACCACAGCTCAAAGAGGTACCATAAGCAAATATGTAAACCCTCTTGTATGTGAAGCTCACTGCCTAGAATCTTTTCACTGATGTTTGAGCATATGTCTCCGGCCTAATTTATAGTGTGTTATCACAGTGTGGTATATGGTCAGTTATACTTAGCAATTCAAATCTGTATCTGAGTCCTTGAACAAAAAACATAAGATAAATTATATAAGGTGAGAAATTACATGGGCCTGTGAACAGTCTGGACAAGGTGAGAAATTCTCTCCCACCATGTGCCAGTCCTCAGCCTTTGGGAGCAAGGCATTTTTTTCCAAGAAGTTTGATAGGTCCTATGTTCCCAGCACGTGAAGCATGAATAGCTTCTGATAAAGAACTTCAGAGTGCCAGAGACCCTGGTTGAGTATTAACAGAGGCTATTCAGTGCCTAAGATTTGCTGTGCAAAACAATGATCTATATGAATTGGTCCTTACCTGCATAGAAATGGACCCAGGCTTGGCTTTTGGAGCACAAGAGGCAAGCTTCATTGAACAGACTGCCAGGAGTGTGTGCTAACGCCTAATGGAAGTCTCATAAAATGTGCTTTATCCACAGGGTTCTTGCCTACCTTTGGGCCTGCCTGGATCAATCTCTATGGCTCAGCCAGGAATAACAGCCTCATGGACGACCACCAGGAGCTTAATGAAGGTTTTGGAGAAGGGGCCTCCTTCAGAGGGCGTCTCTTCATTGAGATTGCTGTGGAGATACTTTCAGGAGGAGCGCGTGAGTCAAAATTTTCAAGGATCATCAAGGATATCAAGTTGCCATCTAAAGATAAAGACTCCAAAGCAGCCAAAGGAAAAGACAAAACTGACAAAGTAGGAGAGGATGGAAAGTCAGCTTCTCCTTCAGATAAGACGAACTCAACTGAAGTGGAAGTTGAGCCATTTGATGTGCCTTCAGAGGTTGGTATCATATTAAGAGATCAATTGGCATGTACCCCTAAGGTTCTCAGGATGGCATTGATTCATGTATTTGATCTAGATCATGTAGTACTGCTGTTGTATGCTCCCATCTTGATGCCCCCATAGTCATAGTCTTGCTATCTTCTGATAATAAAACAATTCAAATGGAACATTAATATGTATCTGAAACTCACATAAAGTATTGCTTAGGATACAGTTTCCATAAAATTATCTTCTGTCCTGTTAGTCCTTCTGCACTGTCTGTATCTATGTATTCCTATTAGAAACATATTAGGTAACACCTGCTAAATAATAGAGAGCCAAGGGAATGGTTGGTAATTATTAAGTCTGATATCCTGCACTCATAACTGTTGTCGACTGAAGTAGGGAATCACTAATGTAAAATTTCTGCAGGTGCAAAGAAATACAGCCTAGATGGCTGCATGTTTTAGTTTCCTCCTCTAACCCTGCATTGTCAATGCAGCTTTGGATTGTCTAAGCTTCAACTGATGTTAACTGATGTAAACTGAGGAACTCTTCTTGTTGTACAGATTTGCATCATAGAAAGATATGTGCAGTGTTGCTTGCAGAAGGTAGTGCGTTTGTGGCAAGAAGTGTGGGCTCAGGTGCTGAGCCAATACCTGATTCTTTGCTCCATCACATCATGGTCTGGGAGCAACAGCACACTGTACATATTAAAGTTCTATTTTTACCCAATAATTTGGAAGAAAAATATCCTTATAACCAATTCTCTTCCCATGTCAACATGCTACTGATCAAAATTATGGCTTTTGTCATGGGAGCCCCACCTCCATGCCTAAGGCCTTTGTGTACTTTAGTAGACCTGATTCCATCTCTACGAGTAAATAGAACAAGATAAATGGTTCTCTGGTCTTGAAGACTTGCCTTGACAAGTGCTCTTCCCTGGGCAGTGCGCCATCACTGTTTGCAAGAGTGCTGGCTGGAACAAGTCAAGGAGTGTGTTGGCCGAGAAATGGTATGGATAATTACAGGCCAGTGTGCAAGTCTGGGCCCTGGTATTGCTTTATATACCCATCTAGCTTTAAATAGTCTTTGTCCCTTTTTTCTTCTCAGAAGACTGTAATAGCAATGACATGAGAAGAAATTTATTTTCAAATAGATTTTCTTCTATATAGAAGAAATCCATTACTGTAAGGGGCTCAGGCAATGTGGCTTTAACTACTAGCTAAATACTCCAGGTAGAGGAGCAAATCATGCTGTAGCACAAATAAATATTACTAGTAGTAATAAGGATTTATTTCTGGCAACTGTGCCTCAATTTCCAGTATGGAGTGAGTAAAAAGTAGCAACATAATGCAGTGCTGCTAGATATTCTTTTGTTTCAGCTATATTTCATGCTACAATAGACAAAGTAATGGAATTACAACTCTCTGAAAAGAAAAACAGGAAAAGGAGAGATTACAAATAAGGTGGAAAATGTCTCTTAGAGCCTCTGAGACAACAGAGGCAAATTACCTGGCCCCACAGATGAACTTTGCTGACTGATTACAACAGCAGAAAGACATTAAACATTTGTAATTTGCTTTCTTTGTAATGGGAGGTAAATGTGTGTGTCATAGTCTCTGAGCCTCAGCTTTACTCGACACATTGTGCTCTAGGTTCATACTGAAAATAATCAAGGTGCAGAGGAGCTAAAGCTACTCTGGAGCTGCAGTCTGCTTGTGGACTTATGTTTGATTTGAAATGCAGTTAATTCTTTTGTTGGAAACATATGCCCTTTTGCTGTGTATAGCAGAGGGTTGTTTTCAAAAAGAAGAGATCATGGGCTACGTCAGAAGCTATTTCTGCTTTGCAAAAGGCAGGGAAACTAATATTCATACATGGATGATTTTTTAATCATTTTCTCACTCTGTTGCAGAAAGATCTTCATTCTAATCTTGCCTGATGGGCTTCAGTGCACTGATATTCATATGAGGAGATCAGTAGTGTTTGTATCGGGGAGATTGTGGCAGTCAGTATATGAACCTGGGAGAACTCAAGCCATAAAATTCAGTTCATCTGAGCTTAGTTTTGGTTTGAGGTTAATTGCTTGCTTTGTTAATACTCCAAGAGCACTGGAGGTCTCAACTGTCTTTCCTTGAATGGGTCTTGAATGAGTTTATACAGAACCAAAGTGAGTCTCAAAACTCCACAGGTAGTGACACTTTTCAGGATGTGCTGCTGTGCCAAGATTGTTTGGGTCCTGTGCTTTCACTTTCTGTGAAAAGCTGACAACAGAGTTACTGGTTTCTGTGCTGTGATGCTAGGGAAGGCAAACAGCAGAGAACTGCATACCGCCCAATGAGTGCTCACCCTTGTGTCTGTAGCTTAGAGCACAGCAGGATAAATAAATCAATGGCTGCTGGATTTCAGTAAGCTTTCATTCATGGCTAGCATCTAATAAAGTGCGGATGCAAGAACTCTTCAAGTATTACTAGTCTCACTGGGAGTTGATTGTTCCTGAGCAAGGTTATACAAAACAAGGGCAGTAGGTTAAAGTCATTCCTGGGGAACAGAGCTGGGCAAGCAGCAAAAAGTGCCCTTGAACTGCCAGAAGCATGTAGATGGAATAGTGGTTTAAGTCTATGTGGAAATGAAATTAAGAGTCTACTAGTGAAGAAGGATATGCAGGGAGAGGTAATGATTTTTATGCGAACAGCTGATATTGCTGGACACTGTTGATACATCAAAGTCATACATGTTTTCCTCTTTTTCCAGTGAGAGTGGAGTTGTATTACTTCTCATTATATAATCACTGACAATCTCAGACTGATAGATCTATGACAGTAACACAGCTGCTGGATACTTGTAAAGTCTCTGTGCTGCAAATAAAGAATAGAAAGTAAAATAAATGTCTTTTTTTCTGCCTCCTTCTCCTCCAATAGATCTATGGAGAGAAACTTGAAGAATTCCTCCTCTTTGGGACATTTTTTGAAGCCACAATGATTGACAGGAAGGTTGGGGACAAGCCAATAACCTTTGAGGTTTCCGTTGGTAGGTGTCTCTAGACACTCTAGATAATGTCTGTTCTCTAAAGAAGAGAGGATGTCTCACCTGCATGTGGATACTGTGTGCTACAAACTGCTGTGTCTTAAGCTTCACCTTCAGAACAAGGCTTCCAAGTTGGAATTAAACCCTGATCATCATTTCCATGGGTAGCACCATGCTCATTCCAGACTTAGAGTCTGTACCACCCTCATACTTGCCATCTTTGTGCTTGTGTACCTTGGTGTGCTCAGCCATAAGGATAAGAATTCGGGGCCAGATGGATTGCACCCTAGAGTGCTGAGGGAGTTGGCGGATGTGGTTGCCAAGCCACTCTCCATCATCCTTCAAGAGTCCTGGCTAACCAGGAATGTCCCGGTGGATTGGAAACTGGCAAATGTGATTCTCATCTTCAAAAAGGGCCGGAAAGATGATCCTGGTAGCTATAGACCTATCAGTCTCACCTTGGTGTTAGGAAAGATTATGGGAGGGATAGTCTTGGGAGCCATCATGGATCAATTAAAGGTCAACCAGGGGAGCAGGCCCAGTCAGCATGGATTTATGAATAGTAGATCCTGCTTGACAAACCTGATTTTGTTCTATGACAAGGTGGCCCGCTTCGTGGATGAAGGTAAGGCTGTCGATGTGGTCTACCTGGACTTCAGTAAGGCCTTTTACACTGTCCCCCACAACATCCTCATGAAGAAGCTGGCTGCCCATGGTTTGGATAGGCATATGCTCTGCTGGATGAAACACTGGCTGGATGGTCGAGCCCAAAGAGCTGTGGTCAGTGGCGTTAAATCCAGCTGCCACCCAGTCACGAGCAATGTCCCCAAGGGCTCAATACTGGGGCCACTCCTATTCAACACTTCTATCAATGATCTTGATGAGGGGATTGAGTGCACCCTCAGTAAGTATGCAGACGACACCAAGTTGGAAGGGCATGTTGATCTGCCAGAGTGTAGAAAGGCTTTACAGAGGGACCTGGATAGACTGCATCAGTGGGCCAAGGTAAACTGTATGAGTTTCAACAGGGCCAAGTGTCAGGTCCTGCATTTTGGTCACAACAACCACAGGCAACCCTAAAGGCTTGGGGAGGAGTGGCTGCAAAGCTGCCTGACAGAAAGGGACCTTGGTGTGCTGATGGTCTGTTGGCTGAATATGAGCCAGCAGTGTGCCCAGATGGCCAAGAAGGCCAATGGCATCCTGGCTTGGATCAGGAATGGTGTGGTGAGCAGAGCTAGGGAGGTAATCCTGCCCCCATACTGGACACTGGTGAGGCCCCACCTCGAGTGCTGTGGTCAGTTTTGGGCACCTCAATACAGAAAGGACATTGAGGTGCTGGAGCAGGTCCAAAGAAAGGCAGCAAGGCTTGTGAAGGGCTTGGAGAATATGCCCTACGAGGAGCAACTACAGAAACTGGGGCTGTTTAGTCTGGGGAAGAAGAGGCTGAGGGGAGACGTTATTGCTCTCTTCAAATACCTGAAAGGTGAGAGTGGGGCTGGTCTCTTCTCACTGGTGACAGGACAAGGGGAGATGGCCTCAAGCTGCACTAGGGGAGGTTTAGGTTGGATATCAGGAAAAACTTCTTTACAGAAAGGGTTGTTAAGCACTGGAACAGGCTCCCCAGGGAGGTGGTTGAGTCACCATCACTGAATGTGTTTAAAAACCATTTGGATGTGGTGCTCAGGGACATGATTTAGTGGTGGGTTGTTAGAGTTAGGGTAGTATGGTTAGGTTGTGGTTGGAGTTGATGATCTTGAAGGTCTTTTCCAACCAGAGCAATTCTACGATTGTATGATAATTGTGCAGGGAGAGATTGCTCTGACAAACAGAGCTATCAATGAGTGGTATTGATTCATGCTGAAACTTTGCAGGAAGCAAAGCTAGGAATGACAAGAAACTCATTTTTATAATTGGTTGAGAAGTGATACTGATTTTTGTATTCTTGTTGGAGTTAATACTAAAGATGAGTCTGGCTCTGAACTCAGGACATGAACATCTGCCAGCTATCTGTGCAGTTGAAATTTGAATCCAAATTTGGCAAATCGTCTTTATTTACATGAAGGGCTGAATCTAGAATCCAGATGGGGATATTGTGTGGGGTGACTCAGCACATCCTTCTCCTTCAAAGAATGTGTTCTGCCTGTCTCTAAGCTGTAATTTCACCTTTGATGGATTCACATTTTTCCCAGTGCTCATAACTGCCCTTTAAGGAAAAATATTATCAGAGAAGATGATTGTATTATGGGCAGTGTTGTCTAGCATCAAGCATGAGGCCGTGGCCTCAGGGTGTTGTTCTTACTAAAGGTCCCTTTGCAGCCCTACTTAGCAAAAATTGCTTGGCTGAAAATGAGCTATTACTCTTCTGAGATCAGGCTTTGTAATTATCATCCGTATGTTGCAAAGGAAACATACAGTTACTATTTAAGTCAAACACACTCAGGGTCCTGGGTCTAGAAATATTAGCAACAGTATTGATTTTGCTTCTGAATTTCATTAGTAAAAGAATTTCAAAAGAAAATTCTTGTCTTCCTGGGGGAAGCAGGCAGAGGATCACTCAGTGATGGAGATTGGTATTCTAGATGCCTATTAGGTAGAGCTGGTAAGAAAGCATGGTTCTGGAGTCTGAACAGACATTGGGATGGACATAACCAGTCAGGACCTTTCTATGCTTCGGTATGGTCAGAGCAGATAATGAAAAGAGTGGAGGGACAAAGATATTTCACTAGTATGAATCTTCTTTTTTTAAACCTCTTCAGGTTTACCACCTCCTTGCTAGTCATCTCCTCACTTGTAATCCTGTGTCTCTAGGTAACTTTGGTAAAGTTACTGATGGAGTGTCAGCAGGAGCTGGAGGGAAAAAGAAGGCACGTGATGGAGAAGTGGAAGAAAGCCTACTACATGATAGGGATGATGAAATGTGTCATAAGCTTGGAGTACCCCTGGCCTCCACCACATATCCGGAAAGGCCACTAATCACAGGTGGGAACAGGTGAGGATCTGTGTTTTAAAGCCTCATCATACACAAGTTTGATTCCTCTCTTCTCATAGTGTGGGACTAATTAATAAACCCTAACAGCATTAAAATGACTGTGTGGAATTAAGGCTTTCAAAGAGGTCTTTGTGCATCTTTGATTTCGTCTTTCATGATAGTAAATTTGCCAGGCTTCACTGCAGTGGATGGTCTATATCCAATTTTTCACTATCTTCTGATCTTGGCTTCATGGGCTCTTGAACTTCTGGTGATTTTTAATGCCAGTTATACTTTGGAAAGCTGTAAGGAAGAGTGCAACTCCTTCAGTGCTGTCTCTGGTTTAGGGTCCGTACCCTGATCACAAGAAGCATCTATCAAATTGCCATAACACATCAAAAATACTGACATGTGGTCAAGACAGAAATAGTTTCCCAAAACACTTTCGAGAGCTAATAGTTATAGATGTAGACTTAAACAGCAGGTAGTAGCAAAAGAAGAATGGAATAGTCCTCTTAAAAAAAAAAAAAAAGAGAGAGAGAGAGAGAAGGTAAATACATTCAAAAGAATTCTTCTTGTTTATGAACAGAATTGTAAATGTTTAATTCATTTTATGGATGCCAATAAAAAGTAGTCTTTTCTTTGTTACTTTGGTAGGTAGAACAATCCCTGATATTGGTGTATACCAAGACTAGGTGGTATCTTTATGTGTAGAAGGCCAGGCACTGGCAAGTTTACAGATAGAAGGACCAGGTGGGGAAATTTGAACCTAGATCTATTGGGTTTCTGGCTTCCCTAGAGTTAAGAAATGCTTTTTCATCCTTTCTTGTGATTGGTGATTCAGCCAGATTAAATAAGATGTCGTGGAACAAAACAAATAGGGAAATATAGGAATATATCGTAGCAGAATTTTTGTTTCTGTAGCTAATGAATAAATTAAAAAGTGGAAACAACTTTTGACAGAAAGATAGCTGCCTCTCCTCATTAAGAAATTGCAGATTTTTGTACATGCTGGGTTATTATCTGCTATGAGAGACTTCAGGACTTTTAGTTTTCCCTTCATGAGAATTTAAAGAATTTTTGAAAAAGAATGAATAATTCTACAAATCTGCTATTTGCTTTGGGCAATATTAACCAAATTTCTCTCATTAAAGGTCTCTGCTTCTCAAATTTATGTAAAATGCTGCATTTTTTTTCCCTTCAGTGCTATCTAAAACAGTTTGGCCAGCCAAACGAATATTAATTTCTGACTTCATGGCTGTCACCTTGTGCTGGAATTTTACTGGTCTCATCATTGAATATTTTTAGCATTAATCAGTTCTTAATGGGATATCCAATATTTTAAATAAACTATGTGTTTTAGAATCATAAATGAACAGAAAAAAAAAAATAGCAAATGTCTGGTTTGGAGATTAAGCTACTCACTAATTAAATAAGCAGAAAGACCAATAAGGCTTCTACTGTAGGCATTATGAAATTGCCTGGAATTTTCCACATTTGTATCAAAATGTATGGCATGGGTACACTGAAAAAGCAATTCCCTCAACTTCTCACAGAGGGGGTAATAGACAAGAAAGCTCCAACTTCCATGTAAGTGATTTCATGGACATATAATTTTCTTAATAAATTCCATGAAAGGATTCATGAGCTCTGAGAATTTCAGGTTAAGTTCTGGCGTTGAGAGAGAGTTGAATTGTTCCTACCTCTTATGAAACCACCAAATTCATTACTGCTTGAGACCTATGTAGCTCTACTACATACCAAATTTGATGTGTAATGCTCAACTTGCTTTAGGTTACTGAGGAGAAAGTAATTTGGAAATTTTGTTTCTATTTGATATCCCATAGGATAGTAAAATTGTAGAGGTGATCTTCATGTTTTTGAACTAAAAGCTCATACATAAAACTGCTAGGGTTACATGGAATTTGGGGTTTATGGTTAGGATGATCAAGAGAGTCAGGTGATTTGGTTTTGGTGGTTGGGTTTAACGTTTAAACACATGGGCCCATTTCCATCTGAAATGGCTCAGGGTATCTGAGGCATCCACTGACATAAATGTGGGAGACCCAGGTCATTCTGGGCCCATAAGTGCATGCCCAAGTTTAGGCAACTCAGAGTCTGGGGCTCTGGATTTCTAGTGCAGGTGATCAGAATTTTCTAAAAATGTGGCTGTGTTCAGATGGATGGAAGAATTCAAGTCTTTTCTTCCCACCAAATACAATCTCCTTTCTTGGGTACCACAGCCTCTCCCAAAGGAGAGGAAATGGAAAATGCAACCATTTTTTTTCTGCCAGTTGCTGAACACTGTGAAGAGCAGGGGGCTCTGGAACTTTTGTTCTTTATTATCTGGAGAATCAGATTTGGTGGAGAAATTCTGCAGAGTCACAAGATGAGTACATACCAGAAAATAACACTTTGGTATAGCCTTTTCTCAGCTGCAGAGCATGTGTTGGTGGCATTGGAATGAAGCCAGTCCCAAAAGAACATAAAGCAGTTTACAGAGTTTTATTTCCATTTAAAAAGCTCTCTGTTGTCCTATTGTTAATTGCTAAAGTGATGAGGCCTCTATTGTAATATCCAGTAGGGCTAAGTGTGATGTTTCATAGCACTGTAATGTTATATAAAGTGAGGACAATGTGCTCATCAGGTACGTAGTTTTGGCATTGTGGCTACCACAACTCTAATCAAAACACCAGCCTCTGTGCGTTAGTTTGCAGAGACCCTGTTTGTGCTGGTGACTTGCTCATCTTTTAGTACAAGAAACTCTTTTAAGTAAACACCAAACGTAGCTCTACAAAAGAAGTCAATGCTGCAACTTGGCCCAAAGATTGAAAGTGGGAAAAGAGAGAGCAGCTGATGCTCTATCACTGAGTTGTTATGAGCTAGGTATCTCTTTTACTAAGGATCTGCCAAGATATGTCAATATCCACTGGCCGTTCATTCTGAAAAAACTGTCCCATGAAATGAAAATGGCAGTGAGACTCTGCCATGCCTTTCCTGCCTGGAAGTGCTCTTAAAGACGTAATCAGATTTTATTTTTGTCCTTATTTCTGCTATATCTTGTACCCACAAATGTAGCAATGAAGCTATGGCTTCCCACCATTATCAGAGTATTTCAGACCTCTGTATGCCTCTTTGCCTGACTTTTCTCTCACTCTGGACAGCACTGGAATTAGAGCATTAACTTCAAGTTTTTCTCTTCAGGGATCTCTTAGGTAGCATGTGATCTGATCAGCAAGTGGTGCTTCTGTTCGTTCTTCCCATGTATTTACTGCATAGCTCATGAGAGAAAACAAAATAGCTTTTCTTTCCATTGGCTCCCCCTGAACTCCTTTCTCACTTTTATGGTCCTCTCTGTACTTTACTTCTACAGGAATTACCAGTACTTGCCGTATGATGAGAGGAAGCCCTGCATCTGTGTCAGGAGTTACTGGGGTGACCAGACCTTTCGTTTGTACTCTTCTAACACTCTTGAAAATATGGCAGATCACCTGGTAAGTGGCCACCAAATTCCCAGGCTTAGGTGTTCAGCAGAGCATGACAGTGAGATGTCACTTCCCCCAGAACAGGCCTCCACCATTTACCCCAGCTGTATTTCTTGTCATTCAGCCATTTATCTTAGCTAGTGAGGACTGACTCCAATTTTCAGTGGCAGTACATGTTGGGGTGGACCTTCTGTGCCCACTGAGGTTTGAGAAGTTAACTCTGGTAGCTTGCTAAATTTAAGCGTTAAGGCTGCAAACAGAACAAACTATAGGTTTTCCTCCTAACTAGTTAGGATAATGTTGTCCACCAACCAGTCATCATCAAAGAGAGGAAACAAATCAAGTCCCAGCAGTAGAAGCATGTTGTTGAGGCTAGGGAAAGGTCAAAACAAGCCATGCTGTGCACCAAGCTTGTCATACATCAAAGGTCCTGTTTTCTCATGTTACAAGCTCACCTCCCTCATTCTTGCTAGTTGTACAGTGAATAATGGTGTCACAAGACCAGCAGAATGGCAAAGAACCCTATTTTGCAAAACAACATTTTCATGCATTTTTCTTAGGAGGAGTCATTACTGCAAGTGAAGGATTTGATCAAGGTTTCAGAGATTGAAGCTGAGGAGAAAATGAGGAAGACCCTAAGTGACTTCATCAATCAGAGCAGGTAAGTACATTTACTAAAGGAATATTGAAAATCGGCTTCATATGTTGGCCACAAATTCAAGACTAGACAAGGAAACTGATGATAATAATAACAAAAAAAGTGTAACAATCTTACTGGGATGTATATATTTGTTTGGCAAAGGGCTTCCCAAATTGCAGTTTCTATCTACACGAAGAAAATATTTTATTGCTACTGTCAATATTCGGTATTGATAGGAGACTACTCCAGTCATTTCCATATTATTTTGGCCTTCTGGACATGAAGAATAAAACATGTGGGAATAAATAGGATTTAATACAGTTCGTGATAGATTTTTCTGCAAAAATGTGCAAGGTTAAGATAAAAACGAAGGGTTTCACATGCTGGGACATATCCTCCAGTGGGCTCTGTGTCAGACAATACGATTTGACTCAAAATAGATATAAACCTTAATTTATTAATTCTGTGAGGTCTGGTGAAGAGCCTGGAGACTCTATTCTTTGAATCCTGTAGGCGCTCGGTATTTATTTTAGACAGAATTTCAGCGTCTCTGTCTTTTGAGTCATGTACTGCAGCAGCCAGGGAGCATTTCATCCAAATCTACACTAGCAACTCACGTTAAAAACAACAACAACAACAACAAAAGTAACTCAAACCAAAACAAACAAACACACATTCAGAAAAACTGTTATTGTTGTGTCCTAGGGCCTTCATGACCGTTGCTGAAAAGAAGCCCAAGGGGTTGAACTACACTACTTTGGACAAAAAAAGACTCATGCTGTTCAGGCAAGAGCTGGTATGAGTGTTTCTGCTACAGGCACTGATGCAATGATGTTAACTGAAAGTGTATGGGTTGTATGCATATTAATTTCTATTTGATTTCAATCACACTGGAATGCTTTATAATTAACACGAATATATAATCTAAGAACATTTTTTTTAATAAAGCTAGCTCCCACTGTGCTTTGTTGTAAGGCACTCTGAAATAATTCAGAACATGTTTTTAAATACAAATAAGACGTTACAATAATGAACTGATTTTTCCTTACCCTTTAAAATGGGATGATGCTGAGTTCAGTAGAATAATACCTAATCAACATTACTGTTGGGTTTTTAATTATTGTGGTGGGGCTGAGCTTCAACGGTAGTAGAGACCAGCATTTGTTATACCTGGATGTCTACAGACACTAGATTCAATGTGTTCTAGTTTCGATCTGCTCCTCATTTCTACATTTTAATTTTTCCTTTACTTTTACCCTCCCTCAGATTCTAGAGGGACATTAGCATAAGTGAGCATCTGGATTAGGCTAAGCAGAGCACAAGAGTCACCTATGTTTTTTAAGATTATGTCTATTGTCTACGAGGATGTACTTATGGCCATCTTTTGGCAAAGTAGATACATAAAATGGGCTTTATCTTTGTGTCTCTATCTTTTCTTTTTAACTTGCACCTGAGACTGTTTTTGTGTTCTGTGTCCAGTTCAAAAGACTTGATTTTGCATAAAAATACATGTTGTCATTCCTGATTGCAGGAAGCAATGTCCAGTGATGCCAAAGGAATTGTTCAGCAACAGAAAAAGATGTCATTGGATGAAATGATACGTGCAACTCAGATCTTTATAGATAAAATTCGATTCTTGGTTGATGAGGTAATCCATACAGAAACTGAGATAAATTTACAATTTAATTTTCATAATCCAGTGATATTAACAAATCTTGGTCTTACCAAAGACTCCTCCTTTGGATGATTGACCTTAATCCTGTTTTGCAATTAATGGAGCTGTTGGTAAGCTGGAGTAGGAAACACTGAGTTAGGTGGTACTGAGACTATTTGGTACACAGATTTGGTTTTGTTTTAAAAAATGGCCATCCCATTTGTGCCCCTTCTTGGTGGTTTGGAGACAGCCTGCTTTCTGATCTGAGTTCATATCTCCACTTGTATGGCATAGTGATTTGGGCTCAGTGGTCTTTATATTATACTTGACTGTGCAGACACTGTTTAGACATACTAATATTAGGTATGGACTTTTTTTTTTTTTTTTTTTTATCTTGTAAGATGAAGTTGATGACATTTTCATGGGAGGTACTTTCAGCTCAACCAGTTTATGGATAAGTGGCTTCCTGCAGTTTTAGTTTCCTCTGGAAAGATATGCAGAGTGGGTACTCATTGAACACCCTGAAAAGCTCTCTACTTTTAGGTCTGTTTATGCGTGAAAATATGGCTTGCAAAGCATGAAGCGATAGCCTGTTTTATTCAAGGTATACACAAGAAAGGTGGGGGATCTGCACTTGGTGGATTACTTCACAAAAAAATAATGGTGATGGCTCACAGAAGGAATTCTGTTTTAGTTCACTATTCCTTGTTGTGTAACAGCCACAGAATACGCTCCCTGATGTCCTCATCTGGATGCTCAGCAACAACAAGAGAGTCGCGTACGCGAGAATCCCTGCAAAATCCGTACTCTATTCCCCAGAGAAAGATCAGAGAGGCAAGGACTGTGGGAAGATTAAAACCCATTTCCTGAAAGTAAGTCTGGGGTATTCTGTGATCACAGCTAATGACAGAGGAGACTTTGGTATTTAGGTTTCACCCAGGGATTGCATTTTACTTGTTTATCTTTGTAAGATACTACAAATGTGTGCATGTTTGTCATCTGTTAATATTTACTTCTTATGTTTATGCTTGTCTTTCTTTAAGCACTGCATTATTTCCAAGCTTTTGGTGTCAAGAGTAATTCATTCTTACTACTTGTCAGACCAAGTTTATAGCACTGTTTATTTATAGCTATATGCATAAATAGATACCTCTTTGCTGGCAAGACGTCATAATGCAGCCCATGGAGGTTAGGAAGAAAATGGTAGGAGCTCAGCAAGCACATAGCTTGGTAGCAAGGGAACCCAGGTATTCTGAGGTAGAAGAGCAATTGTTTATGCTTGCTATTTAAAATATGCCTACGTTTGTGCAATATATATATATAAAACATTATTCTGGAATTATTCATCTTGAAGAGGAGTTTTAGTAGATATTATATGCCTGCGAAAGCCGTGTGTCTAGTAACGTCCAGCTGCAGAATTGTTACTATGGCCAGAAGGAAACGCCTGAACACACGAAGCAATGGTAACATTGTAAAATGGTTTTTTCATGGTTTTTTTCACCTGGAGCGGCTGAGAACACACCTATAAAGCATAGCTGAAGAGCAGATGGATAGAAATATCTAAGCTCCTGATATTTGTCATAGGAATTTGTTAAACACAGTACTATTTGCCTGCCTAAACAAACAAACAAAAAATGCTATAATTCATCCCGCAGCCCCTGCAATATCAAGAATGGCCTTAGGAACAGATAATAAACACAGAGCTAAGCAGAGCTAGATGTAGTGGGCGGGTAAGGTAAGGAAATGCTCATATCGTTTGTCAAAACCAGTGATGTTTTATACTGGAATATGCTTTACGATCTGCCCATTGAGATAATATTTTTAAGAGGACATGGGAGTAGCTATTGGAGGCCAGCAAAACTCCATGAAATGTGAAGTGGGCTGAAGTTTGGGAAAAGTAGGACATCAGCTAGTCTGCACAAACGTGTGAATAGTAATCAGTATGTCATTTACACAGTTTCAACCAACTACTTTCTTCCCTAAGAATCACAGAAATTACTTGTGCTAAGTAAGTCTTAGAGCCGCTCGCTGTGGAGAAATGCTATTTTTATTTTTTTTTATTCTTATTTTTAAGCTCCCTGGCAAGCGCCCGTTGGGCTGGACAGTGCAGGCAAAGGTGGACATCTACCTATGGCTTGGACCAGCCAGCTACACCCACCACATCATGAATAATTTGCCTGTAGGGTATGAGACTGAAATACCATCCAGTACCAGCTCAGGGCACAGCATGGTGTCCTCACCTGCCTGCCTGCGGTATAAAAGTGAGATACTGTTTCTTCTCTATAGTAGTAATGGAAGAGGTCCTGTAAAGAAACAGGTGGTCCCCAAAAGCTCTAATTCAGAGGGCTGCAAGATCTCTGTTTAAAGCAACTGCTCTGAGTTAATCATGGCTCAACAACTTTTAGTTAAAAAAAAAAAACAAAAACTTGTTTCATTGCTAGCTCCTTGCAAACTGGAAGTGGTAGAACCAAGTGTCAGGGGAAGAAAGGACCTGTTTCCATACACTTTCTGTTCCCTGTGCCATCGGTCTGTCTCCTTGTAATGAGGAAGCATCCCTTAGTTCATAGAATCATAGAATCATTAAAGATGGAAAAGACCTTTAAGATCATCTAGTTCGTCCCCACCATGCCCACTGAACCATGTCCCTCAGTGCCACATCTCCATGGTTCTTGAACACCTCCAGGGATGATGACTCCACCATCTCCCTGGGCAGCCTGTGCCAATGCATCACCACTCTTTCTGAGAAAAAATGTTTCCAGTATCCAACATGAACCTCCCCTGGGACAAGTTGAGGCCATTACCTCTCATCCTATCACTGTTACCTGGGAGAAAAGGCAGACCCCCACCTTGCTACAACCTCCTCTCAGGGAGTTGTAGAGAAGGATCCTTTTCAGAAGGATGTGCCTTTCCCCCCACTTCTACATGGACAGCCTTTCTGAAGGTGCTGGCTGAGATAGTTGCATGGCAGGTGGTGGATCTTCCCCTCTTTCCTATGTGCTGAATCATTTCCATAAGGCTGATGTTTATGTTTTCTTTGCAATGATGCAGCCATGCACCTCTTCCAGCTGAGAGCCCACATGTATCAGGCAAGGGGGCTCATTGCAGCCGACAGCACTGGACTTTCTGATCCTTTTGCAAAAGTTACTTTCACGACACACTGCCAGACCACAAAGGTAAGTTGCAAAGTCCCTTGCAGTAAATGAAAACTCTTTAGTTGGATTGTTAGAGCTTTAGTTGGATGGTTATTTTTTGTTCATTTAAGCCATGAAAAGGAATAATCTTGGTTTTGCAAAGAGATGCCTAGCAAAAAAAGTTAGATGTCTGCCATTAAAAGGCAATTCCTGAGCATCCACTTTAAGCAAAGCAAAAGCATAGGTGTACTCGCTGCTCAAAAATGAGGTGCAGTAATTCTTGTTTATTTTAGCTCCTTCAGACATCAGATTCTCTGGGGCTACTGAGCTTTTGCAGCACACAGACATCTTTTTCTATATATTTTTGTTTTGGGCCTCTGTCATTGCTTGATATGAGTATGAACAATTATCTTTCCTTATAGACTTTGTGCAATAATTGATCAAAGAGTGAAGAAGACCTTTGTATGACTTCTGTAGCCATGTGTGTCAGCATGGCTCTCTGCAGGGGAATTCAGTGCTCATTGTTGGTTTTAGAATGAGCAGAAATCATAGGTGTGTGAGACCTTCTGTACCCCTTAAATGCTGCAAAGATGTGCCCATAGGAAGTGATCCTACTTATTCCTCAGGCGTTTTTGGGAGAAAATGGTTGCCCGTGGACATCTGAAGAAGCCTCTAAAGAGAAGTGGGAACTTCTTCACAGCTTCAGATAGAAGAGTTGAGGTACAACCTTGGAAATGAGCAAGGTCCTAGAACATAAGGACTGACTTTCAGAGGTCCTAAGCCCTCTACAGCTATCTTAAAGTGGGGCCTGGAGTTCTGAAATCTGTGACACAACCAGAATTTATCTCAGCAAATATGGTATCTCTGGGATAAAAGTGTTTAAATAAAAACTTCTCCTCGTTTGAATTCTTCTCCCAAAGTCTTCTCTCAGAAGACTGTCTAAAAGTAGTCAGTAGATGCCTTGAATATTTCTACTGAGTGCAAAAATGCTGGCTGTGCACTAAGGAACTCATCACCAGAGGCCAGCAGAGTAACACAAGTATAAAAAGGCATCTGTTTTCTCTGCTGACCCTTTTTGAGTTTGCTGACCCCGTGCCAGATGGGAAGAACCTGACTTAGAAGATAACCACTGCCCATTTCCTCATGATGAACCATGATGACTGACTTGTAAAGTTCTCTGACGCCTTCTTCTCTTAGGAAGAAAGTGCTGCAGCACATGTCTAAGGGAGAGGGAAGCAAAAAGCTTTCTGTGCTCTAAGCGCCTGTTTGTGCTCCTCTTGCCTCAAGGGTATGAATTGATTTTTTCCTGTAACGTGATTCTAACTTCTAATAGAAGCTGATGAGTGAAGCCAGTGAGGTTAGTGTTTATATGCACTGGAATCAGGAAAGTAGAAGTTGGCCAAGGGAAGCAGTAGTTTATAGGCACAGAATCGTTACTTAATCACAGCTTGCATAAAATATTGTAGCCAATACATTAACTTGCATGTATTTAGAAGACTTTCAGCCAAGTGTCAATAAACTAAAGTCAAGAGCCTTATTTCCATCTGAAAGAATGATAGCAGGTTATGAATAGTTTTGTGGTTGGCATACTTTTTCCTCTTTAAATATTGTCTTTGTTAAATATATTTCTCACCAAGCCAATTAAAACATTGCAAGTGAGGAAATACTATATGCATCCCTGTAAGTCAAATTACAACAAATTAAAAATTATTATTCTGTGTGATTAAAGTGTTATGTGTTATTACATTGAAGCAAAACAAGACTGAAAAAAGTGTACACTGCAGAAGTGAAAACTGGTTTTAGTTTTGATGATTCATTCCCAAACAAGTAATGTATAAATCACTGAATATTTATTCTCTTTCCTTAGATCATTTCTCAGACATTGTCCCCTACTTGGAACCAGATGCTGCTCTTCAATGGCATTGTGCTTCATGGGGATGGAGAGGAAATCGCTCAGTTCCCTCCAGAGATTGTCATTGAACTGTATGATGACGATGCAGTGGTAAACTTGCACTCCTTCTTAGGAAAAAACCCAGACTGTTCCATCTTTCTGTCAGTGTAAAGGCAAAGCTGTGCCACTGTAAAGGCATTAAAAGGCAAATTGTCAAGTAATGTGGATAACTTTGCTGAATGGAGCTCAGTACTACAATGGTTTGCAGTTTAACATCTGAAAACAGCCCTGAGACTCAACTTTATGCCCTTGCAAAGCTATGACTTTGTTTTTCTCAGGTGAAGACTGCTCCCAAAAACTGGCTTAGAGCAATTAGAAGAATCTTCTTCCCCACCGTCTTTGTATACACCTGCAAATATTGTAACTGTGTCTGTGGAAATGTGAATTTTTCTCTGGCCATGCAAACTCTGGCACAGTCTCACTGGCTAGGTGTAGCTGAGAAACCTTGGATGCCCTGAAGAGCTATTGACTACTCAGTACAATCCACACCACCATTTTCATAGCTGCCTTGACTTTTTCATTGCTGTTTACTTCAAGAGAAGAGTATTTTTTTTATTTACAAACATTAGTGTCTATATAATCTTCGTTTCACATGCCTTTGATGCCTGTGTTTCCTTTTTCTAGGGTAAAGCAGAATATATTGGGTCTACGGTGGCTGCCCCAGTGGTGAGACTTGCTGACCACAAATATGAACCACCTAAGCTCTCTTACCACCCAGTGTATTGTGGGAATCTTTCTGGAGGAGACATTCTTGCTGCATTTGAGCTCTTAGAGGTAAACTGGACTTCCTGGACCATTAGATTTTACACCATGGGAATTAGTGGAAATGGCAGCTGGAATAGAGTCATTGTGCTGTTGCACATCTCAGTCTTTATCACTCCCTCCATCTTGCTGGGAAACAGAGGACACAGCCCATGCACACACAATGGCCAGCCCCTCATGTGCTCTGTGCATTATTTGACCCTCACTTGCTCTGCCCTAAATTGGACTCTAGTTTGAGAAACAACGATTCAACTATCACCACCACTGCAATGACCTGCTCTTTGGAGAAATGCATTGCACTGACTGTAGCAATTTGAAAATGCTCTCAATATTGCTCTCTCACTTAGAGAAAGAGAGCAGTGAATAACAATAATTGGATAAGGGAAACTGAGTTTTCTGATACCCATACATATTAGGAGAAATGTTACACTGTTTTCCCAGTAAGTCAGCATACCTCTGGGGCTGGCCCAGCACATGCACAAATGTGGTGTAACATGCCTGGGATTTCAGGCCCCAGGCTATTTGCAGAGCCACCACTTACATGAAACTCTCTCTTCTGCTATGAACCTATGACAGTTTAATCTGAAATTGAAAATGGGAAAGATGTGAAGCTCTGTGACACTTACTGATATTCCCAGGATAAAACAGGCTTTTAAGCATGATGGGGTAATTACGTTCTTGATGAAATCCTGTAATATGATGCCACTGGGATCATATCCTCATTATGATGGGTACCTAGAGGTAGTCTACTACCTTAGCCAAAATTTTCCCAGTTTTTTATTGAAATCCATTTGTTTGTGAACAAAGAGAGTACTGTATTTTGTTTTGCAATCTTTTGAGACATGAAAAGCAGTACTGCTCAGGGGATATATTCAAATATACCTCTAGGCCATCTCCAGAGAGCAGAGAAGAATTGCAAGCAAAGATCCTGTAGTCCTCATATTATTCTTTACAGTGGCAACTTTCTCAACCATTTTACATGGCAGATATCAGCAATATGAACATTAAAGAAATTTTCAGGAAAGAGTACATATAAACATCTGCCAGGTTTCAAAGCACTTCCAGAGCTGTTGTGCCAGTGGATCCTTCCAGTGTCTGATGATGCTCTGTCTGAGGATGGAAATGAATATCTCTAATCACCAACTCATTCTCTTCTTCCAAGCCCATAATGCTTCTCGTGACATATTGCACTCCAGAACTGATCTGTAGTGCTGTATGATTCAGTTGAAAGAGTAGAAAAGTGAACACTCAGAATGAATGCTGTTATGCTAGATGGCTAACTTTGTTCTTGTGATGTAGCATCTTGTCATTAAAAAAAATATTTGCCATAAAGCAAAGTCTTCTCTGAGTTCTACCAAGTGAATTCCCCTGAAATCTGGAATACAGAAGCACTCTCAACTCCACCAGAGGTTGTTAGACCTAGGAAAACTCCAATACTTTGCAAGACAGTGGAGAGCTGTTCATTTAACTGCAATATTTAAAAAGAACAAAAGAAGATCCAAGGATTCTTGGTTTGATCTTGGTCTTATTTCATCAAATGTGGTGATGTAGGCAGGTTTTGCAGTCCTCAAACGCATGGGATGGTTTAATGAATTTAATAAAATTCTTTATGAGGAAATCTTGTCCTTAAGTATGAGATCTCTGATCTAGTGCTTGATCTAGTGGTTGGCAACCCTGTCCGCAGCAAGGAGGTTGGAACTAGATGTTCTTTGAGGTCCCTTCCAATCTAAGCCATTCTCTGATGTCTCTAATCTTCCTATCCTAAGTTTCATGTTTGGAAATTAGTCCTGTCTCGTAGTTACACAAATAGCTAAGTATTTTCTAGTTTAATGAAAATTACAATAACTTGAGCAGTTTAGAAATTACATTTTCTTAAGTCACTACATATAGATGAGCACACTTTTCTTGATTCCTTGTTATCAGTGCACAAGTCAAATAGCACAATGAAAGAGAGTGCTCTGAGAGGTGAATTATACATGGGGACATGGTATCTGCTATATGTTCTGGTTCACATGGTCTTTGCCTCTTACCTGTTTACTCTGTTATTCATAGTACTATATAGATTAATAACCTATTGTCAAGCAATTTTTGGAGTGTTAAATATCGGTTAACTCAGAATGAGAAACTGGAGCAACTATAATTAATGTCAAACAGCTGTCTTTCTAGCCAGGCAGGTATTGTTCACAAAGTTGTGTGTTTCTGTTTGGCTTTTTAAATAGCAGTGCAGAGGTGACTGATATAGACCAGATGTGTTGTAAGAAAACTAGGCCTAAATCTCTGGCCTTAAGCTCCATGAAATCTACTCAGTGATTTGCTTTGGATTCTTACTGTTAAGAGTAAGAAGCCATAGCCATAAACATGTTCATGTGAATTATTGTTGTTATGTTATTACTATCGTATGCTGCAGGTTCAGAATCATATGGAGAATCGTAGAATGGTTTGGATTGGAAGGGACCTTTAAGATCATCTAGTTCCTACCCCCTGCTATAAACAGGGACACCTCCCTCTAGACCAGGTTGCTCAAAGCCCCATCCAGCTTGGCCTTGAATGCTTCCAGGGTGGGGGCATCCACAACCTCACTGGGCAACCTGTTCCTATGCTACAAGACATGCTTTCCACCCATCTCCTCCTTCACCTACTGGGTCCTAGGGAACAAATACTTTCCCCTTTAGGGTAATTAAACTCCCACACAACAATATACACCTGTACAGGCAGATGGCCCAGTTAAAAGAAGCAGAAGACTTCAAATTAACTGGTCCTTTGAGAACTGTCTGTCACGTTTCACCTTTCAGCAGCGATAAGTTAGCCTGAGAGTAATGAAGCTCTCCAGAGAGTGTGTTTATCCCAGAAGCCATATGTAGTTTACAAGTTCTAAAAAGCTGACAGCATGTTGTGGTGCAGTACTATTATACTCAACTATAACGTGGCTGAAGAGCACTAGCATTATATCTGGCTGGTAAATGTACAGCTTAACTCACGTGTACTGTCTGTTCACCAGCCTTTTTTAGCTAGAATCAGATCTATACTTTTCCTGTGAAAGTCTCCTAAGCAGTTCCAGGCAAAATTTTTATTGAACAGAATTACCATGCTTTTCATTTTTAGTAAACAGAATTACCATACTTCAATAGATGCATGTCTTTAGGGCAGACTATGTCCTGCTATGACACCAGAGACTATTATTTCCAGCAAGGTGCATAACCCTAATCTACTGAACACACTCCTTGCCAAGTGTTTTAGCATCACAGCAGGACAGACAGCAATCCAAGTCACATTACTCTTTCATCACAACCTGTCTGCTCCGCAGCGTGTCATGCAAAACTGCATAAGGTTGATGTGTTCAACATACTAATAACGGATACTTCTGATACTGTTTTTATTCTTCCAAAAATTGGCCTGATCAATGACTGCTGAATTTTTCAGATTCCTGACTCTGATCCAGACAGACTTCCCCCTGTGGATCCACCAGATGTTAGCCAGATCTACCCAGTTCCAGCCAACATCCGACCTGTTTTAAGCAAGTACAGAGTAGAGGTGAGTCACCTAGAATATATCCATTTCCAAATCTCAGCTTCTTTTATTTTGTTACCAAACTATAAAGTTTTAATTACCTGTGATGATGAATTTAAAATTCTAATCCATAGGAATGACATAAATGTGGGTCCCATATTTCAGCCAAGCATTGTCTTTTGCCTGCTTGTAAATGATTGCACCTTAAAATTGGGGAAATTACATCCAGATCTGGATAGTTTGCCATCAGAACAGACTTGTGGTTGAACTGTGCATTTAATAGAATATGAATCGTGCAGGGTATCTAGCAAGGAAATGACAACACCAGATAAAGATAACTATTTTTGTCAAGATCTTGTGATCTATACCCTACAGTAGTGGAAATGGCCACAGAGCCATTGCGTTTCAACTGGGAACCACTGGCAGTAGAGTAGGATGTCACTGGTCCTTGCCCTCTGCCACTGTGATAGCTTTTGTGGGCCTGGTGAGACTTACACATATCCCCAGTACTGCCGTTGTTCAAGCTGCCTGCAGAGTCCCTCATGGTTCTTTTGGGTCCCAATAATCTTTTCAGTGTCGTGATACTCATGGCTGCCCTCACCAACTGTAATAAAACCATCCCTCACTGCTCACCCCTATCCTTCAGGGTCCTCCTGTGTGTCCTGTATAGTCCCACTTTTCCTTCAGACCTCTTGTTTATAGACCCAGTGTCCTCTTTGTCTTCCAGATCAGGAGCATAGTTCTTTGAGGGAAAGCTTCTTGGAGACCTCATGCCATCTATTGCAGACTTAATGGCCAGCTCAGCTGGAAAATCATAGAATGGCTTGGATTGGAAGGGACCCAAAGGATCAAATTCCAAACCCCTGCCACAGGCAGGGCCACCAACCTCCAGATCTGGTACTAGACCAGGCTGCCCAGGGTTCCATCCAACCTGGTCTTGAACACCTCCAGGGATGGGACATCCATTGCCTCTCTGGGCAGCCTGTTCCAGCACCTCACCACTCTCTCTGTGAAGAACTTCGCCCTGTCATTTAATCCAAATCCTCCCTCCCTGAGCTTAAAACCATTCCCCCTTGTTCTATCACTGTCTACCCAAGTAAAAAGTTGATTTATCTCCTGTTTATAATCCCCTTTTAAATACTGGAAGGCTGCAATGAGGTCTCCTCACAGCCTTCTCTTCTGCAGGCTGAACAAGCTCAGGTCCCTCAGCCTGTCTTCATACAGGAGGTGCTCCAGACCTCTGATCATCTTCATGGCCCTCCTCTGGACTCTGTCCAACAGCTCCACATACTTCCTGTACTGGGGGCCCCAGACCTGGATGCAGTACTCCAGATGGGGACTCACAAGGGCAGAGTAGAGAGGGACAATCACCTCCCTCTCCCTGCTGGTCACCCCTCTTCTGATGGAGCCCAGGATACCATTGGCCTTCCAAGCTGCAAGAGCACACTGCTGGCTCATGTTCGGTTTTTCATCCACCAGGACACCTGGGTCCTTCTCCACAGGGCTAACCTCTGTTAACCTCTGCTCATATGGGAATTTTTTCTTCTCCAAGAGCTCAGATACCTTAAACAAACCAACACTCTCTGTTCAGACTGATAGCCCTTCTGAAAATGACTTCTGCATTCATGATTATTATCAGTTGCTGTTGGTAATAAATTCTTGATAATAATCAGAAGTTGTTGCTTGCTTTAACTTTAACTTCCACCATAATCCTGATGGGTAATAGTTATCAGATTTAGGCTATGGAGTTTTCTTGTTTGTTGTTTTTTTCTTTTTTTTCCAGTATCCTGCATTCCCAAGTGGATACAAGGGGATGGGATCCCAGCAGTGGCTTCCCACTGATCAAGGGATCTCTTGGGGCAACTGGTGTTCTTCTCTGCCCACCACAGGTCCTGTTCTGGGGAGTTCGAGAACTTAAGAAAGTCCAGCTTCTCTCCGTTGATCGCCCCCAGGTTTTTATTGAGTGTGCAGGGAAAGGAGTGAAATCCTCTGTCATCCAGAGCTACAAGAAAAATCCCAATTTCAATGTTCTTGCAGACTGGTTTGAAGTGGTGCGTAAAGTATGCTGCTTCTTGACTATCCACTCTCTGTTTAGGCAAGGTGTTAATTACTAATTTCCCTTTTTTCTTGTCAAATTATTTCCTCAGTCTCTTGTATAAATACTAAGGGACGTCAGTTCTCATGGAAAAAGATATTGATTTGAAGATGTTTTAAAATACTTCTGCTACAAATGTATGATAAAAGAAAGAGATATTACTCATATTATGTCTCAAGTAGGCAAGGAAATACTTTGCAACCAGGTTTTTACTGATAGGTGGAACTTGTTGCCAGGTAACAGGTCTGCTTTCAGTACTTTTTTCCTCCTTATCTCCCATTTCTCAGGTCACAGCTCTGGTTGTTTTTGTTTGATTGATTGTTTTATTTTTAAAATTTCTTTCATTTAATTGCCCCAGTGTGTTACTAGGCTATTCAGAGGATTGGTCATTTCATGCTCATGAGCTCTGGACCTTTTCACATTATAACTTTTGTTGTTATGGACTGGTGATTTAATTATTGCCTGTTTCCTGGGTTATAAGAGTCAGTAGTTTCACTAGGCAAAGGTCAACATCAGGAAAAACATTGTGTCCAATTTGCTCTATTTGGCAGCATTAACAAAGGTGAAAGGTTATTTATAAGTCAGAAGAATATCAAAACACTAACTTGGATATTGAAGTACAATTACTGCAGCATTTTTACCTTCCATTGTACATCACATGTTCCAAAGAGCTGTTCTCCCTTTTGTAACTCATTCTGTAAAACATGCAACCGCTGAATGTTTCCATCTCATGGTTGGGCAGGCTGAGACAAGTAGGTTTAATAACCTTGGGCAAAGCAGTGGTGGCATTAAGATTCACAGTCTCCAGTACTATGTTCATTCCCTTTGAACATTCCCAATTCTCCTAGTTTAACCTTACAAGATATGCTTGCTTATGACAGCATGCAACCTAACTACGTAACACAGTTCATATGGTTTGCTCTGTATTCTTAAGGACAACGCTTTCATAGAATTGTAGAATCATTAAGGTTGGAAAAAAAACACTGAGATCATCTAGTCCAATCATCAACCCATCACCACCATGCCCATTAAATGACGTCCCTCAGTACCGCATCTATTCTTTTCTTGAACACCTCTAGGGATGGTGACTTCATCACCTCTCTGGCTCTGGAACTCTGCATCAGACTTTGGAGAAAATTGTGGCCAGAACTATGTTGCCTGTGCTGTATGCATTTTGTCTTTGAGCATGTAAATGGATGTCGAGGAGAAGGGAGGGAAAAGTATCAACCTTATTGTGGTGCATGACAAATATGTGATATGTGAGCTATATTCTCTAGCACATCTCATGCTGCTGTCTGTCCTTCTCCACTAGGAACTGCCTGAAAATGAACTCTTGCATCCACCACTAAGCATCTGTGTAGTCGACTGGAGAGCGTTTGGGAGGAGCACTCTTGTTGGAACACACACCATCAATTGCCTTAAGCAATTCCTATTTAAGGCCCAGTTGGGTCTTCAAACTACACCAAACAGACCTGAGACTGTAGAAACAGAGAAAGGTAAATAGACAATCCTGATCCTAAATAGAAAGACAAAGTATTGTCTAGTGAAGCGACTGCTAAGAGGCTTCACACCAGGTACACGCTTAGAAGGTTTGTTTTATTGAGTTAAGCATTGAGTCAAATCCTTAATAATACATTCAGCATCATGTGTGATGATAGTGTTTCTGGCAGAATCTTACCTAAGTTTCAAAGTTTTAATTTCAGCTTCACCTGAGTCATCCCAGCCTCCAGACTCATCCCAAGAACTTTGTTTAGCTGATCACATCTACGCTGAGGTGGAGCAGGGTAAATGTACAGTGATAGAGTTAGAACCAGGTCCCGCAACACCTCCTGCTGCTGAACTGGAGCACTCCACCTCTGAACCAGAGAAAGACAGAAAACAGAAGGTGAGCATAGCTGAGGCTGCCAGCTAACTGTCTGTTGCAGTCTTGTAGACTTCAGCCCTTCTTTATAAAATGGTAATCTCTTATTTGAATTCACGATTAGCCAAATCCTTGTAGCAGTGGAATGGTATTTTCCAGATAACAACTTACTAGAAGTTCTGGGTACTGATGTTAACACCCACCCTTCTCACTGGACCTTAATAGGACTAATTAGGAATGATGCTTTGACTCTACATAATTTAATTAATTCCATTAATAGATACTGCCTTTCTTCCCTCTTGTGCTCATCTCACTGACAAGCAGTACTGTTGTTGTAGGACTTTTGCTTCTTCTTGCCTTGAATGATCTACTTAATTACAAAACTGTCACTATGAGCAACTGTCTCTATGTTCATGGTGTGTAGGCATGAAAAGTCACATTGTGTTAGATGCTGCATAAAAACGGAGAGGAAAGTCTGTTTTCAAAATATTTTACAGTTGAAGTACAAAACTGGTGTCAATGTGTGGATATAAAGAGACAGAAAAGCACAAAGAAGGAAGGCAGTTCTTGTCAGCGCGGCCCTTACTGTACAGTATATAATGCGCATATTACTGTACAGTATATAATGCGCACATTATATTTTGTTCATGTGCACCTGTTCTTCCTTTCTCTGCAGTTTCTGCTGCTACAATCACTGGTTTATAGGCAAAACTAAATACAGAGGGCACAGGAATGAGTTTCATTTCACATGTTCTTTCTGCAGCTGCACAAAGCAGGTTTCTTTAACCCATGATGATACATGGGGAGATGTTTTCATAAGCCTTCATAGTTAAGAGGTCAGGAAAAATGAAGGAGTTTCTTATATGTAGATGTACACACTTCTCTGAATCTTTCATTTGTTACAGAACAGTTTTAATATATTACAACCAATATAGTAAGAAAAGATTCCTAGAGGGAAATCTGTAATTTAACACTCTGTTTCATATTAATTATCATCCCCGCTTTCTATGTGTGATCCTATCTCTCCAGCCAAATAGACAACTCTCTGTGAGGGTGTAGGATGAAGCTATTTTACAAGGGCCTAGGCTTCTTAAACAACAATGACCCTGGTAAGATTTGCTGCATGGTTTTAGCTTTTTGCTTGCTTATTTGTTTTAATGAAGAATACAGCTGAATTGTAGCAATTTCACCTTCAAAAGGTAATAGAGAGTTCTTAGAATAATTAGGAACATGAAACTTGTACCTGCATGTTTATATCCCTTAAAATATTATTACTTACGAATGTTTAAATTTACCTGTTGTATGGACTGATTCTTTAGCAATGTCTCAAATATTCAAAGTTTTAGCATCATAAGTAGGTAGTATGGGGATTGCTTTATTAATATGATGGTCATCATGAAGTGTCTTGGAATAAAAGACAGAGACACTAATTCATACTGCATTTTATGTAGCTCTTGGAGGTTAAGATTTTTTTTCCATATATGTCTGTTCATTCTTGATGTCATGTGTAAGGTGGATAATTTGAATCAGTTCTAGAGTTCAACTGTGTATTCTTTGGCAGGATAGGAAAAAATCCTTGCGACGCTCAACAAAGAGGAAAAAAAGGACAATTGCAGATGAATCAGCTGAGAATGTTATTGACTGGTGGTCAAAATACTATGCATCTATGCTCAAAATGCAAAAAGTAAGTCATCCTGTAAGCCCTAACTCACACTGTAAAACTAGATGAACCTGATATTACACTTGTACTGAGAAGTTTTTCCATTGTCTTTTCTTTTTCCTTGAAAAGATGAAAGAAATTTTTCCCAGTGAGGGAAAAGCTGAAGACTGTAAGTAAATTATTTGCATTTTTTCTATTAGTTTGTATTTCTAAAGCTTTTCTTCTCTGTTACTTTACTGTTAACCATTAATGTCTGATAACAGAATTCTGCTGGTATAGGGGATTCTTTCCTCTACAGATGATCAAAAGGTGAGTAGGCTAAAACTTCACAGACAGTGTTGGGTTATGCATGAGTTTTCTGTTGTTCCAGTATTATGCTCAAAGACTTTTAACGTCAAAATTGTAATGATAGAAGATGAATATTATCCTAATCTTATATTGCATTTGTAACAGGTTCAGAAAAGGAGCTTCTCTCAATTTTGAATCCAATTCAGGATCAATAACATAGGAACAGATTCTGCTGATAGAGTCCACGATCGTATTTGTGACTCTCATTGCTGTTAAATTTTAGTTCTTGATCATGTTTTGGGGGAAATTATTATGCACAAAACTCCTACAAGAATTGGCCAGAAATAGGCACTGTGTGTATGTATACATGTCCCTGTATGTAGAATCACAGAATCATTAAGGTTGGAAAAGATCTCTAAGATCATCTAGTCCAACCATCCACCTATCACCAATGTTGACCACTAAACAATGTTCCTTAGCACCACATCTAAACATTTCTTGAACAATTCCAGGAACAGTGACTCCACCATCTCCCTGGGCAGCCCATTCCAGTGCTGGAACCCTCTTTTGGAGAATTTTTTCCTAATACCCAACCCAAATCTCCCCTGGTGCAACTTGAGGCCAATCCCTCTATTCCTATCACTAGTTACCTGGGAGAAGAGGCCGACCTCCACCTCGCCACAACCTCCTTCCAGGGAGTTATAGAGAGCAATAATGTCTCCCCGAGCCTCCTCTTCTCCAGACTGAACAATCCGAGTTCCCTTGGCTGCTTCCCATAAGACTTGTGCTCCAGACCCCTCACCAGCTTCGCTCCCCTGCTCTGAACACGCTCCAGGGCCTCAATGTCTTTCTTGTAGAGAGGGGCCCAAAATTGAACACAGTACTCGAGGTGCAGCCTCACCGGTGATGTGTACAGGGGATAATCACTTCCCTGCTGGGGAAATAGTGCTGGCTGCAGTATTTCTGGTACGAGCCAGGATGCTGTTGGCCTTATGAGCCACCTGAGCACACTGCTGGCTCATGTGTCTTCCAGACACACTACCCAAAGCCTGTAGCGTTACATGGGGTTGTTGTGACCAAAGAGCAGGAGATTATACTTGGTCTTGTTGAACCTCATCCCACTGGCCTCAGCCCAGCAATTCAGCCTGTCCCAATCCCTCTGTAGGGCCTTCCTACCCCCAGGCAGACCGACACTTTCTCCCAGCTTGGTGTTGTCTGCAAACTGACTGAGGGTGCAGTCAATACCCTCATCCAGATCATTTGTTAATAGACAGGATATTTGTTAATAGATATTAAACAGAATAGGTGCCAATACCAACCCCTGGGGATCACCACTCATGACTGGTCACCAGCTGATTTAAGTCCATTCATCACCATTCTGGGTCGAGCTCTCCAGTGAGTTCTTTACCCAGCAAAGAGTGTACCTGTCCAAGCCACAGACTGCCAGCATCCACAGGAGAGTACTGCTGAGAATACATGTGTACACATATGTGTGTATATATGTATACAAATATATGCAACCCAAAGACAACAGTCCATGGCTTGACAGGTTCCCCTATAGTCAAACACAGCTCTAGTCATTATTTTTTGACAAAGGTAACTTCTTGAGCAGACTGACAAAGAAAACAAATGCTTACAGTTTGCACAGAGCTGTTATTCAAAGTTAAACTACAGCAACTTTGCATGGTATGGCTGACTGCACTTCGCCAGTGATTGAGGTCATTTTTATTTTAAAGTAGATGTTGAGATTGCTGTGGATTGAGGACACAGCCTGAATGTCTGATGTTACCACTCTTGAAATTCCAGCTGACAGTATTTTACTGATCATCGATGCTGCTAAGAGATGAGGCAGGGATCACTTTCCATGTGGAATTCTCTTGTCCACAGGGAGGGAATATTTAAATAGAAAACATTCTACAAAGATATAATTTTCACTTACAATTACACTTTTACGTGATATGTTGATAAGCACCTATCTGCTGTCAAGGCAGCTGTGGCATGTTGTTCTTTGTCTGATGATTTAAGACCTTGTAAATTCTCTTCTGGTAGTTTTTGTTACTTATTTTAAGCTATGATGATAAGCATTATACATATAGGATAGCACTGATAGAATATGTACATATATGTATAGTTTTAAATATTGAGTAGTAGTGGTATCAGGCACACACGAACTATTCTAAAACTGAAAGAGAAGTGAACTCAAAATCCAGACTTCAGCCAAAGAACTGATCTCAGTGCCATTTTTGAGGGCAAACCAACTTTTACCAACTTTTGTTGGTAAGTCCCTTTCATTGTTTGGAGTGTGGCTCATGGTTAGCCAGATGCCTCTTCCCGTTTTTCCTACATCTGGGCTTTCCCAAGGTGAGATACACTCTATTTTATGACATCTTTCAACAGAGAAAAGCTTGGATCTTTTGATATTTGAAGTACTAATCAGCCTAAATAGCAGCTTCCAGTTTTAAATAAGCTTTAAATGTTATATGAAAGATGTTAAGATCTGGGAGCAGTGAGAGAAAAAGCAACAGCGTTCTGGGAGGTGGCCAGCAGGAAAGGAGTTACGCAGGACATCATCATTCTTTGTCCACCAAGCTAATCAAGATAGTCCGCCACAGACAGGATGAGTTGCCCTCTCTGACTGCAGTGATGGGGAATGAGGAGACCTTCATAGCAGAAGGATGAATGGAGAAGGAGCAAGGGGGCAATCTTCAAAATGTATTTTGCATTCTTATCCAAAGAACTTGATGTGCATTACTGACCAAAAACCTACAAGATGTCATGAAATCTCTGCAGGTAAGCAAACTTCTGACCACATTGCGTTGACCGTAGAAGAGGAGCCAAACAAAAAGAAGGATAAGACATTCAAAAGGAAACAGCAAGAAAGAACTCCAAACCTAGCAACACTGCAGGTGAGAGAGAAATAAGACTGTTATTCAGTCTATCCAAAGCTTAACCTCAGGGACAGAGTTTATCCAAACCCTCCTTATATTTATTTCAGATACTTTGAAATTAATACAACACACACAATAATAGTGTATTGCAGCCTATTAAGAATGACTTAAAAAAGAGTGTAGAAAACCTTTCTGCAACTACCAGTGCATCTTCCCTGCTGGGGTGGTAATACTCAGCTTGCATTGGATAGAAGGAATTCAAAGAAAAAACTATAAGGCATGAAGAGATAAGGAGATATGAAAAGATTAGGACACTTTGGATTAGATTGTAGCTAAATAAAGGGAAATTTGAAAATGCTGTTTCCAAATTTTAGGAGAGAACATTAAGCTAACCCCTCTCTTTCACACTGAATAGTGCTTCATAAACTACAGGCAAAGAGTACAGGAGGAAAAGAATGTCCTTTTTAAAACAATTCAGTCTTGTTACCTGTCCTAACGTTCTGTCCCCATGACACTTCACTGCTGCCTGCGTTGCTCTCATGTGATACCTAACAGCAGTTAAAAAGCATCAGTACATCAAAGGCACAGTGTCAAGAGTAAGCAGCGCATCCACACTGTTTTTCCCCTACATCAGTACTTATTAAACGTTCATCATGGCTCTTCAAGAGCCACTTCTATCCATTGCATTAATGTGCTGTTTTCAGTCCTTAGCAAAGACTTTGATTAAGGACAAAGCTGTTCCTGTTTTAAGTTGGGAATTAAACTTCTTTTCCCTCAAGGAGTTTTGCAAAACCTTGGTGTTATTACGATCTGTAGTTTGAGTCAAAATGTATTTAAAATCATCCTGTAATAAAAAAGTTGCTATAAATATATTCACTGCACCACAAAAAAAATAAGCATTCTCCTATTTTCAAAGATTTATGAAGGAGACTTGGAGAGTGAATTTAATAACTTTGAGGATTGGGTGAAAACTTTCCAACTCTTAAGAGGAAAATCTAATGACGAAGTTCATGCTGACTCTGAAGACAGAATAATAGGAAAATTTAAGGTGAGCTCTCATGTTAAGTGGGTTATAATTTAGAGACTGTATGTTTTTGTGCATATTTTGGGTATATCAAAAATGAAAGAAAGAAGTAATTGGCAGTCTGTTGTAAATAGAATCATCTCTTTTATTGGATGCTTTATTCCTTTTCCAATAGATGAAAGTAGCATCCAGGACCAAGTGTTCACTGTTCATTTGAAACAAGGAATTACAAAAAAGTTTTAAATCACTTAACAGGAAGAAGAGTCATATTATGTTGTTCAGATTCCACTTATGCAAATTCTGTTACTACGCTGTCAGTCACATTGCCTTATTTGTTATTTTGAGTAGTTTAACTGGAGGCCTTTATATATGCTCCCTGTGAAAATAATTGCACCATTAGGCAATCTGAAAACGCAGTTCAAAGCCTGAATAATAATAGCAGGATTTCAAGCACTTTGTACTTCAGAGGAACTGATTAAATTCATTGATACCTTTGTTAGTTTGCAATGGAAATTTCTGTTCAAATGACTTACCAATTGTTTTCAGGCTGTATGAGCTACTTAGCAGCACGAGTTAATATTGATTTATATGAGTTGTAACATGGCTTCAAAAACATGGCAAGCTGGATTCCAGTCACACTGCTGTGAAACTAACTCACTGAAATTATCATTTTGCAAATATGTAGGCAAGATCAAAATGTTGTTTTTGGAGTATTAATACTAACAAAAGCTGATTTAGAGCATCTGGAGGTGTTTGTCTTTAATAAAATGGAGATCTAAGAGAGTGCATGTAATTCTTGCAGTCATCTAGATGAGATGAGAACCATGTTACAGAGGAAAAGTGTTTTAACAGATGATGTTCAGCACACTGTATGCTGTGTTCCCTTGGAGTGGTTCTGCAAAACGTGTACATGTATGTGCTGCAGTACAGGCAGCATGAATTATGTCTTGCTTGCATTTGAAGGGTTGTTTCTGCATTGTACTTGATCTATTTTTGAGGAGAAATGAAGACAGTGTATTACCTGTATTACCAGGGCTCCTTCTGCATATACCCAAGTCCTGAGGATGGCAGCTTGCTGGACGGAGGGCAGCCCCACATTCTGCAAGGGATACCACCAAACCACTCCGTCAATGTCCTTATCAGGGTGTATATTGTGGCAGTAAGTAGATAGCTGCTCTTTTAACCTGGAAATAACCGGGATGCTGCTTTTCAACTTGATTTAGTTCCAGTGTTTTGCACTGAAGCTTCTGAAAGTCCTCATCCATGTGGTAGAGTTTTTATTATTATTTCAGACAGTGTTTCATGCTGTAGAAGAGTGTTCAGAATAGGAAAGATTTCACATTCCTCATGCTAAATCACAAGACAGAAGAATCACTTTACTTGTTAGAATTGAAAGGGCTAGAGGTAAAAATAACATATCATGGACAATCTCTTCTAGACACATTATGCAAATTTGGTAAGTCTTAATCAGTAGAGTTGTGTCAAAAACACAAATGTAAATATAGCCTTCTCAATGAGGGGAAAAAGGAGAACATTTTGTGGGAGCTATGTATTGGGTGTAGTCAAAGTGGTAGATATGGAAAAAGTTAGGGTAGGAGAAAGAGGTAATAATATAGAGGTCAAGATAATGAGGGAGTGCAATGTGAGAAATGAAATAGAAGGAGCTGGTATTTCAGAGTTGCAGGTGACCAAGGAAGGAAAGAATGCCATGCAAGAAGACAATGTCAAAACTGAAGAATAGGAAGTGATTGCATAATTTCTTTGATATAAAAAGGACTTGTATGGCATTGTCCAAGGACCTGGTCCACTCCTTTGGGGAAACCTTTCCCAAATCCAGCCTGCACTATTGCAGCCAGCTTCTTCCTCAGCATTGACTCTCTTGCCCATCTCTTTTCCCATCTTAGCAGTGGTGGGGTGATACTTCTATCCACTCCATCTTCAGAAATCCTCCTCTCATCCAGATTGTTTTTTCCCAACAACTTGCACTGCTAAATGACAATTTTTTTATTACTCAAGTAAGGCTCCTGAACACCCGGAGCATGTGGGAACCAGGCAGGGAACCCACAGAGCTGTGCTGTGACCATACAACATTTAGACAAGCTTCCTGAGGACATAGTCTTTCTTCCTAACAGGCATTTAACCTCAGCCCAGCTGATCCAGATGGCAAGTCAGATCCCTACATTGTGCTGAGACTGGGCAACACAGAAATTAAAGACAGAGAAAACTACATTCCCAAGCAGCTGAACCCAGTGTTTGGGAGGTCAGTCAAGGCTTCTTTTCATTTTCATTGGAGGTTACTCTTTTGTCCCTTGTCTTGCTGTTACCATTACAAAGTGTTTGTTGTATGCCGATGTCTGCCTATTCAGATGTTTTATAATTCTACTGATTAAAATGTTGAAAATTTATGTCATCCTGTATAATTACAAATTATTTCATTTTCATACCAGTCAATACATCATGAAATGCAGTCTGTGAAAGGTTTTGTGAAGTGATGCATGAGAGGAAGTGAAGCAACAAATAATCTTGTCTCAGCAAATTAATACAAAGTTTAATGGGAAATAAAAATGCACTGAAAAGTGTAATTTCAAAATCTGTTTCCATTTCAGGCTGAACAGAAAGCTGAATAAATCTCATTGTTATACAACTAGTTTTAACATGCCCCAGTCTTCTAAATGGGAGTTCAGACTCTCAGAAGACATCAAACTGGTATTATCAAGGTGTTATACTTATTTAATGTTGCTAATTCCAATAGCCATCATTTTATTACAGTAAGTTTCCTTGTTTTAAGGTGAATTAGAACACAGTTTTGAGTTGGGATGGAGGTGATCTGGAAGAACATTAAGACAGAGAAACTGTACTCCATGGGACTGAAAGTCCATTAGGTCAGGGTCCTGTCTGCAACAGCAGAGACTTGAAGAAAAAAGTGAAAGAAGACAAGAAAAGAGTGATCCCTCCATAGCACACCATCTCAGTCTCTGTGTCTGAAGCTCTCCTTTAGTAGAGGTAGCAACTGAGCCTTCATTATGCTAAACCCTGAAGATTACAGATGCATATGGATAGAATGGGAAATCACTGCTGTATTTGGTTTAGATAAGAACTGGCTAATTCACTTGGATAATACTTGCTGCTGCTACCAAAAGCAATAGGGGAGTGACCGCCCAGCAAATGTTCCATAGCAATAGTATCAGTCATGGCATTCAACTTTTACCATCCAAACAGCCCTTTGTCAGTATGGCACCACCAACCCCAGAGCTTTCCTAAACTTCACTTTCTTCCCAAAATTGCTATGCTGTTGCTACAGATTAGACTTCGGTCACTTTGAGAAGAAGGATAAAATTTGTCCTTCAGGAGACAGTGATCAGTTTTTCTTTGGAGAAATCTGCAGCCAGTGATGTGCTGATGAGGATGCCCTGTCTTCCTACAATTTATCAAACCCCTCTTAAAAATAATTCCAGCTTCCCTAAACATCTCATGACAATTATTCTTACCCCTTAAAATATGCACTCAATGAAGAGGGACTTCCGGTCTTTACTTTTTTTTTTTAATTATTATTGTTGTAAAGCTTTTACCTGATCATTTTGTTGGGTGCCTCCAAAATCCTATATTCAATATTTACTCCAGCATATCTGGATTAAAACAGAAGAGACTCATAAATTCCTTTGGAGCCTTTTGGAGATTCTGAAAAGCATGTAAAAACTCTCATATATACAGTTTCTCTAGCCTCATAATTTCTATGCATTCACCTATGTTGTATTATGGAAAAATCTTTGCAAGAGTTCCACTACTTGCCATTGTTCTGTCTACCACAGGTGAGAACAATCTTAGAACAGCACAGGGGGTGGTAGGGAAGTAAAGGAAAAAAAAAATTTTTTTTTGCACTGTGTGTTTCCATTATATTCAGACATTTCATTAAAACAAAAAATACAAGCAAAAAAAAAATCCGTTGTGTATTAGAAAATTTGCAAGTTGAGCAAACTATTCACACGTTATTCACATTATATTCATTAGGCTACTCTTCTAGGCTTCAAAACTGATTTGACTTCATGTTCTTCCAATTTTTGCCACAGATCATTTGAAATCCAGGCTACATTTCCCAAGGATTCCCTGCTTACAGTTCTGATCTATGACCATGACTTTGTGGGAACCGACGACCTGATTGGAGAAACTAAAATTGATTTGGAAAATCGTTTCTACAGCAGGCATCGAGCTACCTGTGGGT
Source organism: Numida meleagris (assembly GCF_002078875.1). Lineage (NCBI taxonomy): Eukaryota > Metazoa > Chordata > Aves > Galliformes > Numididae > Numida > Numida meleagris. The sequence goes on from NC_034410.1 coordinate 136,640,075, forward strand.
TACAAAGTCAGTATGAAATGTAAGTATCTCTTCAGACAGCCACAGAGAGCAGCATGTGGTGAATGAATGTTTTGAAGCAGAAATTCCAGATGTGGCCAAAAATTAAAATTTCTCCAGGACAAAAGTCACAGGAGGCATTTTAATTAAATTTCACAACAGAGCTTAGCAGTAGCTCTGAGTATCTGTCAGCCTAAGCAGGAAGTTTAAAATTAACAACACTGTTTGTTCACCAAGTGTTTTAGATAATAAACAGCTTCTGTATAGCCAATCTGCTTGATAAATTGCCTTTGGACAGGCATATAGGGCCACTGTAGTGGAAATGACTCACAAGGCAGTGGCACTGAGCTCCTGATCCCAATTACACAGCTGGACTCTCAAGGTTGTTGTTGTGCACAAAGATTAATTAGTATGGAGAAAACCAAACTAAAATAATCCCATTGCCCTGGGGTGAGGCATTTGCCTGAGAGATGAGGATTTGGGGTCCTTGTCCTACGATCATTTCACTATTTTATCTACAAAAGGTGGAAAAAGTAAAAAAGAGCTCCAGTAGCATGGACCAAAACCCAAGCCCTTGCTAGCTCTAGTGTGAAGTATTTCTTTATGCCCTTGTTCCAGGTCCCAGGCAATCTCAGCTTCTCCCTTTACACAAGGGAGGAACAGAATGCATCTTCCTTAAATGTCATCCTGGAGGTAGAACATGTAGATTTGAATCCTTCAGGCAGAACACGGAAGAATCTCTAGTCCTCTTCTCTTGGCTGCCCACTTTGCTGAGGGAGAATCTCAGCCATTTCTCTCCACTCTGTTCCCTCCTTGCAGAGAAGGATACAATGCGTGGCGAGATGCAACCAAGCCAAGCGAGATCCTCACTAAGCTGTGTAAGGACAACAGAATAAACGGGCCTTTCATGCGGCCGGGGGAGATACAAGTAGGAACAAAAGTCTTTAAGGGACAGACAGTCTTCACTGAAGATGAGAATGGTAATGAAGTAGTTCATCACTCTTTGACTAATTATAGTAATACCTACAACTGGGGCCTTCTCGTGCTATGTATTCTATGTACTATCCTTAGGGTAAGGAAAAGAGAAGTGAAGATAGAGACAAGGGGGAACCAAAGGAGGAGGTCTTGGAGATAGTAGAGGACACTCTCCTCACTTTTCTGTGTTCATTCATCTTAGAGCAAATTTATTTTGTCATCAGAAAAATATAGGTCACTCCTCCAGTGGAATGCTGTTCATGCAGCAGTTAGAGAGAGAAGCATTGGTCGGTCCATCTTCAGTTTGTTGGCCTGAGAGAGTTTCCAGTATTGCTGCTTATTTTTCTCTCTGGCACACGAGCAAGTGTGACTCCTAGATCTAGATCACAATTCTGGTTCAGTAAAATGAAATTCAGAACAACCAATGTCAGACAAGATGATGAAAACTAAAAGCAAGGAAATAAAGAACCAGATGGCGAAGTCCATCTTCTGAAAAGCTTCTGCACACAAGTTTTTCAGCATACTGTAAAGAAATAGTTTACAGCATGCAGTCTTTTATACGCTCTTTAACCAAACTTCTGTTCTGACAGGTCCATCTGGGTCCTTATTTCCTGCTGAGTCCCTCTGCTGTTCATCATTTGGGTCTGTAAAACTAAAAAAGGTCACAGATCTGAGCTTTAGAGAAGTATTGAAAAGGGGAAACAGTAACATTTCTATTTTACAGATGGTGAAACCTATACTTGAAGGCCTTACACCCAGATTTAAATGGCAAGAGAAAGAATTATTTAACTTTGCTCTAGGAGTATGGCAGTTAGATATCTACTCCAAGGTAGTCTAGGACTGCTTGTAGCCAGTAAAAACAAACAGCATTCTCAGAAGTTGTGAGAACTGTCTTTAGAAAGATGCCTGTGACACAGAGAATGGGTTATCATGGAATAATCTGTCCCCCTTGCCAACTGAGCCATGACTGATTAGCAGACTCTAAAGACCTTGCCTTTAGCTGGATAAAATTAGATGAAATATATCACATCTCATATACGTGCTACTGCAAAAAAGGGAGTCAAGATTCAGAACCGGAGGGTTATCCTTCCACTCTGTGCAATTAGGAAGGGTTCAATACTGTGGATTTAAATCCAAATAAAACCTTTTGTAATCTACCAACAACTCTGAGATAGCAGCACTGTAGGGAAAGTGAGACATCCTGCTTCAAATCTCCAGTGGAACCCACACAAAAAGGGTGAAAAAAGAGCCTCAAGGGTTCAAAAGGCTTCCTGTCCTTTTCAATAACCACAACACCTGCACCATTGACGCTGCTCCTTCCTTGAAATGCCCTCCTCCAAGCTGAGGAGGCTGGTAAAGCTGAGCTGCTCAAAAGATGAGTCTTTGCCCATGGCCTTCAGCTCTCACATTGCTGCTCTTCCCTTGAGGTGTGATTTGGTTCTCCAGAGGAATCTTTGCTGTTGTAAGCAAAAGGCAAAACAAAGCTACAGGTATAATTTCTGGTGAAATTATTCACTGTAGGCATAGATAAACTATTGCCTAAGTTCTACTATTCTATTTAACACAGTGAGTACACTCATTTACAAGAATTAAGTGCGCTTTAAGACTCTCCTTAACTGAGGTACATAAAATCTTCCTTTTAATTTGATCAGACTTTTAATGACCATATTTAATATTTAATGGAACATATTACACAAGGGTTTGGCATGCTAATTTAGCTCTGGTTGTTCTTTTTGTTTTACCTTTCCTATAGAGGAGCCAGTTGAATCGTATGAACATCTCTCCTTAAGGGTTTTACGTTCTTGGGAAGAAATCCCAGAAGTTGGATACAAACTGGTCCCAGAGCATATTGAGACTCGACCTCTCTACCATAAGGATAAGCCAGGCATGGAGCAGGTAGAGCAGCTCAGAGATGGTAGGGTGATGGTAGACCCGGGAGAAGTTTTTCTTTCCTCCAGGTACCGTGACTTTAATTTTTATCTGCAAACTTGCAGAGACAGCATCCAGGTGTTGTACCATACATGTGAATTTGTAAGTATCAACCTGGAAATTGTTGCACATCTGTATACAGTATACCTAAATAGGCAGTAGCCACACAAGGTATAACTGTAGAACTCCATTATTTTAAATTTCACTTTAGTTGATTAACCTAACACAAGCACTGTTTGTGTTTGGGATCTGGTTATTTTTTTGATTTTCATTATGTACTACTTTTGTATGGATTTTGCCTTGAAGTTACCAATGTTTGAACTCAGTTCCAACTTCACCAAACTATTGAGAGATTGATAGAATATAAGTATGAAAAAATACATTGTGTAGATAGCTTATAGACGAGATTGTTAGAGAGTAATGAACTGATTGGTGCCCAGGGAGGGAGCAGTGGTTTTGGAAGACAGAACTACATTGAAAACCTTTCAAAGTCTCAATAAATAAAGTTACAGAAATGTTTTTCTTTTTTCTCAAGGGTCGTTTGCAGATGTGGGTTGACATGTTTCCAAAACATATGCCTCTGCCCGGACCCCCTGTGGACATCTCACCAAGAAAACCCAAAGGGTAATACTCTATGCATTCATCCAAGCATGGTGGCATAAGTCTTCAAAGACTGAGTCTTAAGTGTCTGGAAAGAACTAGTAAAAGAACTATCATAACAAGTTTCTGTGATCCTCAGAAAAGTTTTTGTAGATTCATATAACTTAAGTCAAAGAAGTATGTCTAATTTGGTCTATTCAATTAAACAAGTCAAAGAACTGCTGGTGATTTTTTACATCCAAGGCTACCACACCTCTTCTAGAAAGACATCACTGTTTCACATAGAAATTTCAGGTGCCTAGAGGCAATAATTCTGATATTATCATCCATTTGTAAAGCTGAAAGAAGCCATTCTGTTTTCAGTACTTCCTCCAGCTATGTAATGTGCTTAGCAACTGAGTGAGATCGTTAATCTGATGCAGTACTGTACCTATTGAATTTTCAGTACTTGGTTCACAGAGGTGATCAAGAAACACATAAAGTGGCAGTAGACAGAATTGGTACAGCAGTTTCTCAAATTTCAGATGGACACTACTGCTATATATTCAATATTACATATAGCTCTTCAAGCTTATTTAATGCTTGTATGTGAAAAATAAAAAATGACCAACAGAGTTCTCAGGTCATCCTATATCACATTTATTCCTATACTTCAGCAAAGCCTTTCTTGGCAATTTTCTGTCTGAAGCAGCAGCAGATACTACTCATGCCTCATTTAGGTTTGAACAAGGAGCAATTTAATAAAGAGTTGCTTATTTTCCTTTCTTTTTATAAAAGCCAAGTTTTGACCAAAATAAGAATATATGTAACACTTAGTTTCTTCAGACCAGAACTTCATGTAATTCTCCTTAACACCAGATTTTTTTCCAAGGAAAAAGAAATTTTAAACAAAAAATACATACAAAAGCAAACTGCTGCTGTCATTTTTGTAGTCTGTAAAACCTATAGAAAAACACTGTCAAACCATTAATTACGAGAAAAACGTTAACATGCAAACACAAGTTACACCTAGAACTGTCTCTTTGCTACAGCAAAAGAGGCTCCAGGTTCCACAGGTCCCCAAATGCTTTGTGAAAACATTCCATATTAGTGATTATAGAAGCATAGAATCATAGAATTATTAAGGTTGGAAAAGGCCTGTAAGATCATTTGTCCAACCATCAGCCCATCCTTGCCATGCCCACTGAGCCATGTCCCTCAGTGCCACATCTACACAGTTCTTGAACACCTCCAGGGACGGTGACTCTGCATAGTTTCACATCTGAGACTGAGTTCATTTCCAAGACAGCATGTCAAAATAAAAAAAATCATTTGTTGTTGCTCCCAAACATATTTTTTTTTATCATTCTACAGCTCATACAACAGGCATACTCAAATTTTTGAATGTGATTTTTTTATGTCACCAGCAGTATCTGTATTTCAGTTCAAAATTCTAGAGCTTTGGATGGCTGCCAGAAATGTTTGCATATAGAGAGTGGAAGGGATGGGAAAGATTTAATTCTTTTTACTGTTACTTTTGAAGATGTTGATTGGACTTAAGTGAAAATATGTCTAAACAGTACTTTTCTTCCTGTTAAATGCACAGAATTGCACCAAATATAATCTTTTTAGCCATTTCTTCTGAAAAGCACCTCTTAGGGAGCTCCAGTTTTTATTACAAGCTGCTTACAGTTTTGGAGGCTGCTCTGATGATGTCATTTAGATCAACTTCACCTGTTTCACTGCAGCAATTTTTGTGAAGAAAACTGCAAAGGAGCGAGCACAAAAAAGCAAGAAATTTTCCATCCTTCCCAAGCTGGCAGTGATGCTGCTGTCATTCAGCATGTTCTATCACTTGACTCTCTTGTAAATAGAAGAGACCTGAGGCTGGTGCTATTTTAGGAATTTTGCATAAATGCAGCATTTCTCACTTCATACAAGCATGATTTGGTAGAGGCCTACATTAGCGTCCAACCAGAGGGCATACAAAGGCCTATGAAAAGAATGACCATGATCTTAATAATGTTAAAAATGTATCTTAAAAATGTTTCTTTTCTTTTTCAGCTATGAACTGAGGGTAATTATTTGGAATACAGAAGATGTAATTCTAGAAGATGAAAATATCTTTACAGGGCAAAAATCAAGTGACATCTATGTAAAAGGGTAAGTTCTTTAGCACTTGTCTTCAAAAGGGCAAATAATTTTTGATTCAAAGATCAGTCATGAAAATTATTTTGTGGGACTATCTGAGGAACTGTTTCTGTGACCTTGACACTTTGCTCTAAGTTCTGTACGAACTGGTCATTCATACTGAGTACTGCTTAACCATATTTCTCACTTAAAATTGACTGTAAAAAATAACACTTGCCCTTTCTTTCCATTTGGGAAGAGATCACATAAGAATATCAAACCCACACCAGAGACCAAACACAAAATTTGAACTGTAAGGGATGGATTCAAGCAGAGAGGTATGAAATAACTAGAGAAAAGGGAATTAGAGACATCAGAGAGAAAAACAGCTGGAATATACCAGACTGTTTCTATGTGAAATATTTCTAACCTCATTTTAGGTTAGATGTTAGGAAGAAATTCTTTACTCGGAGGGTGATGAGGCACTGGCACAGGCTGCCCAGAGAAGCTGTGGATACCCCATCCCTGAAGGCATTCAGGGCCAGGTTGAATGGGGCCCTGAGGAGCCTGAGCTGGTGGGTGGCAGCCCTGCCCATGGCAGGGGGCTGGGACTAGATGATCTTTAAGGTCCCTTCCAACCCAAGCCATTCTGTGATTCTATGTGGGGGGTGTGTGTGGATAAATGACCATGGCCACATTCAGGAGAACCTCACATGAGCGCTTTCTGCTCTCCATCTCCTCCCTACTGCAAACAAAATGCCTGTTGCAGCTTCAGAGCCCTTAGTGGGATAATCAGTAAAAGGGAAATAATTCAGTTGAATGAGAATAAACCAAACCACTCAAACCAGTTTTTCCTGAAAGTGAAACAGATAACTTCTTAAAATTCCTTCCCTGTTTTGGAGTACTTCCAATTGCAGTCCTGGAAAATTCTGGATTGTAGGGCACTAGGGCTATAGAAAAATAAATAAAAATAAAAAATAAAATAATTTTTCCTAAAAACCTGTTCCTGTGTTGCCAATGACTAGAAGCAAAAAGCTGGAGGAGGGAACACTGGGACTGATGGACTGGGGAAGGGAGGATGTTTTCCCCCTTGCAGGTTCTGAAAATCACAGGAAAATGCAAAGTAAGCAGAAGGACAAAGCAGCTCTTACTCCTTCTTAGGATACATCTACACACTTTTTACCAGGAAAACTTGAGTTATCTCTGACCATGTTGTGTGGTAGCAGTCTCTTTGAAATGGTGCCATTAGCTCAGGTGAGGTGTCCACCAGCATAGCCACATGGTCCCAGTAAGAAGCAAGTGCAGCTATTGTGCATACTGGCTGAGCAAATCTTCCATTGCAGTTCCCTGAGAGAAGCTGTTGTTCCGGTGTTTGCACAGATGTAGCCACCTCTGTACTTAACATGTTCAGAGAAGTAGCAGAGTGGCTCTGAGAGCATAACATTCAGTGCAAGCTAAAAAATGAGGAAATAAACAGGCAGCCAGGCTTTGTACTGAGTTGTGTGATAGTATGAGGATGTTGCTCTCACTGCCAGAGCTTTCTGCTTCCATGACTTATTGACAAAGACACATATCTCATTTTGTTCGGAGAGTGCACTTAGCACTGAATATGTCACCAGGCAAGGATTTGCCCTGGAGCAGTGTGATGCTTGGGATTGTTAGGGTTTTCCACATTTCTTTTTTGAACTAATAGGGCTTGCAGGGAAAATGCTGCTCTTTGGGTACAGTGCAAAAGTGTTAGAATCAGGGAGGTGATCGTTCCCCTGTACTGAGCTCTGATGAGGCTGCACCTCAAGTACTGTGTTCAGTTTTGGGCCACTCACTGCAAGAAAGACCTTGAGGCCCTGGTGCATGTCCAGAGAAGCGCAGCAAAGCTCTGAAGGGTCTGGAGCACAAGACTTATGGGGAGCGGCTGAGGGAACTGGGATTGTTCAGTCATAGAAGAGGAGGCTCGGGGAGACCTTCTCTCTCTTTACAAATCCCTGGAAGGAGGTTGTGGCGAGGTGAGGGTCGGCCTCTTCTCCCATGTGACAGCAATAGGATGAGAGGGAGTGGCCTCAAGTTGCACCAGGCAAAGTTCAGGTTGGATATTAAGGAAAATTTCTTCTCAGAAAGAGTGGTGAGGCGCTGGAAAAGGCTGCCCAGGGAGGTGGCGGAGTCACTATCCCTGGAGGTGCTTAAGAACTACATTGATGTGGCACTGAGGGACATGATTTAGTGAACAATACTGGTGGTAGGTGGATGATTGGACTAGATGATCTTAGTGGTCTTTTCCAACCTTTCTAATTCTATGATTCTATATGCATGCTGTAGCAGAAGTTAAGAGAAAAAAAAAAAAACAAGAAAAGTTGGGGAGACTTCTCCAGCCACATTTCTGCTGTGTTCATACCCTCATACTGCAACAACAAACAATATAGACTCTGGTGCTGCCCACTAAAGTCAGTCTTGGGACACTGACACAGAATCTGTTAGGATGACGCATGAATATGTGGTGATCGGTAATGAATAAAGGAATGATGCTGTGTTTGCCCGTCCTAAACAAGCCAACAGTAAACTGCTAACTGGCATTTTGGAGTTTGATCTAAATAAAATTTATGTTTTCAGTCTTAACTTTTGGTTATTGACACAGCCTGTGCAATGTCTTGGAGGTAGCTATGGTTCCTAAGCTAGGGATGTTACTGCGTGTCACAGTCCTGGACAGTGTATTACTTCCTCCTGATTAGGGAAGATTTAGTAAATCCTGCCTGTTACCAAATGACAACAATGGCAATTCAAGCTCCCCTGGTGATGGCAGTGTATTCCACTATGTGCTTCCATAGGTGGATAAAGGGCCTAGAAGAGGACAAACAGGAGACAGATGTACACTACAACTCCTTGACAGGAGAGGGCAACTTCAACTGGCGTTTTGTGTTCCCATTCCACTATCTGCCAGCAGAAAAACAAATGGTCATTAGTAAAAGAGAAAACATATTTTCCTTGGAAAAGACAGAACGCAAAATACCCGCCGAGCTTGTGCTTCAGGTGTGGGACTTTGAAAGGCTCTCTTCAGATGATTTCTTGGGTAAGTATGCAGTGAAACTATCTGAACTCCACTTGAGTTCTCTCTACACCTGTATTGAATAAAGGTCCATACAAGGAGGTGCCTGAGACCATACTATTTGATATATTTCTCTGAGGCACCAAATTACCACCTTATCTGTTTCTTGTAGGGAAAATGATTAGGAAAACCAATGAGGCAATGCAGAGGCGACATAAATGAATCACTGGTAGTACAGAATGGTCCCCACTACTCTGGGTACTGGGGCCAAGATGCTGCATTGCTCCATGTATCTTCTATGAAAACTTCTGTTTGAATGCATTTGTATATTCCTGGTCTCCAATTGTTGTCACATCCCTTCTCCCTCCAGGCACTCTTGAATTGAACCTGAATGGGTTCCCTCGGGCAGCAAAGACAGCCAAGAGCTGTGACGTAGGCATGGTTGTGGCAGCATGTGGAGAAAACAAGATCTCTATCTTTCAGCAGAAGCGTGTTAGAGGCTGGTGGCCTTTCATCAAGGCTGGGGAGCTCACGGTAGGCAGCTCACTGCTCATGCAGATCTAACTCATAATAAGGAAGCTCTAAATTCCATAGTGTAAGTTATGGCTGATTCCAAGAAACACAACTAACTCAAATTATGTATTTCACAGAATCATAGAATCATAGAATTGTTTGAGTTGGAAGGGACCTTTAAAGGTCATCCCATCCAACTGCGCTGCAATGAGCAGGAACATCTACAGCGTGATCAGGTTGCTCATATTTCTACTGCAAGGTGTAGCAGATATGGTATTTTATTAGTGCTAGTATTTTGTGGGTTACTCAACAAATTTTAATGGTTTATCTTAATGAAAACAAACATTAGAACACCAGTTATATTTCCTTATGGCTTTTCTGAATTGTGGAAATTACCAGTAAATTGGTGCTTAACAAAGCTATCCTTTTGTCATAGCTCTAAGTATCATCTTCTGACCACACACAAAAGAAAACTGATTTTAATTCCAGCTGCTGGAATCTTCTAATCTTTCTATCACCTGAGCAAAGCTCTAGGAGTGCATGACATTTTCTGCACACAGATCTCATTTCTAGATATCTTATTTTTGTGACATGAGACCCCACTGCTTAATCACTCATGACATTTCTCCCCATTGCTGGACTGTGTCTTGTCCACCCAAGCCACTAATCTCCCTGCAGAGCCATTTAGGCTCTACAGGGACATGTGACATCTAGTGTGAATAGAGAAGGCTCTGGGGAGACCTGATAGTGGCCTTTAAGTATCTAAAGTGGGGATATAAGAAAGAAGGAGACATACTCTTTAGCAGGGCCTGCTGTGATAGGACAAGACCAAATGGCTTCAGACTAAAAGAGGGAAGATTTAAACATGATATAAGTATTTTTACAATAAGTGTGGTGCAGCACAGGAACTGGTTGCCCAGAGAGGTGCTGGATGCTCCATCCCTGAGGACATGCAAGGTCAGGCTGGACGGGACTCTGAGCATGCTGATCTAGCTGTGCATGTCCCTGTTCAGTGCAGGGGAGTTGGTCTAGATGACCTTTAAAGGTCCCTTCCAACTCAAACAATTCTATGATTCCATGACAAATTTTGCAACAAGTCTTCTCAGATGAATTACATTATAATTTAGAAAGCAAAAAAAATTATGGGTCTGAGAGAAAACATCCTACCTCTCCTCTCTCATGATCCTGCAGCATAAATCAGGGATTTTGTCCTGGATTTCCTTTGTGTTTTCTCTTTAAATGCAAAGACTTTCTCTTATTTTCTTTAATCAATTTCCTTCATCCTCATCTGGTTCCATAATTTCTCCACAAGCCAATTCCTGCTGAGATTTAATTATAATTACCCAGTAATGTATGCTTACGTATGATCTCCCTGATGCAGGGCAAAGTGGAAGCTGAGTTTCACTTAGTGACAGCAGAAGAAGCTGAGAAGAATCCAGTAGGCAAAGCACGAAAGGAGCCGGAACCCTTGGAAAAACCCAAGTGAGTGGGAGCAGACTCATTAAAAAGCTGTGAAGGGGTATTCAGCAGGAGTGGGGAAGAGCAGCTCTCCTTGCTCTTCTCCTGTTTCCCACTATAACCTTGATCAAGCCATTTGGCTGACTTGTACATCGTTGCGCTCTCTCATGACAAGGCTGGCTGCCGGCGCTCTGAGCTGGCAGCACGTTCCAGGTGAACTGAATTGTCTTCCTCTGGAAGCCAAAATCAATCACATTGCTGCCTGTCTGTCCTCAGGTAGAGTTCACACACAGGCTCGTTCCATAGCTGACCTGATGCATGATAACCTCGTCAGCCACTACCTGTCCATACCTGATACCTGGCTGCCAATTAAAGTCAGAGGGATATTTATTATATTAAGAGGATAAATATAATCCACTAATACTTCAAGTGATTTAAAACAATTATATTAAATATTTATGTCTGTTTTTTTGTTAATTTGACCATTGGGAGTCAGAGTCTTACTATTAGGAAATGAATAATCTGCATGAATTTGAAGTTGTTAAAAATCTGTTAAAAGCTGACCCCTGCCTGCACCTGTTTCTTTTTGCATAAATTTATCACATGTACAACATTAAAACCAGGCCATTCTGGAATCCTTCCACTCTAACAAACAGTACATCTCTATTTTTTTTTTTTGTACTTCATAGTCAAAGAATGAAGATGCTTTTTTTTTACCATAATGCTTTTAATGAGGACATTTTAAGTGGTTTAACCAAAGCAGATGATCTAAAAGATTTTATCTATCTTACACTATTTGCCACATTAAAAAAAATATTTAATCAGCTGAGGGTTTTGCATGTAGGAAAAAAATACACTCTATTATGACTCAAGTACTTTGTTCTATGATAATAAGGAAGTAGATGTTATATATCCTGCTACCTAATTGTCTAAAAATCAATAGCAAAATGTAAAGGCAATCATTACAAATTCTGTTTATTTTTTGTTTGTTTGATATACATCATGAAACATTAAAAATAAGAAAATGGCGTAAAGGTGTAATTGCCAATAGCCATATAAAGGATATAAATTTGGTTTGAAAATTAGAAGTATCAGAGACTCATTGCGAATGAGCCTTGGAAAGCTTTTAATCAATCATTTCATCCAATATCTTTCTTTACCCAAAGGCAGAAAGAGTGGACAAAGATTAAATGTCTGGAGACTATAACAAATGAGAAATAAGGTGAATGGCTTTTAACAGTGGGTGTGATTTCCCACTGGCAAAACTACCATAAGGTTGTTCATCTCTCCATCTCTGCCAGAGAATGCTTTTCGGGTTAATGCTCCCTGTTATAACACAAGCTGCTATAACTGCTACAGAATTCTGTTGCCTATGTTGCACAGAAAACAAATTTAACAAGCCAGTCTGGTTTTTTTCCCCTTAAAGTTATGAAAAGCCCTTTAGTTGGAACATGTGAAATAATGACTCTTATTGCATACACTTTTTTGCAATTCCTTTTAATCCAGAGGGATTATTTTTTTTTAATTTATTTCCTGGCCATTTCCACTCTCACTATAAAACAGTCTTCAATTAAAACATATTCAGTTGGCCTTTGAGATTTCCTGAGTTTCTGTCAGATTTACATTCTGAATATTGAATTCTCCAGATGACTAAGTTATTGTTTAAATTCCTCAAGCATCTTTCTGAAGTAAAATATGTCCATTAATTTTTGTAACCCTCAGTCTTAATTTTATTCTCCTTACTGCTGTACCATCTGCACTATTATAGTGGTATTTGATATTACAGAAAACTTGCACCCAATTTTGCTGTTGTTAGTGCTGCTCAACACTAGTGCACTCTGCAGGTCATCCCATTATACACTGCTGATAGATGTTGGCTCAGCTCATTGCAGGGGTAGGGCTGTTGAAGTCAGAGGCGTGATGACCTCCCAAGTTATGTGATGTGCCAGAGGAGAGATTACAACAATATTTTTCATAAGGGGAATGCTGCTTCCCTGGCTATGCAGCCAGTTTTGCTGTACAGTGTGAAAAAAAGTGGTTATGGAGCAGAATGTGACATGGGACAACATTTGGAACACAGAATTGTAGAGTGCAGATATGCCCCACCATAAGGTGGCTAGTCTTCCCATGTACAGTCTATCTAAATTTTGTGTTTCCTCTTCTTGTTTTCAGGAGGCCTGTTTTAAAACTCCTTCTGACAATATATCATTTGGGGCAGTATGCTAGACCTGAGCTGACTGCTTGTTACGGCACTGTGATTATCAACACACAATCAGACTTTTTGTAGTGACTCATTACTCCTTTTGCAATGAAAGCTTTCATACTCAAGTTTAAGGTGCTTGCATTTCTTCTTTAGGATTTCTCACAGTCTTTTCTCTAATTCTGAACCCATTATCTTGCCCTAAATTGGAAGAGTTAGAAAGTGTGAAGTGAAATTTCATTCTTAGCAGTGTGGAACTTGAACTTGGGGACAGATGGATGACCCGAGAGTAGGTGAAAATCACAGCAGTTCTCTCTAAACCCTTTAGTGGACTCCCAGGAGTGAAAGATCTGTCTTAGAGTCAAATATATATTTTGTTATGGGGTAGCTTTGAAAATAATTGGATCTGCCTTTACAAAACCTTTTCTTTCTTTTTTTCTTTCTTCTTCCTCAGCCGACCAGATACGTCCTTCTCTTGGTTTGTCAATCCTTTCAAGTGTTTGTACCACCTGATCTGGAGAAATTACAAGAAGTACATCATTATTGGCATAATTTTGCTTATTCTCGTCGTCTTCTTGGTGCTCTTCATCTACACATTGCCAGGTGCAATCAGTCGTAGGCTAGTTGTAGGAGGAACATAGGATTACAGCTCTCATGGTAACCAATTGTATACAAACGCTTCAGTTGAAAATAAAAATCAGGCAGAGTTAATGAACCTGAAACACATCTCACTCCTTGTAAACAGAAAGCATAACTACTCCTCTGAGAAATTGGAACTAGAATATTTTAACGTCTTACTTCTTTGGCTGCTCATTCAGACTCTGACTTAATATATATCATTAACATCCTACTGTAGTTTCAGTGGCAATGAAAACTTCATTCTGAGCCTAAAAATTAGTTTAAAAGTGAATTCCTTAATGGTATGCAGAAACTGATTTGTCAATCATGTATTTATTATAGAAAAAATATTAAATATTGAGAGAAAAATCTGTACACAAGCAAATGTACAGTTTTGTTGTTGCACAGTTTTGCAATTAATTATTTGGAGTGGTTTTCAATGATTTTGTAAAGGTATGACTATTTTGAGTTAAAAGGTTTATTAAAAACTCAGAAGTTCAATTGGCTCGTTTGGTGTTCTAAGCAGAATTCATCCTGCATCTCTCAAGAGGAGCTCTGTGCTCTATAAAGACATCTCACAGTTATAAATGTGGTAAGTGGCAGTGATGGGAGGAGGCAGAAGAAGAGATGGAAAGAACTTCTTTCAGCTGCAGTCTGAAAGTGCTGAAGATTGCTGGATGGGAGGGATCAGAAGATGAAGGCTCTACTGCAGGCACTGCAGTAGCAAATGATCCTTGCAGTGGAGAGGGAAGGAGAGTCCTGATGTTGGAATAGAGTGAATGAGGAATGGAAAAGGGAAAGGCTGCAGAGTGGAACAAGTCATAGAGTATTAGAGAAAACAAGGAGTAAAACCTTACAGAGTAGTCAATATGAAAATCTTCATCCTACTTAAAATACAGAAGATACTGCAGCTGTCATGCATGAGCTATCATGCCTGATATCTTAATGATCCCACCTGGCCTCAGCATGAGAGAACTTGAAGTAGGCATAAAAAACTTCTCCAGCCTCACCTGTGTTTACATGTACAGACAACTTTTCAGAAAATGCCTTCCATCATAGTCCACTTGTACAAACAAAGTGTGAGCACTTTGGAAGGACTTCACCTTTAGCAAATTTTAAAGTATCAAAAGGCAAGAAAAAGAAATCGTAGAAATGCTGATAATTCTGCCAAACTCAGGGAGTGGGAATAAAAATGTGAGCATCAGCTTACATTGTTATCAGAAGCCAATTCTATGTGAAGCTTGTGTGCTTTGTTTGCACTTGGCCTGGTTTAAGGCTGTGAAAAAGGCCTTTGTGCTCCCCTTTAGCCAACACCACAGGTAATTGTGTTACTTGGAGAAAGGTATGTCTACAAAACTTCCACAAATAAAATATTTTACATTTTAAAAGCATTTTAGAGCCTTGTCTTGGATATATTCAATTGCTGTGAAAGTGCCTCTTCCTCTTTCTTTCCCCTGATGACAGAGGCAGATGGAGATGCGAGCTGAAAGCTTCCCAGCTCATCCAGCAGGTTGTGGCTCTTAGTATTTCTTCTAAATCTCATATTCTAAGTATACCATAAATATAACTGAATTATTTAGTTAGGTGAGTAACGGCGTTGCAAGTAGATCTTGGTCATGGCACTGAGCTTGCCGGAGTTCAAAAAGCATCTGGGACAATACTCTCACTCATAGGGTCTGATTTTTGGGTGGTCCTGTGTGGAGCCAGGAGTTGGACTCGATGATCCTTATGGGTCCCTTCCAACTCGGCATATCCTATGGGTCAATGATTCTATGACATATAGCAAAGGACTACACTGGATGGCTTTTATCATTGGGCTATTTGGCTTTAGATGTGTATTTAATATGACCAAGAAATTGAAACACAGTTAAATGGTTGAATCTGCACCAGATAAACATAGCAATGCAAGAAAAGGATGTGGAAATGTGCTGAGCACCTTGAGTCCATCCTCGCCTCACATTCATCTACACAGGGTCCCCATCTGGTACAACCTCCAGTTCCACAGTGACACATTCCTCTGAAACCTTTAATTTTTCAGTTATGTGCTATTTTGCAGTTGATTTTGTAAGAAAGAGAAAAGGAAATCTTATTTCTCCCACCGTATCTCATTATACTATGAATTTTGGAATAATAGTTTAAAAGCTCCCATAAGAGAAAATAAAATTATTTTGAAGCATAAGATGAGAGATTAATTGAAACAGCTGGAATATGTTGTGGCAGTCATAAAGGCCAGGACAACAGGCCTGATTCTGCATGGCAGCTTCTGTATTCATCTGTCCTTACTCTGCTTGTTTTTCCTTACTGCACTGGACTGTGGCTGGGAAACTCTGTCCTTGCCAGAGGGTCATAGAATCAGAAAATCACAGAACCATTAAGGTTGGAAAGATCACTAAGGTCATCTAGTCCAACCAACAACCCATCACCACCATATCACTAAACCATAGAATCATAGAATCATAGAATGGCATGGGTTGAAAAGGACCTCAAAGATCATCTACTTTCAACCGCCCTGCTGTGTGCAGGGTTGCCAACCACTAGACCAGGCTGCCCAGAACCACATCCAGCCTGGCCTTGAATCCCTCCAGGGATAGGGCATCCACAACCTCCTTGGGCAACCTGTTCCAGTGTCTCACCCTCTGTGTGAAAAACTTCCTCCTAACATCTAACCTAAACCTCCCCTGTCTTAGTTTAAAACCATTCTGCCTTGTCCTATCACTATCCACCCTCGTAAACAGTCATACCCCCTCCTGTTTATACCCTCCCTTCAAGTATTGGAAGGCCACAATGAGGTCTCTTCTCCAAGCTAAACAAGCCCAGTTCCCTCAACCTTTCTTCAAAGGAGAGGTGCTCCAGCCCTCTGATCATCTTGGTGGCTCTCCTCTGGACCTGTTCCAAGAGCTCCACATCTTTCTTGTGCTGGGGGCCCCAGGCCTGGACGCAGTACAGGGGCCTCACAAGAGCCAAGCAGAGGGGGACAATCACCTCCCTCTCCCTGCTGGCCACTCCTCTTTTGATGCAGCCCAGAACATAGTTGGGCTTCAGGGCTGCCAGCACACACTGCTGGCTCGTGTCCAGCTTCTTGTTCACCAGGACCCCCAAGTCCTTCTCTGCAGGGCTACTCTCAGGGAGATCTTCCCCCAGTTTGTATAAATACCTGGGATTGCCCCGACCCAAGTGCAGCACCTTGCATTTGGCCTTGTTGAACCTCATTAGGTTCTCATGGGCCCACTTCTCCAGCCTGTCCAGGTCCCTCTGGATGGCATCCCTTCCCCCTTCTGTATCAACTTCACTGCTCAGCTTGGTGTCATCTGCAAACTTGCTGAGGGCACACTCGATTCCATCATCTACGTCATTGATGAAGATGTTGAAGAGCACCACTCCCAAGACCAACCCCTGAGGGCCACCACTTGTGACCGGCCTCCACCCTGATATAGAGCCATTAATCACAACCCTTTGGCTGCATCCAGCCAACCAGTTCTTAATCCACCAAACAGTCCATCCTTCAAATCCATACCTCTCCAATTTAGAGAGAAGGATGTGGTGAGGAACCATGTCAAAGGCTTTGGAGAAGTCCAGGTAGATGACATCTGTCGCCCTTCTCCCATCCACCGATGCCATCACTCCATCATAGAAGGCCACCAGATTGGTCAGGGAAGATCTGCCCTTGGTGAAGCCATGATGACTGTCTCAGATCACCTCTTTGTCTTGTATGTGCCTTAAGATAGCTTCTAGGAGGATCTGCTCCATGATCTTCCCAGACACAGAGGTGAGGCTCACCAGCCTGTAGTTCCCCCGGTCATTCTTTCTCCCTTTCTTAAAATGGGAGTAATGTTTCCCTTTTTCCAGTCACCGGGAACTTCACCAGACAGCCATGACTTTTCAAATATGATGGAGAGCAGCTCGGCGACTACATCAGCCGTCCCTCTCACAACCTTGGGATGGATATCATCTGGCCCCATGGACTTATATGCATTCAATTGCATGAGGAGGTCTTGGACTTGTTCCACTGTTACAGTGGGATGAAATCCACTCCCCACACCCTCACCTAGAGGTTCAGGGTCCTGGCAGACATGGGAAGCCTCGCCACCAGTGAAGACAGAGGCAAAGCACTTATTGAGCACCACAGCTTTTTCTATGTCTGAGGAAGCCAGCTCTCCATTACCTTTTATCAGAGGGGGAACACTCTCCCTGGCCTGTCTCCTCCTGACTATGTAACTGTAGAACCCTTTCTTGTTATCTTTCATATCCCTCGCCAAGTTCAGCTCCACCTGTGCCTTGGCTTTACTAATCCTATCTCTACACACGTGGACAGCAGCCCTGTATTCCTCCCAGGCTACAGAACCCTGCTTCCACTTCCTGTACATTTTCCTCTTTTCCCTCAGTTTAAGCTGCAGGTCCTTGCTCAGCCTTGTTGGTCGCCTGCCTCCCCTGCTCGACTTCTTCTGCTAGGGGATGGAGAGCTGTTGCACCCTCAGAAGAGTGTCCTTAAAGAGCTGCCAGCTCTCTTCTGTATCCATGCTTTTAAAGACAGTTTCCCAGGGGATTCCATCCAGCAATTCCTTGAGCAGCCAGGAGTTTGCTCTCCTGAAGCTCAGGGTCCTGACTGCTTTTTGCCAGGCCTGCATGTCTCTAAGTACCACATCTACACAGTTCTTGAACACCCCCAGGGACGGTGACTCCACCACCTCCCTGGGCAGCCTGTTCCAATGTCTCATCACTCTTTCAGACTATAAATTTTTCCTAATATCCAATCTGAACCTCTCCTGGCACAACTTGAGTCCATTATCTCTCATCCTATTGCTGTCACCTGGGAGAAGCAGCTGACCTCCACCTCACCACAACCTCCTTTTGGGGAGTTGTAGAAGGCAATAAGGTCTCCCCTGAGCCTCCTCTTCTATGACTGAACAATCCCAGTTCCCTCAGCCACTCCCCATAAGACTTGTGCCCCAGACTGTTCACAGGTTCACTGCCCTTCTCTGGACACACTCCAGGGCCTCGATGTCTTTCTTGTAGTGAAGGGCCCAAAACCTGAACACAGTACTCCTGCTGCATGACTCCAGAACCAGGTCCCAGTGCTGGGCCCAGCAGCAAGCACAGTGGTAACACTGTTATGATGAGATGCCTGAAATGACATCTCCCTGTAAATTCTGGTCAGAGTCTGGATGAGCAGTGACCTTGTAAGTAACCTGCCTCCCTTCTTCCCTTGCATCCCCTAGCAGTTAGCCATCTGCTTCACTCCTGCTGCCCCTGGGGTCTTCAATCACCTGCAGCATGGCTGTTCCTGACCACTTGTATTGCTGAATACCCATCCAGAGCCCTGCAGTCTGGGCTAAATGTGGCATCACTCATTCAAAAAGCCAGCAAGCTAACTCCTCCACAGCTCTTAAACTGCTCAGGCTCAGGCCTATCAGTACACTCAACACACATAGGCTGAGCTAGATAATGTTGTCTCACCGACAAAGAGAAATTAAATATTTTTTCGTTATCTTCCAGATGACTGCAAAGTTGCTGGAAAAGTTGGGCTGTCAGTGCGCATTAAAGAGACAAAACACAGCACTGCTCTATATTGAACCACTCCTACAGAAGCCAGATGTTATAGTTTTGCATCTTATGTGAGTTACAGTGGCATGGCTTTGTGGTTAATAGACAGTGAGTTTTATACTGAGAATTACTGTTATTGCCAAAGTCTCCTATTGGTCTCATACAGAAAGAGATCCTTGTTCTGAAAAGTTATCTCGGCATTGGTCTGCCAATACACTGGCTTAATTTTGAGACCAGGTAGCACAGATTGGAGCTTTATCAACTGGTTGCTGACCAGAAATAGCTCATAAAATAGCTGAGTGCTTCCACTGGCAAATATAAGATCTGGGAATAGAAGAATGAATCCTAAAAATATTTGAAAATAATAGCCTACCACTGCCGATCTAAAAAGGCATGTCTTGCTTAGAGACACCTGTCTTGCAGCAATAAACACTGCTTTTTGCTTCCACAAATCTTCTCCAGTGGGAGTAGATGTTCTTTTCCTGGTGGGCAAACCTGAAAAATGGAGAGACCAATGCCTGTACTGCTGAAGACAGATTCAGTTTTAAGGTCTAATCATTTCTGAATGCCCAATTTCAGGTACCTTGGGACTTGTAGAGACACCTAACTACCTAACTATAAATAGCTTACTCGGTTTTGGTGGGATGACCATACAAAGAGCAGCCATTCATACCCAGGCTGCATTAATGTTGTAATGGATATAGAATTCATGCTTTGGCAAAGCAATTCATCCTGCAAAGGAAAGCAAGGAGGAAAAGCTAAGCTCAAAAACAGACTAGACACATCTTTATCATGCAGTTATCATTCTTCTGAGACAACAAATTCAAAAGCTCTCATGCATCTTGGTAGAGGTAATTCTTCATGTTTGTTAAGTCCAATATGAAATAGCCTGAGATCTTGAGACCTCCTGGGTTTTTGAGGAGTGGGGGTTTTCTGTTTAGTTTTTGGATTTATTTATTTTTTTTTTTTGCCAGAATGTTCCTGAAAGTTGTAATTCTGGACAAATTTAAGAGGCTTTTGAAAGACAAATTTCTCTTCTGCTCAGAAAAGATTTAAAGGCACTATGACTGATGTTCACGTAACCATAGCTCCAGAGACTCATTACATGGGCATCACTCTACCATTATACCTGCTCCCTGGAGGTCTCTCCCCATTTTACACTACCTATATCAGACTGTCTCAGGCCAGCCCTGGCACCTTGCAGCAAGTGCAAGGTCTCCTCCACTTCCATCCAGTTCTCTCTAAGGAGAAATATGGCCACCATCTCCCAGGATATGTTAAGGGCATATGTGAAATAGGAGGGCATTACCCACACTTTCACATCTTATTCCACAACTAAAGGTACTTTACAGGCCTTTCATGCTCTTCCATCCATGTAGGCTATAATAGGATCATAGAATCATTAAGCTTGGAAAAGATCTCTAAGATCATCTAGTCCAAATGTCAGCCCATCACCACCACACCCCCTAAGCCATGCCCTTCAGTGGCACATCTCCACGTTTCTTGAAACATTATGTTAAGATAAGAGACTGCATGGAATGTTATAAATCCAATCTCGATCCCAGTGCAAGGTTTGTATCACATTTTTTTCCATAAACCCCAGAAATATCTTTGCAATATTGCAGTTGCTGCTGCTTCTGAAGCGCCGGTGAGAGTTTGTTACTAAAAAGGTCACTTATTTGAGTCATGAAATCAATGGGATCAGTGGGAGCTTGCAGAAGGTTTGTCCTGCTCTGCACACCGCACAATACTCTGCTTTGCTCCCAGCCAGGAAAGGGCACTGTACTAGGCAGATTAGCTTCTGTGCTGACTAATGACTACATTAAAATGACTTTTACATTTGAAAGAAACAAATCCCTTCATGATACAATATTTTTTTTCCCTCCACGTTAGTCACAGAAATTGCCAGAAGCTCTTCATTGTGCCGTGTACTGCTGTGAGCTCCAAAAGGGATGTTTAAGAGCTTCACTGAATAGCCTGGTTTGTCTTCAGCTACAAAGTGCAGGGTGCTGTCTCCTTCCAGGCAAATTGATACATTTTCTATCAGTTATTTTTGACTGGGGAAAAGTTCAACCCAAGACCAAGCTCCAGACTCACAGGCATTTGGTTCAGGACAAACCCAGCTCCCTTCCATTTTCTAATTAAGTTCTCATCTCAAAAGCAAATAGATAGCAACCTTCCACATCTTTCTGCTAGAGAAAAGATGATCTATAATAATCTTCCAGTTTGTGTCTTTTTTGAGGATTGCTGCAAGCAGACATGGAGACTTAGTAGAGCTACATTAATTAGTGGAGACTGTGCATGCGCTTCCTGGATGCCTCTCTGCTGTGGCTCAGAGACAACAGAGGCCACCTTCATTAAGAGCAACCTGGAAAGATCTCTGGCTGCTCCTCTCTCTGCTGCTGTTCAGCCAGCCCTGGCTAAGCATTCTGCAATTATACTGACAGCTAATTAATGAACTAATTCCAGCATCCCACCCTTCCAGATGTAACTGCTCATCACAGCACAGAGCTTCTCCATACTGGAACTTTTTGAAAGGGCTGTGCTTAACTTGTCAGTGCAGGAATACTGCTCCAGTAGTGTACAGTAGCATGTCCCATCAGGTCTGCAAAGAACTACATAGGTCACTCACAAAGTAACGTCTTCTCCCAAGAGAGATCCAGCTTCCCCTGGAAGTGAGTTAGATAAATCATGACCTCTATCTCAGAAAAAAAAAAAAAACACCAACCAGACAGTATTGTTTTGTGAGTGCTTTTGAGGAGGCAAGGCAAATTTGTCAGTGAAAAATGCTATTTTAACTTGGGGCAGTCTGTGAGTGCTTTGTACATGAGTGCTCTTTGACTGCATTGCTTATAATTTTATTAACTCAGAGCTTTAACTGGGCTCTTATGAATATGCACGACTCTGATCTCCATCTTAATCCATCAAAATGCTTTTCATCTCAGGGTCTTGGGAGTCCTTGTGAGCTGGTTCTGCTTGCTGCTGCACACCCCTCTGAAAGGCAGGCACACGGAGCATGGCTCTGAACACCCTGTGTGCAGCTGCCACGCATCTGCCAACCTGCGAGCAGCCAGTGCATATCCTGCTCATGCCTTGCAGAGCTCTTCTGTTGAGATGTGCTGTCAGAGCAGAGTTCCTGAAGCACTGCTAATCACGGAATCGTAGAATCCTAAAGGTTGGAAAAGACCACTAAGATCATCTAGTCCACTCATCAACCCATCACCCATAAATTGAGAATGTGACCAAATGAACAAGGTGGAGAAGATTCTAGACATCATTTGATGCTTTTCACCACACCTACCTGATCTAGTACCTGTTCTATTGCCTCATTTAGTGGCTGGAAACCTTGCCCACAGCATGGGGTTGGAACTGGATGGGCTTTAAGGTTGCTTCCAACCCAAGCCATTCTGTGATTCTATGATCTGACCTTTAGCAATAATCTGTGCTGTACTTTCACTGATCATCTCTTGCTGTTGACTGCAGTGGTGCAGCCTCATGCCAGAAGTCTATCTCATCATCACTCTGAATGTTTATATACTGGCTTGCCAAGACCCGACAGGTAAAGCATGAAGTGGCTGCTTCCATTAAACAGCAAAATTTGTGTCATTTACCCAGAGTGTTACCATCTCTTCCTTTTTCTTAATTTCCTGTTTGTAAAATAAGTAATTCATAGTTATATGCAGTTATCTTTTTTTTGAGCAAGTCCTTTAGAATATAAGTTGTTATTCCAGTGCAGTTACCAGCCTGCAGGGTCCTCTAAATTAACCCAGCCTAATAAGGACGTTGATAATGCAAATGTGTCACTGCATCCACTGTGGGCACATTGCAGCACTGAGCTCTGTCATTCTGGCATCCTAAAGCAAATGCCTATGCAAACATTTCTCAAAAAAATAAATACTATAGAATTTAAGAATTCAAGACAAGGTATGCAAGTAAAGATGTCTTCTAGTTTTTAGACCAATCAGCTCAAAAGGAAAATTTCAGAAAGTTTATAGGTACACATGAGCTTCATCAGGTCTGCAACAGAAGCAGGAAGCTTCCAAGGCAGCTAATGGTAGAGAAAACCTGTCAGTTTGATTAGCTGTGTATCAGACCATCTCTGAAGGAAAGGAGATTGGTACCTATCAAGTGGAAAGATATTAATGGAATGGAGAGGAAGGTGCTGAGGCAGTTATTTTCTGAGGCAATATGGTGTAGAAAAAGGGGAACATGGAGAGGCTATCAGGAAGGAAAATTGTATGCCATAAAAGTAATACTGCTACAGAGCCATTGGTTTTGTGTAGAATAAAGTTACAGATTTTCATTTCCAGGCTCATATTTGGCAGAAGTCTTGTAAGTTTCCTTAATTCCGTTTTTGAACAAACAAACAGGGAGAGTTTGGATTTCTGGAGGGTTTTAAAAAGCCTTTACATAGTAGAAATGGAGGGTGAATGCAGCATACTTTCCTACTTCTTGAATATCAAGCACATATATTCAAAAAACAGCTTCCATAACCCATCGTGTTCTCTTCAGGGAACACTTATATCTACTTTGAAGATCTGAAGAGGATGCAGCCAGGATGGTGTCTTGTGCCCAGTGTCTCTGTGCTCTATCCTTGGTGGAACCACATTTAATAACACATTAGTTCTGTACAGTCGCACTAGCACCTGCAGGATAGTTTAAGGGCCAACAGTTTGTCCAGGTAGGAAAGGCTACTCCCAGCGAGCTGCTGCCTGAGATGATCATAAGAGATGGAGATGGAATTTCAGGGAGCATATTTGATGTGTGGAAATTAACTTTTTGCAAGCTAACGTTTGGGAAATTTGAGAAATTTCATGTTGGGACATAGATTTTTGAAGGACAGACATTCTCTAACCTCTGCATACAAATGGGTTGTTCCTGGGCACAGGAAGAATGGCTGCATCGGGGGGGAGTTGGATGTCCTGTGTTTTCTGAGCATGTGCACAAAGACAACCACAAACACAGTTCAGCAGAAAGTAGCACTGAGAACAAGAAACAGCAGGGAAAAGTCATTTCAATTTACTCTTAGTGCCTACAAGAGGGGAAAATGAGACATTTACTGGTTGAGAGAGACTCAGAAACCTGGAAGATGCTCAACCACTGCTAGTACTGCTGAAGGGATGTAGTTTTCCCATGTGCTAACACTGACCCTTTCATTTCTTACAGTGTAGAAAATAAAATCAAATGTCAACTGCCAGAAAGCCTCAAGAACGCAGGAGGGAGCAGAGTCTGGCATCTGAAACCTCCACCTGAGCTATGAGACAGACCTTTCTAATGGCTCAGAAGGGCCTCTTCTCTCATGTAACTAGCAATAGGACTAGAAGGAATGGCCTCAAGTTGTGCCAGGGGACATTCAGATCGATTATTAGAAAAAAATTCTTCTCAGAAAGAGTGGTGAGGCATTGGAACAGGCTGCCCAGGGAGGTGGTGGAGTCACCATCCCTGGAGGTGCTCAAGAAACATTTAGATGTTGTACTGAGGGACATGGTTTAGTGGGAAATATTGGTGATAGGTGGATGGTTGGATTGGACTATCTTGGAGGAGTTTTCCAACCTTGGTGATTCCATGATTCTACGATTATATTCTCTCTCTATCCCTCCTCTCAGCTTTCCCAATTTGTTCTGCTTATTCACTGTAATCAATGTTAGATGGGGTGGAAATTGGTTTTTAGAACAGGTCTTCATTCAACATGACATGCATTCTCTATTAAACATAGACAAATTGAAAGCTTTAAAGGAGAATTAATTCAAACTCTTGCAGGCTGCCATTAAGACAGGCTGCCTCCCATAAATAAAAACCTCTCCAACCAATATGTATGGAAATGGACTGACTCAGAGGCTGCTTCCTGCCTCTCCTCTAGGTCTCTAGTGAAAGAAAACCTGAGATAGATCTAGTTATACAGTACTTAAAGTAGCCTGAGATGGCAAAGAGCAGCCGGAGGAGGTGCGAGAGCCACTGAGCACAGACAGTAGAAGATGGGAATCACGGGCAGACACATCTGAATCCTCGGGGGCAGTGAAGATGCATTGAGTCCCACTTAGAGCAAACTTGTCTTCCTAAAGAACAGCAAAGACAAAGCCTCTGTCAGAAGACAAGTTTCTTTTTATTTTTTGTCTTTCTTTTTCCCTTTTTCTTTTTTGTTTTCCTTTTCTTTTCCTTTTCTTTTTCCCTTTTCTTTTTCCTTTTCCCTTTTCTTTCCTTTTCCTTTTCCCCCTTTCTTTTTCTTTTTCTTTTTTCTTTTTCCTTTTCTTTTTTCCTTTTCTTCTTCTTTTTCTTTTTCATTTTTCCTTTTCTTTTTCTTTTTTGTTTGCTTTTGCTTTTTCCTTTTTCCTTTTTCTTTTCCATTTTTTTTTCTTTACCTTTTTCTTTCTCTCTCTGTTTTCTTCTTGAGTTGCAAGAATTGTGCTGCTAAACAGGATTTACCTTTCTGTTTCTGGAAGAAAACATCTGTGTAGCCTTGCAGCATCGTGATGAGAGACTGAATGCTATGAAGTTGGGCACTCAGATATGACTCACAGCTGAGCACAGTGGCAGCACAGTGGGACATGGCCATGCAAGGCAGTGGGGCACCAGATTGCATGTCCTTATCTTCAGTGCCGAAGTGGCAATCAACTGAAGTGTATGCCTGCTCACCCCTCAATGATATTCCTAAAAATGAGCACATATTGTATTGCCCCAGTTAGAGACAGGTGTGCTCTGTGGCTTTGAGACTACCCTGCTGCTTAAGTGCCCCTAATATGCTCTCTGAATATCATCCTCAGGAGCAGTTAACCTTTTTTGTACTGTACTGAGCAGTCTGCTTGAATTTCATACATCATTCATGTCAGAGATATCTGCAGTGGCACCAACCCATGCAGTCTTTCCTTGCTAAGAAATCCCACATCTGATCCATCCAAAGCAGTTACAAGGCCCCTTCTGTTCTGAGACCACCCAAAGCCCAGTGAAGCAATGGGAGGTTTAAAGCAGCCTGTGTTTATATCCACTATATTCTGTGGGCATTGGGAACCGCTGCACCCTTTTCAAAATATACAATTAGTTGAAAGTTGAAATATACGATTAGTTGAAAGTCCTTCCCTGTGACATGTCTGCTAATGAACACTTAAATAACAGCTCTGCAGCCAAAGTACTGCAGCTGTGAATCTCTCCAAAGACTACTGTATTTCTGAAAAATGAGAACATTTTCTTTCAAAGAGTGGAAAAGATCACTGTATGTTCCTCTCCTAAATGGATGCTCAGCATGGCTGCCTCTACCACTCAGTCTGAGAGTTGTTTTTTTTGTCCTTAACTACTATGGGCTTTTCCAAATTTCCACAGTAAACTCCACCACATAGGCACTAGTTAATCAGCATATGAAACTTAATTCACATGCTCTATTAAGAAAAATAATGCAGATTTTCCCTTTTCCAAGGGCTTTTCTGCTCAGTGTCCTGCTCCCAGGTTGTGACCAGAGTTATGAAAACCCTTCAGCTGCTTTTCTACATGCCACTGGTCAATAAATAAAAATCACCAGTGAGCCCTCTGCGACACAAGTGTGGGTTGTCGTGGGAGTGAACAAAGTTTGGTCCACTCCATCATCAGCAGGAGTGCTGTAGCTCTTTGTCTCTGTGGAGAGATAAAGCTCAGTAGGACAGTGGGTTGCCTACAGCGTATGTACAATAAATGCATCTTACAATGTGTGATTTAGTAAAGCAAAAGAAATGCCCAGCCAAAAAAGGCACTAGAACTGCAGGACGAACTGGGAGGACAAGGGAGCTCCTTTACATTTGCATGTTATGCCTCCAAACCTATTTCCAAAAGGCATACGGTGGAAGATGTTAGAGTAGATGGCCCTATTTAACAACAGTCTGATTCACTGAAGCTGCCTTCTTATTACAGGGAAGAACCAGCAAGTGAAATTCAAATATAGATGAGAGATAAGGAGAGAGCTTGACCATAGCTGCCCTGGGAAACACGGGGAACAAGTCTGGCCAAGGCTGCGACCTCGGGCGAGCTGTAGGGTCAGACACAGACTAACAGTATGCAGGGAGGTGATGCTTGAACTTTTCTTTCTGCTCTCCAGTTGCTGCAAGTTCCTTAATGCTCCTTGGTGAATGTCAGGAGCAATTCTGGATGGGAAGGGCCTGAGGTTGGCTTTCTTTATCCTGTTTTACTCTTCTGCAATCTTTTCCTGTGCTTGAAGTGCAGATACCTGTCCTTTGGCTTGGTTGAAATAAGCCTGTCCTGTTGCCATCTCTGCTTTGCCTGCTGTTACATTACAAGTCTTAGGGAATGCGAGGAGCCTCTTAATCAGTAACAAAGCAAATTAGTGATGTATGTAGGCAGCACCACTGGAACTTGTCACCAAGAACAAGTTTGGAGTCCCTATATATAAGAAGAAAGTTTTTTACAATCAGGGTGGTGATGAACTGCAACAGGTTGTTCAGAGGTGGTGGATGCCACATCCCTGGATATGTTAATTTAAATTTAGGCTGGACGGGGCTGCATTTGGATAACTCTTCCAATACAGAAGCTTCTTGTATTCCTGCCTGATGTTCAGAGCATTGCTGTTCTTGAAATAGTCAGCAGGAAAATCATTGCAGAAACTTCAGAAAACAAGCATCCTCTCCCAATCTGCTAATTAGTATTACTAAAGCTAATTGGCTGAGGAGTTAGTTCATGCTGCAAATAGGTGTTTAACTGAAATAAAGCCCATTTCATAATGAAACTGGTCGAGGAGAACTGCAGCAGCGAGCAGATCCCTTTTGGAAAATCTAATAGTGTCTGAATATCAGCAAGATACAGAAGGTGTAGGAGTTTTGTACTGCGCTATGGCAGCAGAAGCAGTTGATATAGTGACATTGGCACACTGAGATTGAATAGATATCAAAGGCTTGTGCTTCATCCCAGACTCCAAATTCAATGAGAGTCTTTAAAGTTAGCAGAGATAAGGGACAGAGATCGGTTTCTGTATCAGTTCTTGGAGAGGAAATGAATGACACTTTCATCACCTTCTCACTTTTTTCAGGTGCCAGGGGAAAGCTGCGTGCAAGACATTAATGGTGTTTTGAGAGACTTTCACATCTGACAAAAAGTTGCAATAAATGAACTTCTCCAATGGCTGAGCATACATCATTTATTTCAAAGGCCATTAGGGTTGAGGGTGATTCTCTGAACGCAGTCTGTTTGTCAACTACAAAACACAAATCTCTCTATTGTGCTTGTACAGAAGTGTTTTTTAAATCTGTTTGTTTGATTTAAAGTAGTTCCTTCAATTTAGATCAGGGGATCAAGAACAGCAGAGACTGAAGATTTCCCAAACTCAGTCCTTCCAGTTCAAATCAGCCATGGAGCAAAGAGAAATGGTGGAAACTGAAACTTTGTTGTTGGTTGGGCTGGAAGTTTTTCTGTACTGCAGGTCCAGGGAGAATTCCCAGGCTGGGAAATTTCAGCTCAAATGGTAAAAACTGAGCAAAATGATGACAGGAAATGTATGTATTAGGGATGGAAGGAATCCTGCCTTCAAAGCAGGCAAGTGGGTCATTCTTCATTTGCTGATCTCATTGAAAATGCATCCTGCTCTCCAATCTGCACATTTTTCTATGTATTTTTGATTGTTTCTTATCGTGTCCATTATGGGATGGAAATGAACCATAGAATCATAGAATCACTAAGTCTGGAAAAGACCTCTAAGATCATCTAGTCCAACCATTAATCCATCTCCACCATGCCCACTAAACCATGTCCCTCAGTGCCACATCTGCACATTTG
Source organism: Numida meleagris (assembly GCF_002078875.1). NCBI lineage: Eukaryota > Metazoa > Chordata > Aves > Galliformes > Numididae > Numida > Numida meleagris. The sequence goes on from NC_034410.1 coordinate 136,668,799, forward strand.
TTGAACACCTCCAGGAACGGTGACTCCACCACCTCCCTGGGCAGCCTGTGCCAATACCTCACCACTCATTCTGAGAAGAAATTTTTCCTAATATCCAACCTGAGGATTATTCTCTCTTGCAGGAACCTGACTTGTATTTGAAGACCTTTTCCATTTTCTGCATCACTGCCTCTGAACACACTCAAGTGCCCCAGTTGAGATCTCATACACACTGAACAGGGCCTTGTGGGTTAATAGCAAAAGTCACTTTAATAACTTCTCTGGTGTGACTGGTTAAGCTGTAACACTTGGGAGGTGAGGAAGTCAGGCAAATCCAGTCGCTTGCTGTTTTCTGTTTTTCTGAGGCACATACTGCAGCCAGCCTTGGAGAAAGATGGAAATGTTCAAAGAAAACTGTTTCTTTACCCTATCATTAAGCTCAGCGCATTTATAAAGCTCTTAAAACTTTTCAACTGAAAGGTGACTAGGGAATATGAAGGCACAAGAGAGTTGTGCACAACACATTGAATCTAAATCTTTTTTTAAACTCTACTGAATCATTATAGAATCATAGAGTCATAGAATGTCTTGGGTTGAAAGAGATCTCAAAGCCCATCTATTTCCAATCCCCCTTGCCTAGATCAAGCTGTCCAGGGCCCCATCCAGCCTGACCTTGAATATCTTCAGTGATGGGGCATCCACAGCTTCTCTGGGCAGCCTATGCCAGTTTCTCACCATCCACTGAATAAGAATTTCCTCCTTACATTTATTTTAAATCTCCCCTCTTTTAATTTAAAACAAATTACCATTTGTCCTATCACTACAGTCCATGTAAAAAGTCCTTCCTCATCTTCATCATAGGCCCCCCTTAGGTACTGGAAGTTCAGTAACTAAGTAAGGTCTCCACAGAGTCTTCACTGTTCTAGACTCAGCAAGCCTAGCTCTCTCCCACCTCCTCCTTCACAGAAGATGTGCTCCAGCCCTCTGGTCATCCTTGTGGCCTTCCTCTGGCCACACTTTAACAGGTCCACATCTTTCTTATGCCTTAGGCCTCACAGATGAACACAGTACTCCATTATACCCTATACACAGTACCCATTATACCCAGAGAAAAGCTTCTGTGTAGATTTGGAGAGAACGCGGACATTTCAAAAACTAAGCGAAAGGCAAAAATGTGGCTCATCTGTGTGACATCTATATTCTGTGTCTTTTACTGAGCTCAGATCAGATCACAATAATCAGACAAAAGATGTGCCATGTAACTATAAGCCCCAAAGGCTGTCCCCAAAGAAAGCTTAGCCTCCCACTTCTGTCAGTAGTGGATTACTCACGACAGAATAGTCTGCAGATTGATTATTCCTGTTATTTTATGATCTCTCTTCTGGTGCAATGAAAGGCAATGATTCAGCTATCCAAAGAGCAGTAAATGAAAAGAAATGAAGGACTTAGTTAAGAGTAACTCTAACTCAAAAATTGTTGGATAGAAAATTGCTGAATCCATTTAAAATTCCATTCCTTTCTTTTTATTTTTGTAATGTAGCTCCATCCAAGGTAAATCAGCTATAAAGCCAATAGAACCATACTGGCATTCCACTTTGACTAATCACAGCTAGTGAAGCATTTTAAATAGTCTTTTTCTATTCTAATGTATTCTTTTGTTTAATAAGATTAGTCCTTTGTTAATAAGAGTTTTGTACAGTTTACTGCAGTTTCTTTATTTGTGTCAGCGCATCATGAAAACATTCCAGAGACCAGAAGAGATGAATTGTGCAACCGCAGCCGGTTTCTGCTGGCTGGAAGGAATGAATGTGCTGGCTGTAAAATGGATCTTCTGTTTTCTAGAAGGAAATTTAAAGTAGATATTAAAAGGAATAGACCAGCGTAGAAAAGAGAAAGATATAGAGGACTCAAGTGGTGAGGCACTGGCACAGGCTGCCCAAGAGGAGCTGTGGGTGCTCCATCTCTGGAGGTGTTCAAGGCCAAGTTGGATGGGGTCCTGGGCAGCCTGAGCTGGTGGGTGGCAAGCAGCCCACGGCAGGTGGTTGACACTAGGTAATCTGTAAGGTCCCCTTCAACCTAACTATTCTATGATTCTATTACTTTTAAGGAAATAAGAGATATTGTATCAAGCAGGCCCCGGGAATGACCCAGCATGGCAGCATCTTAAAGGCAGCTGGGCAGGGTCCATGAAGGGGACCATCAGAATGCTGCATCCTAGCACCATGAGTCAAGATACCTATCCCATCACCAAATTCCTGGTATTGAGCCCAACACCTAAATTCTCTGTCTGATATATGAATCATATTGCACAAATGCCAGAGTGGTAAATAAGAGTGGTGCAGACCCTAAGCCACTCCAGGATATGTGACAGGGAGGAGGGACAAGTTAAATTCACCTTTATCTATAAATCATTTCCCAGAATTAATACTTCAGTTATGACTAGAGTTTATTGTCATCTTCTGAAAACAGTGAAAGACTTTGTGTCCCATCACTCACTAAATGGAACAACGCCACAGTGACAGCACTTCAGCTGGGGAAGGCTGATGGATATAAATTCTATTTCTTTCTTTTCCATAGTCAAAAGTCAAATGTAAATTTCTGCTTTTACTCAGTTTCTCAGTTTACAAAGCAATCTTTCATTTGGCTCATAAGAAAAACCTGTTTCTGTGGGCTTACATATTGCTTAAATGTGCCATTTTGCATATGTAGATTACATTATGCTTAAATGACAAGGAAATACATTGTCTCACTGTTCCTTGCTCTCCCCGTACCAATAGAAGACCATGGAAATTCAGTCAGACCCCTGATTGCTGTTGCTGGGATACAGTCAGCAGGTAAGTGAGACAAGGCAAAATAAAAAATGTGTTACTGCAACTAAGAAGAGGCAAAATGTTACAGATGCAAAATTTCTCAGTAAAGAGCCTAAAAGTTAGAGGGAAATAATTTTGTTTAGGATTCGTCTATATAAAGACATTTAAATATAACCAACTGGATGTTAACATTATTTTAAATTTCAAGGAAAACATGGTAAAAAGAGAGGCTGGGATCTGAAGACTGGAGGAACATCAAGCATGGACAGAAATGACCCTTGTCTTGTGGCTGGAGGCTCAGCCAGTGACGACCTGAGCAAGAAGGGACAGTACCTGCATAAAAAATTTTACTTTGTTCTGTCATTCTGCTTTTACTGATCTAGCAATAGATGAACATAACCAGTGCCCAGTCCCAGCCGTGTCATTGGTCTTTTGGTGATGTCAGTCAGCTGCCTCCCTTTACACCAGCAAAAGCTGATTCCACTTGGAGCTCTGTGACTTGTTCTTCCTTGCTCCTAACTTTCCTCCATGGAAAATGAAAGTAATGGAAATAAAAATCTTTGTGCACTTGAAAATCCAATATAATTCCTGCTCTCACGTATTCCTGGATATTCCCGAGTGCCATCTGCTGGCACCTCCTCATAACGCTCACAACACCTTTCCGTCCCGAGCAGTCCCTAAGGGCTGCACAGTGCTGCCTTTATGGACAGACATGCCGTGCTGTGAGCTTGTTCTCTCCATCACTGGGTCAGAAACAGTTCAGCTGGAAGGTGTATAAATGGCAGGATGATAAATCTTTGAACGTATGTAAATGGGATTATGCTCAGCTTTGCCACCCTGATTGTCTACTAGGAAGTTTCAGCCTCGAACTCAAATCTTTCCTTAGAGTGAGGGCAGTTGGTGAATGAATCTGGCAAATGGGCCACAGACAGTTCCCAGGCAGGACTTTATCTTCTGCTTCACTCCAGGCCACCTACTTAGGCATCCCTTCTGCATCCAGTACTCCACTTCTCCCATCCTTTCTCCTCACATTCCTCCATCTCACTACATTCATATAACCAAATACTTTGCTCTTTGGGGAAAGAGAGCTTTGTTGCCTCTTTCCTTATACAATGGTTCAATAGCCTGCAGGTTACTGTGAGTTTGGAAATGCTCAGTGGTAAAAAAAATGTAAGGTCTGAGAGGTCTGGGTGACCAGATAAACTGTGGGAGAGCTGACAACACCTAAATGGCAGCCTGCATTGCCTGCAGGGTTGTAGATGCCAAATAACCTTGAGAATTTGGGTGGCAAGGAATTGTCACCCTATGGAAGTGTTGCACTAAGGATTCAAATCCATGAAAATCAGTGACTGGAGAGTGTGGTAACAGGAGCAACTTTTTTCAGTGTTTTCCATCATAGTGGTAGGACAGAGTATAAGAAGAAAAGATGACTGTTTTTTTTTTTTCTGTTAATGTTAAGGGACATAAGATACCATGGCAATTAAATTTGCAAGAAAACTGTAGGTTTGTAAGCGTTGGGTGCTTTCTCCTTTCTTCTCTCTGCTTTTTTTCTCAGACCACCAAGTAGCAAGTTTTTTTTCTATTCTTCCTGCAGCTTCTAAAATCTCAGCAGCTTCACCTAGTTTTCTGATCTGGGTACTTTCAGGTTGGAAGTGACCTCTGGAGGTCCTTCAGTACAGCCTCCGGCCTAGAGAAAAGTTCAAAAAGATCAAAATTAGATCAAGTTGTTCAGGGCCTCGTGCAGCAGAGTTGTGGAAAAGTCCAAGGATGGAGATTCTTCCATCTCTGTGGGCACCTGCTCCTGTGCTGAACCGACCACTGAACTCACACATATTATTGCTTTGTCCAGGTGGCTGACCACAGGGACTGAATGTACCAGCATAGAAGAGCCCTGCTTTTCTTCATATTCTCATCGTGTTCATTTTTAAATGATTACAGACCTGAATGAAGTAGTAAAGTCACCTATGTAAGTAAATGAGCATCATAAAGTAATCTTGTCCTGCCTCTTTTTATTCTCAGCGCTGGCTCTGTCTAGATATTTTGAAAGGAGATAAGGCACAACGCTTCATAGCTAATGAGGTTCAAAGAGTATTTCAGAGGCACTGTCAAACAGAGTAATGACTGATGAAAACAAAATTTTCCATTATAGATCACACTAGTGAATTTTTCAGTGCATTGGAGGACTGTGCCCATGTGTATTTTACATTGGTAGTGGTCTGTGTGCACAAATTTGGCATTTACAATGCAGACATATAAAATTCATCAGCAATCAGTTAGAATCCTCCATCAGAATTATTTGAGGAAATGTAGCACAAGTCATCTGCTACAGAAGTCAACGTGTGTCTCTCCAAGGACTACTCCATGAGATTGGACTAAATACCAGGGGCTGTAAGACATGTCCATTTTTTCACAAATCTGTTTCTGAAAATAGCTGATACAGAGAGCTCAGATAAAGTTAATGCTGCCCCCACACAGGAAGAGGCAAGGGGATGGATCAGGTAACCTCTTGAGCTCTCTTCCAAGCCTACTTGTAATGGTTCTGTATTGGATTCTCTTCTTTTTCTGTGGATGGTTTTCTCCTTCTGTAGTAAATAAAACAACCAGATTGGTTCTAATACCTGTGATGTGCTCATATCATAGAAGAGAGTGGTACAGTTGAAATCTGGAACATTACTTCTGCTGGCAGGAAGCACAGGGATCTATGGAATCCTCCAGAGTGACACCATATTAGAAGTCTAGCTGTAGTGTTGTATGGGATTTAGGGCAGAAAACAGCCATGTGATGGAGAACAGCCCCAGGGGCAGTTTCCTAACTATGGAAAAGTAGCAGAGTAGTTTTGCATACAGTTTAAGTTTAAGGCTTCATCCAAATTCAAAACCAGTGAGTATCTTTTCACAGACTGAATAGGCTTTGGATTTTGGCTTATTCAAAAAGGTGAGAAGTTTATGTTCTTCTTTTGTAAAAGGAACCAAATTATGTAATGTAATGAAATCACTGTGAAACATATGGAGCTGGACTTGATGATCCTTACAGAGTCCCCTCCAACCTGGGATATTCTATGATTCTATGATTCTGTTGGAACCAGTAGCTCACCCAGTTTTCCAAAAGGAGTAGCCAGTGAAGAATGAATAGTTCCTAAATGAGAGCCAAAAGGCAAGGATTTTGAAAATAATTATATAAAACAGTAATAAGAATGCTGTAAAAATACATATTCCTACTTTATATTTCAATTTACTTTTAATTTTGCTGCGCTGATTAGTAAACCTGACATTTATATAAGACAGCCCAGAAGAAATTGAGTCCTTACCTTTTGAAAGACATAGTCAAAAACGGAAATGGGGATCAAGAAGCTGTCTGCCCTTTGTCTTTCTCTCACAGCTTGCATATAATTTAATGTCTTGATTTCTGAGTACAGCATTTGCTTTTTGATATGATTTCATCTTTCTTTGTTGATTATATCAGAACTTTTTATCTCAATAATTAATTCAACCAAATGGATATTATTCTTCAAACATACTCATCCTTCCATTCCATTAAAATTATTTCAGAGAGGTCTTTTTTTTAATCAGGAAGGAGTTATCTTATTTTATCTCCTTGTTTCCTCTAGTTAAAGCAAAATGGCCATTTGAGGCAAGACTAAATAGTTTTAGTGGTACTACCAGGAGGGACTCAAATGGGATCTGAGATTAACTGTCCTGAGAAGATGTGCATCCCAGTGGCTACATGGGCAAGGCTGGGATGCCCACAATTCATCCTGGCCCCAGATAGCTGGCTGTGCTGAGATGAGGTGTCTCACAGTTATGAGCCACCCTTTGTACTGCTTAATCAGAAGATGTGGGTTGGGTCTCATTTACTGGAAAAGGTAATAAGTGAAAAGCACTTAATTTTATCATACAAAGTTATACAATAGAAAATAAATTAAAAAGGAATATGTCATTTTCATACCATCTAGAGCTCCTATCCTACAAAAGCTGTTTTCCAAAACAGGCAGCAGGACTGAAGGTAGGTTCTAGTAATGTGGCTAATAGTGAGGAAGCTTCACTTTTCACTTGAGATTGATGATGGCACAAGGTTGGAAAAGCCTGTTTCTCTTCAGAGATTACACCATAATATGATGGGCGGAAGATGTGTCACAACAGCCTACAAAGAAATTTCTTGTAGAGTTGCTAATTTTTCCTATTATTCGCACTCCTTAATCAAGGCTAATTGGCTCTAAAACTCACTATAGTGCTGAGGAATGCCAGGACCACAAAAACGGTCCTTTCCTCTTGCTTCCTCATCCTCTTACACAAGTTCTGGATGACAAAAGGCCTTCACAGTCAACAACCTTGTAGAGCTTTTAAGTTACAACGTTAGCTGAATCCATAAGAACTGCAAGTTACATCCCAGACCAAGAAATACCAGTCTCTTTTGTACCTTGGAGCTGATTCAGAACATGATGTACATCACAAGGCAGCAAACAGGCTCTATGATGTATTGAAACTAATCTTAGAGAACAGTGGCATTTATCACATTGGATGAAAATCAACTCAGTGAACATCAGCTTTAAAATACAGTCATCAACTGCCAAGCCAGTTGTCACTGAATAATCTTTATGATCAAAGGAGAGGAAGAGGTGCCGTCTATCTCATCCCATAATGAATAATATGTTACTTTTCTCTACTGCCTCAGAAGGAAACCTGGAAACCTGACTCAAAAGGAAACCAGCCCAAACGGAGATGTATGAAGTTGGGTGCAATGATTCCTTTTTCAGTCTTCAATAAGAGTTGCTTTCTGAGGTGGCCCATAGCTACAGGGGAAGCACATGCAGCCAGTTAAGACTAAATGTCTAAAGCCTGGTTAAGACCCAGTGAGACGTCTAAAGCCTGGAACAAATACTGCCCTACAGTCCTTATTTTCCCTTTCTGCCTCAGAGACATTTGCTTTAGAAAAATGAGGTGCCAACTTACAGACATTGCTGAAATGTTTTGAGAAACATTAAGGATACAAGTTATAAGGTCTTATAACTATTTATTTTGCCTACGGATGTCACAATAATTGTCTACCCTGAGGACTGCAGGTATAGACAGTAGATTAGGAAAGAAAGGAAGGGAAGAGAAAAGGAGGTTGGAGTGCTTTGGCAGTGAGGTCCCTCTATAGGGTGCTGTGGGAAGAGGATGCCTGTCGAGCTTTGGCATGAGCAGAGTTTACTCTGACATGCAGCTGTTGCTCACTCAGAAACATTAGAAGGCCAGGACAAAGGTGAAGCAAGGTGATGATTGTACTATCTCCATGGGGCTGGCACACTCAGAGCCCCAGGGCAGCACTCAGCTAGTTTTAGCTTAGACACAGAAAACAGTTAAGAAGTTCAAGCTCAATTGCCCACAACATAAAATCCCCTCCCTCTTGCTCCTGAGCATGCAGAAATATGCACTCATATTTCTTTCTTTAACATATGCATAGAACAAAAGCCCTTTCCGGCTTGTGCTCTTTCTAATGCTTCATCTCCATATTTTCTATTAGCTGGATGAAAGCTCTTCAAATTCACTGGAAGGAATTTGTTCCTTATTTTCATACATTTGTTTACACCAGAGATGCATCTAGCATTCCCTACCTTTGCCACAGAGAAGACATTAAGAAGAACAAAATCATTTTGTTAGAATAAAAAGGAATACAGGGAAAATACTCATTGCCTGAATATGCACAGAAGGTCATTACTGGCATTACAACATGACTTTTTAAGAATTATAATTAGTTTTTAATTGCACAAACACAGAAGGCGATTCCATCTTTTACTGCGTAGTTTATGACCAGAAACCATTTGCCAAACAGACATCGTAACAGCAAAAAATCTTGCACTCGCTTCCAAATTGATAGTCGCAATATGTATCCTACTGTTTATACCAGTTACCCATGGGCGATCTGGGGGAAAGCTACTTGAGCAAAATGAGCAAGTGTTACAGAACATGCTGGCAAAATAAGCCCTTCTTATCCCAGTACCCCCTCAAGTAAGTTCAGTGAAGAAAGTCAGAACTGAATAAGGAGATAGACTTAATTAAGTTGTGGCTGAAAATATTCAGACTAGGAACTTCCCTTTGAAAATATGTTTTCTGGAATTCAAACTTTCCTTCTTAATTCACTGGCAGAAAATTTCAGATTTATAATTTTTCTTTCCAGTTTGCAATGAAAAGTCAAAAATGTTAGCTTTTCTCAGTAATAGAAACTGCCTGAGGAGGTCATAGGATGGAAGTAGTTGGGTGCATCCTCTCAGACCTTGATTTCAGGGCTACTGGATAACTCTCAGGCCCCCTTGAGCAGCTACAAGTTTGCAAAGTGAATTAATTGAAAACAGAAAAACAAAGAAACGGGAAGGGGCTTAAGGAGAAAGACAAGGAGAGTGGGAAACATCTATAACAGAGGCGAAATGGAAATCAGTCACCTACATACCAGTGTATACCAAAGCACATTACCAAAGATGAAAAGACTTGGGGGGACCTTGCCTATGCCTCAGATCTTTATTGGCTGATACTCTACTGTCAACATCTGTTTCAGCAGAGTGAGGAAATATTACTGCTAGGAAGAGAAAGGATTAATGTCAGATATCTCTGTAGATACAAAGATATAGAACAGAAGTCCAAAACAGAAACCTGCTTCAAATGGTGCTGCCTGAAATGATCTGTCAATAGACATAAAACTCCAATCAGACCTTGCTCTGCCTGGGACTGCCAAGACAAAGGTCAGACACTACCAGGTTTGACACATCAGTGAGATAGTTAAAGATGACTGTCAAACACTGCAGGTTGAAATAAACCAGCATCCCCACATGGGGCAGAGGGTTACAGTCACTGAGGAGTACTAAGTCCACACAGGCCAAGTTCTCTTAGGATGAACTACTACTTTGTCGGGATTCATGTAATCAAAGATAGAGAAGAGTATGTCAGAGACACTCATCTGGCTTAGCTCAATAGTAGTGACAACTAGGCATACCCGGGTGTCCACTGTCATGGAATCATAGAAGAATCATAGAATCATAGAATCATAGAATCATAGAATCACAGAATCATATAATGGCTTCGGTTGGAAGGCACCTTAAAGACCATCCAGTTCCACCCCCTGCCATGGGCAGGGCTGCCACCCACCAGCTCAGGCTGCCCAGGGCCCCATCCAATCCAGCCTTGAGCTCCTCCAGGGATGGGGCATCCACAGCTTTTGTGGACAGCCTGTGCCAGTGCCTCATCACCCTCTGAGTAAAGAATTTCTTCCTAACATCTAATCTAAATTTCTCTTCTTTTAATTTAAAACCAATTCCTCTTGTCCTATCACTATCAGACCATATTAAAATTTTGTTCTCCATCTTCTTAAGCTCCTTTTAGATAAACAGATAAGAGATCTCCACAGAGCCTTCTCTTCTCCAGACTGAGCAAGCCCAACTGAACCAATATTTCTTCATAGGAGAGGAGCTCCAGCTCTCCTGATCATCTTTGTGTCCCTCCTCTGGACCCACTCCAACAGCTCCACACCTTTCTTGTCCTGGGTGCCCCAGGCCTGCAGTATTGCTGGTGGGGTCTCACAAGGGCAGGGCAGAGGGGGATGATCTCGCCTTGCTGCGACCCTTCTGATGCAGTCCAGGATACTGTTGGCCTTCCAGGCTGCAAGAGCATGCTACTGTCTCATGTCCAACTTTTTGACCACTAGGACCCCCCAGGTCCTTCTCTGCAGGGCTGCTCTCTATGTGTTCTTCTCCCAGACTGTACTCATATCTGAGATTGTCCCCTCCCAAGTGCAAAACCTTGCACTTGGATGACAGGTCTCTTTGGATGACATTTCTTCCTTCTGTTGTATTAGCTGCACCACTCAGCTTGTTGTCATCCACAAACTTGCTGAGGGTGTCCTCAATCCCACTGCCTTGGTTGTTCGTAAAGATGTTAAAGAGCATTACTCCCACAATGGACCCCTGGGGGGCACCACTTGTCACCAGCCCCCACCTGTTGACCACAACTCTCTGGCCGCAACCATCCAACCCATTCCTTTTCCATGGAATAGTCCAGCCTCCAAATCCATCTCTCTCCAATTTTGAGATAAGAATGTTATATGGGACCACGTCAAAGGCCTTGCAGAAGTCCAGCTAGATGACATCAGTTGCTGTTCCTTTGTCCACTGATGCTGTCACGCAGAGGTGAGGTTCATCAGCCTGTATTTCCCCAGGTCTTCCTTTCTATCCTTCTTAAAAATGGGAGTAACTTTTCCCTTTTTCCAGTCATTGGGGATTTCACCTGACAGCCATGACTTTTCAAACATGATGTAGCATGTCTTGGCAACCACATACAACATACAAGCCAGTTCCTTCATGACGCTGGGTGCATGTTGTCAGGCCCCATAGACTTGTACGCATTCAGTCTCATAAAGATTTGCCTGCCGACGAGGATGGGATTCGAACCCACGCGTGCAGAGCACAATGGATTAGCAGTCCATCGCCTTAACCACTCGGCCACCTCGTCTGTTATTATCTCACTCTAAAGTCTACATCTAAAGCACAGTACATAAATCATATTTTAAATTGTGCATTTTTTCTTTCATTGACACTGCCGGGAGCTTAGGATGAGACGCTCAGGTGGAGACGTGCACTGCAGCCATCCAAACTTTGGTATGATTAATCTTTCCCTATCAAATGACAGCAGAAGTACTTTTGACTCAAAAGTCTACATTCAGTTTGTTTAAAACTAATTATGTGCAAAAGCAGGTACTTTGATGGCTTGCTTATTGGTTTGCCTGTGGCAAATAATCACTGAAATCACTTTGTTCCTCTAGCAATGCCTTGAGCTTTGTTTGTTAACACTGCTCATAAATTTCAGCACTGAGAGTACATCAAGGCTATTTGTGAAGAGCCCCTTGGGAATGACTGATGGATCATTCTGGCTGTTGTTTGTCTACTTCTGCCTATTCCCATCTCTGACATAATCTGGTTACTTTAAGAATTGATCCCTTCCTTCCTTACCAGATGCAACTGGCCGCAAGCATTAGTGGGGAAGCAGAAGGAATGTTTCAGAGCCCTGGAGAAACTAAAAGGAACATCCTGCTTTGATATAGGCATCAAATTACATTTCTAAGAGTATCTGGCCTCTGAGGAACCTCCTGAATTGTGGGAGCAAAGAGAGCTCAATACCCTACTCACAGATGAGACAATAGTTCATGTTGCACATCAGCTTCATTTTTCCATGAAAGAGGATACCCAGTGGGAAGACAAGAGATTTCCATACGCTTTTCATGCTTCTTCTGAATCTGAGGAAACAGAAAAATGGAAGAATATGGTAATTTGCCTCCACATTTCAAACAAGAATCCGCTGCAGCCACCTGCTTGTCTCCAGGACTTTCTGCCTCATCTGACAACTTCTATTTTTAAATCAGCTGAATTCCTCTGTGAGGAGTTACCACTGCTACTCTCACCCCTCCGGTTCCATCCCACTCTGGATTACATTTCCTCCTATGATGCGGCCTTATTGCTATTTTATGACTTCTGGTGGGATGTTCCTCTGCTTTCTTGGGATGTATGCTGCGTGGAAGTGGCTGGCATGAGGCAGTGAAAGGAGAAATATGTCCTGGTCCTTCCTGCATGTCACTAGGCTACAGAGCACACTGCATTTTGCTGCTTGCTATTTTTCTTCCCTCAATCCTTACCTCAGTTCTTACTTTAAAGATGATCTTCATATTTGATTACTGTGGAAAGTTCAATCCAAAGTGTTTGTAATTGACCTTGACTTACTTACAGAAAGTTACATTCCTTACTTAAGGAAAAAGCATAGCTGTTCAATGCATCAGCTTGCAAATTTTGATAGCTTTTGAAGTTATTTATTCTTTAAGTAATGCTTCCCTAATATACTGGGAAAAGGTTTTTTGATTGCTATCACTCATTTATTTACATGACCCTCAGTCCTATATGCCACACACATAACCCAGCATCTCATGGTGCTACGTTAATGAGGAGTGCACACAAGTATTTCTAGCAGATGTCAACAGCTGATTTGTTTCTCATCTTAACATTTTTTAAGCATTTTCCTTCCCTCTAATTACTATCCATAAGCATATGAACAAGCAGCCAGGACATGGGATCTCTGATGGTGTGGATGTGGATCCTCCCTGCCACGTTCTCCATCATACAGCACTCAAAACTGCTCCAGGAGCTTAATGAGGTTTGGGGGCACTGTGTATAATGACCTATTATGAGTGCATGCATCTCTCATGAAACACTACCTCTTTTGTATTTACAAGACATTTAAAGCCTGATTTTGTTGTATTTCCTTTCTAATGCTCCCTCCACAAGTGCACATCTGTGGCCCAGTTCTCAGAATGAGGCCATAAAATGGAGCAAGAGAATTGTTTCTCAAAATCCATACCAGCACCTGAGTGTAGATAGATCAGGACCAAAACCTCAGCTCTGGAAACAGATGTGAGAGTGCCTGCATGTGACCTGTGCTCTGTCTTAGTTATCTCCAGATGAGAACCTCATACAGGCAGGGGTAGTAATTCTTTTTTCCAGTGCTTAATGTAGTCTAATCTTGGTGTTGCAAGACAAGTAATAAGTGCTGAAAGGAGTTTTTCACATGAGTTCAGGACAAATCAAGCCCTAATCCTTCATTTCCCCAAACTCTGACATTTCCTTATCGTTACATCTGATTATATGTCTACCTAACATCTGTAATAAACAACAGAAGACAGAAATAAATGTTCGCTACAGCATTCAAATACTTTTCAGTTCCTCACTACTGCTCAATTCCTGCAGTAGGTGAAAAGGGGATTATAAAGCCTCTTAATCTCAAAAAGTCTTTTGTTGGCCTTTACTCAATGGCTTTTATGCCATTTAAGTACTGTTCTTTAAAAAGCTCTTGAGAGGGGACTTCCTTACCACCTGTTTAATCTATCCCATCATTTGTGATGTGGCATATGTTTTTCATATTATAAAACAAAGAGTACATTTTGGAAAAAAAAAGATATAATACAGCCAGTTTGCATACAGAGATCTTGGCTTCACAAAGGCATTGGGCATCCTTGTCTCCAAGGAAGATCAAGCCCAGCCTCAGGAACTCAGTAGTGCTCCAGCTGGGGCAGCCCATAGCAGACAAGTATTTACTCTATAAACCTTTAACTTAGACTTTCTTTGGCTTGTGAGAAGCCCACAGGCTGTGAGGGAGGTTGCCCAACCTCTGTGACTAGCTCAGCTCATCTTCAGGGTCTTCCCTGAAGGCCGCTACATACTAAACAGTTCACAGATTCATCGAATCATTAAGGTTGGAAGAGATCTCTAAGATCATCTAGTCCAACCATCAGCCCTTCCCCACCATAACCACTAAACCTTGTCCCTTAGTACAACATCTAAATGTTTCTTGAACACCTCCAGAGATGGTGACTCCACCACCTCCCTGGGTAGCCTGTTCCAATGCCTGACCACTCTTCTGAGAAGAAATTTTCCCTAGTATCCAGTTCCCTCAAGACAGAATCAAGGAGGGTGTAGAAGGCTTGAAAAGCAGCATGCCTTCCTTCGCTCTTCGTCTCGCTGCTTTACTCCCATGTGAGGAGCTAGAAGTCTTCTTTGGCTGCTATCCATTCCAATGAGGTGTGGGCAGTATGAAATGTTTTCCTGAGATGTGCAGAGGTCATGTACCTCCTGGCTCGCAGTAACACCATGGTTGTGCAATGCATTGGAAGATAGTTCAAGGACACCCAGACATATACTGCTTTCTTACACAGCATGGAGAAGAATGGATGGGCCAGATCCGTACAGGAGCACCAGGAGGGATGAGGTCTATGGCAGTCCATCATGGGGTGCTCAGATCCTTTTCTCCCATGACAGGTGAAACTTCCTCAAGTCTGCAAACACCTAGAGCCCTTTTGATATGCTGCCCAGGCGACTATGTGACTTGTATTCACCAGCTGTCATGGTCTCCATCCCACACATGGCATCCTGGGGAAAGGGAGGATGGGGGAATCCTCTCTATCAAATGATTTGATGATACCCACTTCCTCAGACCTTTTAAGTTGCTAGCTATTCTGTAAAGAGATTGTGAGTGGAAGGTAATGATTTTTCACTATGGTGCTCCCAGACTACATGAATTACCGCAACATAACTTCAAAACCTAAAAGCCAGCATTTAGTCTGTTTGATTGCCACTTTACTTCCTCTAATAAATGCTGGGGTCACATGAACCAGACATTTAAAATAATACAGGTGAGAAAGCTCTAATTCATACAGCAAGCAGAAGACACAGCAAGCTAGAGCAAGAGAGAGGGCAAAGATGATATTTGATCAATCTGTTGAAAAAGGCTTTTTTTTTTACATAGTATCTTTCACACTTCAGAAAGATCTGGAGATTCAAACTAACTGAAGAGAAGATGATGATCTTGGGTTGAAATAGAGAGAGATCAGCTGCTGATTCAGGAGTTGGAGAGTGAGACAGCAGACTATTTATCATTCTTGGTTGTGGTTGATGTCAGATATCTTACAGTTAGCAATACACAAAAGGATAGATAGACCCAAGAACGTATGAATCATGGGTGAGACTTGACGCAAATTGGTTTAAACTCCTACTACGAAAGGCAATGGTGTAGCTGTATCCTGCAAGTCCTAGGATCCTGGCGACAGTGACAGGAAGATGTGCAAAAATGACAAGGTAGGACAAGAGGTAATGGCTTCAAGTTGCAGCAGAGGAGGTTCAGGTTGGATATTAGGAAAAAATTGTTCTCAGAAAGAGTGCTGAGGCACTGGCACAGGCTGCCCAGGGTAGTGGTGGAGTCACAGTCCTTGAACACCGTGGAGGTGTTCGAGAAACATGTGGATGTGGCACTGAGGGACGTGGTTCAGTGGGCATAGCGTAATGGATTGATGGTTGGGCTAATGATCTTAGTGGCCTTTTTCAACCATAGAGATTCTAAGATTCTATGACACAAGCCACATTCATAGATACTTGTGAATGTGATCCTCCTCCTCCAAAGGTGCTTTTATGCTCACTCAGTTGTTGGAAGTTCAGGTCTCACTTGCAGGGAGACATACATCCTATGCCTGTGCCTTGGCTGTACAATTGAATCAGGGTTAAAATTGTGCATGCTTTGTCTGTGTGATAGTTTTTGAAAGTAAAACTAATGTGCATAATCTGGAAAAAAAATCCAACTCAAAGAAAAGCTCTTAAAGTCCTTGAATAACTGAATTCTGTTTCAGAGCATGATTACTACTATATTATTTTTATCCTCTAGATACCTTTTGACTTAATAAACAGTACTGCTGTAAATCAGCATGAACTTGTACTACTAGTTTTATGGATTTTAACTCTTGCATTTTGGAGGGTGTGTGAGTTATGGTACATACCTATGTTCAGCTCTCCAGTTTGTGGATAGGTCTTTGCAAAATACACAAAATGTTATTTTTGCAGATGAGCTGATCTGATGTGAAGCAGAAATTCCAAAGCAACTGAGGATTTGGATATTTACGTAGTTAAGGAGCCTTACCAAGGTAGCATGGCCAGGATTCCTCTGAGTAAATACTGACACCTACATTACCCATCCCCCCACCTGAACTGCTCATATGGGCAACCACTGGTGTCAGCAGAGGGGTCTGGAAAGATTTAATATGCCATTCATCTCTTGTATGATGGTGTTTAAAATAGATAGGATGATTCATTCCCTGCAAGCTCTTGTCTTCATTGTCAACCAAGAGAGACTGAGATGCAAGGATGTTTTGTGGGTATGCAAAGTTAAATGATTTTAACAGTCATTCTTAACAATTGGCTATTAATAACTGTCTATGGACAAGCTATTAGCTCTTCCTTCTTGGAAAGTTGCATGACTTAAGCTTTTATATCTCGTTATTAAAGTTGGCCTGAACTTCCTTGCACTGAAATTTAACTTACTATCTATCTCCTCTCTGGGGCATTACCTCTTAGTGTGGTGACTCGGGCAGGCAGTACAGTTCAGCTGACCGGAGGTGACTTGTGATATCTCAGCTGCTTGGATATTGCCCGAGCTGAAGTTGCTTCTGACAAGTCCAGCCTTTTTCCACAGCTGCCATGTGATCATATGGTTACTTTTTTCTAAATATCTAGACAGAAATTATTTAGTCTACATTCAGAAAATCTGGCAGTCTGCAATGAAGATAGATTTCCAAACAGGCTAACACTCATTTTTCTCCTTCAGCACTGCAAGTCTATTATTAATTTACAACTTAGCATAAAAGATTCATTTAAAATTCCACTTCTAGCATAGGCTTTGTTTGATTGCGCTATCACATGGAGCCCTAAGGGGTGGCTTGGCCAGAGACAAATATGCACATTTGAAAAAACATGCAATTCATGACCTTGCAAGTTGTGGAATACTGAGAGCTTGAAAATCTACTAGAATAATGAGATGAGAATTTATTTCCCAATGGGAATATGCCTTCAGCCTATTCTTCCACACTATAGACCAGCAGAAGATAGTTACTGAGTCATTTTGTGGCATTAGTAAGCCAAAAATCAATCATCAGCGACCATTTGGCACAATGCACTTTGTGTGGTCTACGCCAGACCACTAAATACCAGGTAACAACTAAATGTGGTACTGGCTGAAGTGAGTTCTTTGCAAAGATATGATTGCACTGCACAACACTGACCCAATGAGAGTAAATTAGGCAGTATTTACAACACAGTACCTGCACAGTAATGGCTTTTCATTCCCTTTACATAGGATCTGTCTACCATGTAGCACATTGCTCCATGTCCAAGATCCATCAGTAATGCAGGAGGAGATCCTGTGGTAATGCAGAAGAGTCAACCATGCAGTAGCTCAAGATGTCCTGTGTTCAGCCTACTAGAGGAAACAATGAAGATGAGTAAGTTGGAAAATATGCAGATACACTGACCTGTTAGTACATAACACTAATTTAGGATATAGTTGGTCTTCCAGTTGTGCAATCCAAGTCAGTGAAGGCATGTGTATGAAAAAGTTAGGAGCAAAACTGAAAACCTTGCACAAAACAAGAGGTGCAAATATCTGCTTAATGAGTCAGAAGCAATCTAGAAGTAACTTGCAGTCATTTAAGTCTCCTGCAGCCATCATCTCTCATGGCTTTATAATGTATTTTTGTGAAAACCCCTAATGCTGAAGTAGGTCATATCTAGCAATGAAAGAAACTCAATTTTTTTTTTATTTAAAGAGTTTCTTTAGTGTGGAACATAGTTTTCATTCATTTTGGTATATCAGAGCATTCGTTGCCAAGGGCTTTTCCTCTCTATTGTTTGCAGATGGCAGAGGGGTAATTCTTACAGATAATTTTGTCTGGTCCAAAGTCCCTTTGGATGGGACTTTGTGTAACTCAGTTTAGTGGGAAAAGTTCCTGCCTGGGACCTGAGATTTGGGACTAGATGATCTATAGACGTCCCTTCCAACCCAAACAATTCCATGATTCTATGGTCCACTGAAGCTCATGTCTCCATTGGCTGTGCTGCTCCAAGCTGCCCAAGGAGAGCTGCCCCCAAACCTTTGCTCCTCCATGTGCTGCCCCAGGAGCTGAGCTCATATGAGCGTGTGCTGGGCCAGTGCCAGGAGCAAATCCCTTCCTTGCTGTCATCACTCAGGTGGTGCTTTGCAAGCAAACCCTGCTGTTCCTGATGTGCATGCCTTACTTCACTAAGTTACCCTTTATACAAAAATATCTCATACACCCTTTGCGTAAACAGCTTGTTTCTTTGCTTTGAAGGGGTTTAGATTTCCCTGGGGAAACATGCCAGGCTGTAAACTGACACAAAGCTCTTCCCCTGCCAAAACTTGAGTTACAAAAAGTAGAACAAGTGTCTTCCCAGACCCTGATGCATTGCTGTCATTTCCCTGTTTATGAGTCCTCCTCCAGCAGGATGCAGCAGAACACAGGATCAGGGACAGGACTGCACAGTGTATTGCAGCTTCAATAATAGTCCTACCGAGCTGTCTGCAGGAGCAGCCCAGAGATGCCACAAAACTAGAAATGAAAGAATGAAACTTCTCTCATGAGGACAGGATTTGTCTTTACTAGCAGAGCTGTGCAACTGTGGTCTACAGAGCTGTGATTTTCTAGGTAGCATGAGGAATGCTCCATGAAATGACATTTTCTCATAATTGGTAAGGGTTAAGGGGTTCTCAGGTGAACTGTTTCCATACTAAACTCTTCTGAAGCATCTTTCTAAACTGTTAATCCTAGAAGTTCAAGAAACAGAAAAAAGCGACATGCAAAAAGAAGTCCTTCTTATTTGTTTTCTGTCTGCTCTTTGAGTAATGAAATTTATTCCTCAAGCTTTTCTGCAAGGAGTAGGTGCTAGGAGCTTAGACTACATCAAATAGGATGACCCAACTCAGGAACTAGCAATATGTGGAAGGAGCCAGGAGAAAATGAGAGTTAGGAAGAGTCAATCTTTTCAGACATCTTTCTAAATAAGAACTGAAACCAAATGGACTATTTTGAAGCATTGTAGATACAGTCCTCCTTTGCCTTCTAATATATTTAACCTCTTTGTTGAATGAGATGAAAGGGAAAGCATTCCTCTCTGAGCAGCGGCATAGGTGGTCAGGCTGTCATACTTAACTCTGCTTACAGACTTTCTGGGTGAGGCCAGACAGTTCTTTGGGAACAGATTCTCTGAGTTGAATGGCCATGAATATTGCTGTTTTGCCCAGTGAGTGACAGCTCTTAGCTGTGACAGTACCTGACCATATGCACTCTCATCACCTAATGTAATCTTAAACCAGATTGGATTAAACCTCTTTGGAAGGAGATTTGGGATTAGTAATGCTGTGATTCAAAATTCATGCTATCACAATCATTTGCAGTTATGTAAAGACAACTTCAATACCTTTAACAATCAATTACCACATATTCCTTGTGCTTCTGCCAGAGTAACAGTACTCCTCTTATCTGTTTCACTTGTTATGTCTTAAATTCCTGCAGAGATTTACTTCTTCCAGGCTCAGCACAATATAGAAAGAATGTTGGTTTTGGCTATCAGGTACTATTCATTAGATATAAAAATGTGTGAAAACAAATGGTAAATACATATAAATATGTTAATATTAGTTTTCCTTCTTTTGCATTTTAGTTATATTGCCTAAATCTTGGTAAGAACCAGTTGTTGACTGCCAAAATGAAAGATTTTATAGTATACAACCTACCAAGGGCAAGAATTCGAATTTTATCATCCTAGGAGGTGATGATTTACATTACTGAAGAAATGTGGAAGTCTAACAAGTCCCAGATTTTCAGATCTTTAAACTTTGGCACTGTGTTTTATAACTGCTATGAAATGGCATACGGAGTCATGTTTTTAATGGCGTTCTCTCTTCATTTAAAAAAAAATCTATTTGGTTCAGTTCAGGAGTAATTTATGAAACTCCACGCCCTATGGCAGGAACACTGAGTTTCAGGCTGTCCTGTTCTAGCATGAGTGAGAGATTTACAGGTATTAAGATGCCCACGAATCTACTGAGAGAGACAAAAGTATCCCAGGAACCTCCAGATTCAATCCCTGCAGTGTTTCTAGAAATTACATTTCAGAACTAGACACATAAAAAAGCTTATCAGAACTCAAAAACACATCTGTGCTTCAGATTAGAAGTGCGAGGTCATTGATCTCTGATATTTAACATGTGTTTTACGTGGATGAGTTGAACTCCATTCAGATTTTGAAGACTGCTGGATTTGCATCATTTTTGCTGTCTTTCACAGTCACTTTTTTGCATATAAAAAAATATGTTAATTCCATTAAATTTTACTGTGGACCTTCAAAAAATTTTGTTTGAGCGAGTCAACCATTAAATCTTTCTTTACAGTCTGCCTGGCAAGTTAGAACACCTTTGCAGTAACCATAGGAATGGATGCTCAGTAGCATCTCAGAATCCTTTAACCTTCGCAAAAATGAGTTTCCTTGGCTCCATCTTAGAAGCACTGAATATGAAGCAGAGGATATATTTATTCAGACAGTGAATTACAATAGCATGCCAAGAGGCTGAAAATTACATGAAGCCAAAATGATAGAAGGACACAGTCATGCTTCATGTTTCCTCTAGTTTGGCAAAGCTATGTATATTCGTAGGACTGAATGTATTTGCACAACTGACAAGAGAACAAAATTGCCAAAGCTGGAGAGATCCTGCTGATCTGACATGAAATCAAGTGACTGCAATATCTGAGTATTCTTAATATAAAAACCATTCACATCTTCCTTTCAAACACATGAGCCATCTGAGGGCATTTTGCTCCTCCTATTATTTTCTTTCAGTCTGTCTCGTTAAGGCTTCAGTTATTAAATTGGTTGATTCTTTAGTAGTTAATAGTTTGAAGCTCTTTGTATGCCTCAGCAGACATTATGACTCAGAAAACAACCCACTTCTCTGAACAGACTCTTGAGATGAAGGCACTCTATCAGACATTCAATGAGCCCTTGAAACATCATCTCCTGCTTTTCCTGACCATTTTTTTCATCTGAACCACGGAGCATGATTGTGTGATGACAAGGGAAGATGGATGAGCAGCTGAGGGGCAGCACAGAGGCCAGATGGGTCAACTGAGATCCATCCATCCATCTCACCAAAGGTAGAATTCCTCTGCTTGGCTTTGACAGAGGACTTGGTATGACAAGCCTTTGGGTTGCCTTTCTTCTTCCTTGAGTATAGAAGGAGCTATATGGCTGCCTTAGAGAAGCAAATGAACTTCTGGATACTGAAGCCTCGGTTTCATTATGCGTAATGAAGTATCTTTGCAAGATACTTAGGCCAGTGAAGTAGTTCAAATCAGGTTAGCATCTGAATTAGGATCTAAAAAAATCAAACTACATCACATTTACCACAGGCTCCAAGTATGTGAAAAAAATGATGGGTCTGCTAAAACAGTAGCCACCTGTGTGGTTAAGTACTTCTATCTGCCAATGCCTTAGAGAACCACCAGCAAAATGGCATTAATATTAGTACTTTCCTGGGTAAAGGCTTGTAAAAACAAATTCATAAGAATCTCAGAACATACCTGAGAAGCAGATACGAATCTTGCAGGTCTGCCCTGTGGTTTGTTTCTCATTTGCTTTTCCTTACCTTTCTAGGACCCTAAAGTAGGTTCTTTAATTGTAATTCTGAAGCTTAACAGATTGGATTTTTCGATCTTTTGTTTGTACATTGTATTTATCTCCTAAGTTGTACCTCAGAAAATCATCAGCATAATGAAAAATTACGTCTAGTAGTCAACTGAATAATACTAGCATGCTATTAGTGTATGATTTTCATGTCAAGAGAGCAGTTAATTAACAGCTAATTCAATAAGCTGCCAGTGAGAATTTGTATTTTGCAGAAATGCATGGTGCCACAAAGCATTCCCAGGTGAGCTGGAAGTGAACAGCTGCATTTTAAATGTCTTTGTTTGGTCCAAAATAATCAGCCACTGATGTAATCATTTTAAGGCTTCTAATAAGTATTTTAGCTTCTTTTTCTCTGCTTTCTGCTGCTTGAGCATTTTGTTTTGGTTGTGTTTTCAATTTGTCATGCAATCGTGGAAAAGAGACTGTTAAAAACAGAGAGAAGGGTGAAAACATAGTTCATATAAAAGTCTCTGGAAATAAATTTCCAAAATAACACCACCTGGGACCTGCATTACACCATGATATTTGGCAGATTCTCTGCATCTCAAACCAGGAGGTTTATCCTTTCCAGACAAGAGGATGGTAGCTGAAAAGAGATAAACATCCATCCACTAACACACCTCTGCAGCACACAGCTGAAAAGCTGAACTCAAAATATGAAAAACATTCAGTTTTTGTTCTACACATCACTGTGGCATTTGGAGCTGGTTAGTGGAGGAAAACACATATATTCTGAATTCAAAAACTCAAACTATTTTTTATACGCTTCTCAAACAGGAGAAGTAAGATAGTTGTGAAATACAGCAGTATATCTTTGCATCAAAAAGAATGAAATCTTTCCAAATTCCACTGTTTTCTTTCTCCTTCTCTCATATATCAAAGCATGAGTTTTGTGTGCTGCATTGCTTTGAAGGAAATTCAAAACACGTATCTAATCCTCTGTAAATGTGAATCAGTGAATACTTATGCACAACTCTTAAGATTTCTTCAGGAGGAAAGGGCATATATTGTGAAAAAAAAGCCCTTGCAGGAACAAAATTTCAAACCATTGTTGTAGCCATAAGAGGTAAATCCATTTTTTGCCCTCGAGAGCCAAGCCTACTTTCCACCCAAAGCCCGTTTCCCACACAGTCATCTTTAACACACCTCTACAGATGCTTCATGGCCTCACTATGTATTTTAGCCATTTCCTACAGTTAGATGCAGCAAATGTATTTCCTGCCTCTATCCCATCTGCATACCAGTGAGAAGAGGATAATCTAACTCCCATCCTCCCCCTTCCAAAGAAAATGAGTCTAATGAAGTCAGGTTCACTTTTGCTCCTAACAGGATAACAGTGGACCATGGAATCATATGATCACAAAATGGCTTGGGTTACAAGGGACCTTGAAGATCATCCAGTTCCAACCCCCTCCTCTGGGCAGGGTTGCCAACCACTAAATCAGGCACTAGATCAGGATGCACAGGGCCCCATCCAACCTGGCCTTACACCTTCAAATGCACTGCAGCTCAGATGAGGAGTGCAATTTAGAAATAAATCTCTCAGTCCTCTTGACTTATTGTGCTTCAGTCTGTGCCCCAAGTGAGCTGCTGGATAGAATCTGAGCTTCTTCCAGCTGAAACAAAATGTGAGTTGTGCTCCAAGAGCATCTCAAGTGTTCCTGATGCTGATGGGTGTTCAGCCTTCTGGTGAGTTAGTACTAATAACCACCTGAAATAACTGTAATGTGTTTTAATCAGTGCTGTGATGATCTTTTGGACATAAACTTCACCCAGATAACTGTGATAATAGCTACAGATAGCCCATTACTACCTGAATATATCTGTTCCTTTTTTGGAGCCTTTTTTTTTTTATGTTTGACATCCTGCAAGAATCCCAACTGCGAAGCTGAATTTGCTATTAGCCTGTACATCCTTCTCTTTGTTTTAAACCCATTACCTTCTAAGTTAATCGCAATGAGCACTCTTTTCACCTTCTCCTTGATGTTCATACCTCTGTCACATTCCTTCTCTGCTGTTTTCATTCAAGACCAAGGACACTTTTAAACTCAAACTAGAGCTAGCAAATCTTATCCTTATTGCCCTCCTCAGTTCTGTTTCAAGTTGTACTGTATCTTTCTGGAGATTAGGTGACCTGAGCCACGTACACTATTACACATATTGATGTATTGCAGATATGCATGAGTACCCAGTCAGTCCTTTTGGAGAAAACCTCACTCAGTATTTATTTGCTGCACTGATAGCTCTGGCAGCACCATGGCACTTTGAAATTGGATTTCAAGAGAATAGTGGAAAAAAAGGACTCAAAATTTGAAATGAAAAAGAGGTAGAGGCACAAAAGGACTGCCAGAGTCATCTGATGTTAGGTTAAATGAACTAGGGAAAACCACAAAAGAGCTGGAAGGCAAAGTGTTGAATTTGCAGCCTCTGAGGAATTATCTCAATTTGAGTGACAACTGTATGACAAAGTTACAAGTAGGTTTGTTTATCTGTTAGAAAAAAAAGAAGGGAGAATGAGCTCTCTCCATGTTACATAAAATAACTTCTAATTAGGGCAGGTCTCTTTTGGCTCTGAAATGCTGAATTTTCTGTTGGAAGAAGAGACAAGCCTTAAACCTGCCCTCCAACCTCACCAACATGATTGACACCAACATGCAGCAGCAGCAAGAATATTATACAAGTGACCAGACAGGGGAAATGATCCTTTCCAAACTGGTATATTTTCACAAAGTGCAGATCTTATGCCTTTAAAGCAAAGAGGGACTTTGTCATTACATCCAAGAGATGCACAGAAAGAATAGATTCCTGAGCACGTTTTCAATTCCTAATTTCTTACAGAATAGAAGCTTACAATTTAGCCATATGAAATAGCCAAAATAGATTTAGAATCATATTTTCATAGAATCATTAAGGTTGGAAAAGACCACTAAGATCATCTAGTCCAACCATCAGCCCATCCCCACCATGCCCACTGAACCACATCCCCCAGTGCCGCATCTCCACGTTTCTTGAACACTTCCAGGGATGGTGACTCCACCACCTCCCTGGGCAGCCTGTTCCAATGCCTCACCACTCTTTCTGAGAAGAAATTTTTCTAATGT